>NC_066530.1:12687931-12842931 GCF_024679095.1 Eriocheir sinensis
CCTTGGGATATGTTTCTGGTGGATGGTCTGTTTGTTTGTGCGTGTGTGTGTGGTGGGGGGAGGGGAGGGGGGGGGGTGTCTGTGCGTGTGCGTGTGTGAGTGTGTGTGTGTGTGTCTCCTGTTTTCTTTTGGTCTTCTTTCGATTTCTCCTTTTTTCTTTCTTTTTTTCATCTTAGTTTATTTGGTTTATTTCTTTTTTTGTGTGTTTGTTTGTTTGTTTGTTTCTCTCTCTCTCTCTCTCTCTCTCTCTCTCTCTCTCTCTGTATGTTTGTGTATAACTCTCTCTTCCTCCTCTTCTTTTCTTCTCCTCCTCCTTTATCTTCTTCCCTTCTCCATCTTTTCTTTCTTTTTCTCTTATCCTTTCTCTCTCTCTCTCTCTCTCTCTCTCTCTCTCTCTCTCTCTCTCTCTCTCTCTCTCTCTCTCTCTCTCTCTCTCTCTCTCTCTCTCTCTCTCTCTCTCTCTCTGTCAGTCTGCCTACCTATGTCTTCCCTTCTGTTTGTCGTCGTCATCTTCCTCCTCCTCCTCCTCCTCCTCCTCCTCCTCCTCCTCTCACCTCTACTGGAAAGAAAATTCACACTTCGTCTGTTTGTCTCTCACGAGTTTTTCTTCTTCCTCCTTTTGGTGCTCCGTTGATTTCCGTTTTTTTCCTCCATGTGTGTGTGTTGTGAATTGCTTGGGGGAAGAGAAGGAGGAAGAGGAAGAGGAAGAAGTGGAAGGAAGGGGAGGGACGAAAGGAGGAGATGAAAGGGATCAAGTTAAGCAAAGATGACAGGGAAAGCGAGAGGAGGAAAATAAATGTGTAAAAAAGTTGGCAAAAAGAGGGAAAGAAAATCCAAAGAGGGAGGACGAAGGTAAAAAGTCGGAGAAAGAAAAACATTAAAGTTCCCGCTACCAATCTCCGCTCTTTGCCACCAACCTGCCAATCAGCCACAGGTACACACGGCCCACCTTCCCCCCCTCAACCCCCCCAAAAAAAAGAAAAAAAAAGGCAGCCCACTTTAGGAATAAGAGAGTAAACCGAACTTTTAAAACACTGATCGGCTTGTAGTGAAGTGCATGGATGGTTTTAGACTATAAGACGCCTGTGAGGGATGATTGCTAGTTGGGGTACTGTCCACGGATTTTTTTTTTTTACAGCAAAGGAGACAGCTCAAGGGCGCAAACCAAAAATTCAACTGCCATTATCTGCACTGCCATAGATAGCCCTAGGTCTCGTGACTAGGGCTTTGGCATCCTAAAGTGTTGAGTGGTTAAAAAATATATATAGCTAGCAGAAATACGAAACCAATTACTCTTATACACCAAAACATACCTATTTCCCTTCTCTTTAATGCCTTAGTGTGGGTTGGTTAGCTTGTTGGAATACTGTTCAATATGATACAATTAACCCCTTGACTGTGGATTCCCTACAAGAAGACATCACCAAGCTACAGGAGTGGAACAAAAAGTGGCTGCTATAATTCAATGAAGATAAAAAGTAAAGTCCTGTACCTTGGGAGGGGATATCCAGCACACCAATACCACATGGGAAACACTCCACTATCCACCACAGAGGCAGAGAAAGACATGGGAGTATTATGTTTCCAGGCTACCACTGAAGGCCAAATCCGTGCCAGTCGCAGCGGACGGGTTGAGAAAATATATACATTGTGAAAAATACATAACCAGTTAGTCTTTATACATCAATACAACGCCGTCTCCCTAATGTGATAAGCTACATAAGTGACATATAAGGGGAGGTAAAGATAGCAATTAAGAATAACAAATTGCCGTCTTTTACGCTAACCAATACCTGTTCCTCTTAATTACGGCACTTTTCAGGTGATTTTGATGATGGGAAACTCTTCTTTACTTATTGTTCTCTCTCTCTCTCTCTCTCTCTCTCTCTCTCTCTCTCTCTCTCTCTCTCTCTCTCTGTTTATCTTTTTAGCACCTTTTCCTTCCTGGTTCTCGTCATATTTCTTCTCTCCCTTCTCCTCCTCCTCCTCTGTCTCCTCTTTCTCCATCTCTTCCCTCTCTTCTCATACAACTAATGAAAGCTAACGAAACATATATAAAAGAAAAGGATACACACAAAAAAATAGGAAAATAAGTAGAAAAAAAAGCAGTTCATCATCAAACATAACAGAATAGGTTAGATAAGAAGGAAAAAAGGGAAAAACGGAAACAGTTAATTCAAACGTAGGCAATAAACACTTGAAAAATAGACGAAGAAAAAAGAAAAGAAAAAAAACGCATTCACATCTTCAAATACCTGAACCAATGCATATTCAATTGATTTAACGTCATCCTGAAAAGCTAAAAGGAATTATATACACACACACACACACACACCTCACCCCCCATCCCCTCCAAACACAACTGCGTAAATAAAAGATTCGTTGTTCGTGCATTCGGTATGTCGGATCAATCCACTTCTCTAACACACAATCATTAGTTAGAGAGGGACAAATGCAAGCAGTCCGGTTTTGTCTCATGCATAGAGTGGCCAGTGTTATTTTTCTTTGGGGGGGAGGGGGGCAGCGAAGGGGGGGAGGGGGAGGGCGAAGGGGGAAGGGGGAAACAGAGGACACACCTGTGGCTGATTGGCAGGTAAATTGGGAAGGTCAGGGATTGGTAGCAGTTAAAGTTAATGGGTTTTGTTGGGGTAGCGTGTGTGTGTGTGTGTGTGTGTGTGTGTGTGTGTGTGTGTGTGTGGGATGGGAGAGTAAGAGAGACAGAGAAAGTTGTTTGGGGGAGAGGGAGGGAGTGTATGTATGTTTGTTTGTTTGTTTGTTTGATTGTTTGCTTGTGTATGTAAAAAAAAAAAGGTAAAAGAAAGGAAAATTAAATAAAATGGAATGATGTGTGTGTGTGTGTGTGTGTGTGTGTGTGTGTGTGTGTGTGTGTGTGTGTGTGTGTGTGTGAAAAAAATAAAACAAAATGAAACAAAACAAAATAATGAATGTGTGGTGTGGTGTGGTGTGTGTGTGTGTGTGTGTGTGTGTGTGTGTGTGTGTGTACGGTAAGATTGGCCTCACTAGGGTAGGGCAGGTCGATAAACGGGTGCCTGGGGAAACGTGAGGAACGAAAAGAGGGGAAGGGAAAAATTGGAGAGGGGGAAGAATTAGGGAAGGGAAACTGTAGCACTCGAGTAACAAAAGGGAAGGAAATGGCTCCCTACGTAACAATATATCATCATCATCATCGGGAAGAGAAGGAGGAGGAAACAGAGAAAAAAGAGATGGTCGAATAAAGAATAGATGAAAAAGTAATGGAGTGGAAGAAAAAAGTAAGAAATGGAAGAAGGAAGGGTGGAAGGAAAAGGGAATGGTAGAAGAGTAGAAGGGAGGAAAGAGTAATGAACTGGAGGAGAAAGTAATGAAGAAAAAACCATTGTAAAAAAAAATAACGTAAAAAACAAACGTAAGAAAAAGTAATGTAAAATAAGTAAAAAGAAAGAAGAGAACAAATAAAACAAATATAGTAATAGAAAAGATATACGAAAATGAAATAGGAAACAAATATATATGTAAAGGTAGAAGAGAAAGCAACAAAAGAAGGCTAAAATAGAGGAAAAAAAAGTGAATCAGAACAAAGAAATGAAGAAAACGCAGAAGAAAAAGAAACAAAGACGAACAAAAAAGTCATAATAGTAGAAATAATAAGACAAAAAGTAAAATCACATCCAATAAAACTTTAGATGTGACGGTAAAATCAAAATAAATTGGGCTAAACGAACCATAACCACATAGCGTGACTGGACCCCCAAAATTCACACACCGCGCTGTCAAAAATGAGTCAGAAAGCGTCGCCGAGAAATGACATAACAAGAGAGTCCCCAACCAACGTGACTTCCGGGGCACCACTGAAACCAAGACGAAAAAATAAAACCAAATAAAAACGAAAGTAGGCGACGAAGTACACCTTGAGCTCTCTTGATAACACCTGCCAAACATATACCTATAATTTACCTGTCCTATCTCACCTTGATTTCATTCCTACCTGTTTCTTATTAGTTTGAGTGTATATGCTTTTTCTTTCCTTTCTTGGTCTCTCTTGATAACACCTGGCTAACGTATTCCTATATTTGACCTCTCCTGTCTTACTTTGATCAGACATTCACCAGGTTATCTTAATAGTGTTTGAGTGTATATACTTCGTCCATTACTTCTTCGGCATTCCTGATAACACCTGGCCTAAATATACCTTCATTTTACCTGTTCTATGTCACCTTGATTTCATTCCAACCTGTTTCTCCTTAGTGTTTTAGTGTATATATTTTGTCCTTTACTTCTTCGGCATTCCTGATAACACCTGGCCTGAATACACCTTCATTTTACCTGTGCTATCCTACCTTGATTTGAGTCCCACCTGTTTCTTCTTACTAGTGTTTGAGTGTAATACTTTCTCCTTCACATCTTGAGCTACCCTCACTACATATGCCAAAATATATACCTCTGTTTTACCTGTACCGTCCTACCTTGATTTGATTTCCTACCTGGTTCTTCGTGGTGTTGGAGTGTATGTTTGTCCTTCGCTCTCTATGACAATATATTTACAACGGTGAGAAGGAAGAAGAAGAGGAAGAGGAATATGACTAGAAACAGAAATGAACAGAAAGGTGGAAAAAGGTATAGAAGAGAAAAAAACAAAAACAAACAGAGAGAACGAGAGGTAAAGAGAAGAGAAAGAGAAGGAACATGAACAAAAGGAGAAGAAGAGGAAGAGGAAAATGACTAGAAACAGAAATGAGCAGGTGACATACGAACAGAAGGGTGGAAAGAGATAAAGAAGAGAAAAAGCCAAAACAAACAAAGACAGAGAGGTAAAGAGAAGAGAGAGGGAAGGAACAGGAACAGAAAGACAGAGAGAGACAAAAGATGAAAAGGAAAACTAACAAAGACAAAGAGGTGAAAAGAGGAGAAAGAGGAGGAATAGGAGCATGAATAAGAAGAGGAAGAAGAGGAGGAGAGGAGGGGGAACCGAAGAGAAAGAGGCCATGGAGAAGAGGAGGGGGAGGAGGAGGAGGAGAGAGAGAGAAGGTGAGAGAAAATATGAGAGATAGAGTGAGAGAGAGAGAGAGAGAGAGAGAGAGAGAGAGAGAGAGAGAGAGAGAGAGAGAGAGAGAGAGAGAGAGAGAGAGAGAGAGAGAGAGAAAGAGGGATTGAGTTAGCAAAGTATCTATAAACACTAAGACGAAATTAAAGAAAAAAAAGTAATGGAGTGAAAGAGAAAGAAAGAAAAAAAGTTAGTTCTAAAATAAAAATAAAACGAAATTAAAAAAAAAGTAAAAGGTGTTAAGAAATAAAACAAAATAAACTAAATAACACAAAATAAATAAATAATAAAGTTAGTAAAAAGAATAAACAATGAACAAAAAACAAAAAATATATAATGAACTAAATCAAATAAAAACAAATAAATAAATAAAACTCAAATCCATAGAGGCGTTCCATCCACTCCCATCACTAACATCAAAACAGGATTACCGAGCACCCAGCACCGCCTCCGAGCACTTACCAGCACCCGGGAAGCAATACTCTCAGGGCTTAGGGAGCGCCTGAGAAGGGGAGTGGTATTAGAGTGTGAAAACTGCGATACTTAGAGCAAGATTCAGAGTGGATGAGGGTTGTGTTCTCAGGTTCTCTTAGCTCTCATAACAAGTATTTAGGTAGTCCACGAAGGTGATTAAGTTTGGTTCCCATGAGTCCTTTTTTTTGTCACGTTCATATGGCGGTGAAGTCTTGTCAAACTCCATTCACTTTTCTTCCTTCTGCTTTGCCCTCTTCTTCTTCCTTCTCCTCTTCCTCCTCCTCCTCTTCTTTTTCTTTTTCTCCTCTTCTTCTTCTTCTTCTTCTTTATTCTCGCTTTCCACTCTTCTTCCTCCTGCTTCCCCTCTTCTTCTTCTTCTTCTTCTCCCCCTCTTCTTTTTCTTCTTCGACTTTTTTTCTTTCTTCTTCTTTTTTATTCTCGCTTTCCACTCTTCTTCCTCCTGCTTCTCCTCTTCTTCTTCCTTCTCCTCTTCTTCTTCTTCTTCTTCTCCCCCTCTTCTTTTTCTTCTTCGACTTTTTTTTCTTTCTTCTTCTTTTTTATTCTCGCTTTCCACTCTTCTTCCTACTGCTTCCCCTCCTCCTCCTCTTCTTTTTCTTCTTCTCCTCTTCTTCTTCTTTTTCTTCTTCGACTTTTTTTTTCTTCCTTCTTGTTTATTATCGCCTTCGACTCTTTTACCTCCTGCTTCCCCTCTTTTTCTTCCTTCTCCTCCTCCTCCTCTTCTTCTTCTTTTCCTTCTTCGATTTAATTTTTTTCTTCCTTCTTCTTCTTCTTCTTTATTATTATCGCCTTCCACTCTTCTTCCTCCTGCTTCCCCTCTTTTTCTTCCTTCTCCTCCTCCTCTTCTTCTTCTTCTTCTCCTCTTCTTTTTCTTCTTCTTCTTCTTCTTCTTTATTCTCGCCTTCCACTCTTCTTCCTCCTGCTTCCCCTCTTTTTATTCTTCTCCTCTTCTTCTTTTTCCTCTTCGACTTCTTCTTTTTCTTCTTTGTCCTCCTCCTCCTCCTCCTTCTCTTCTTTTTTCTCGCAAACTCTTTTTCTTGTAGTATAATCTGAAGGAGTGGAAATACGGAAAAACATCGACGAAAACCTTATCAAATGTCTGAGTAAATGGGCATCAGTTGCGTTTATGTTAGCAAAAAGTTGTGTACCCCAAGTTTAGTCATAGCTATCCAATTGTACCAACCTGACCTGACCTAACCAAACCATCACCTATATTTGACCAGACCTAATTTAACTTGATCATAACCTAACATAAAGCAACCTGGCCTAACTTAACCAAATCAAAGCCTTACGTAACCTAACAACTTTACATAATCTCATTTTTTTCCTTTTGTAAGTTTTGACATTATTTTCCATCTCTCTCTCTCTCTCTCTCTCTCTCTCTCTCTCTCTCTCTCTCTCTCTCACTCTTCCTCTTTCTCTCACTCTTCCTCTTTCTCTCATTCTCCCTTTCTCTCTCTCATTTTCCCTCTCTCTCTCTCATTCTCCTTCTCTGCCACCCTTCTTCTCTCTCCATCCCCACCTCTCTCTCACTCTCTTATTCTCCTTCTGTCACCCTTCTCTCTCCCTTCCCCTCCCTAATCCCTTCCCTTCCAGCAGTGAGTATACCTACAACACTCTTATTTCCGTTTCCAATCTTATTACGCCTGTGGGAACGCCCCGAGACCAAAGCGCTACTCCACTCCTGTACAGCCCCGGGAGGTACGTGTCTTAAGGGGAACGTTTTCTTCACCTCTTATTTATTTTAGGGGGGACTTGCTTGTGACCTCCAGAGTGACTTCTTTATTGATGCTAAGAGGGTTATGAATGGCGCGTGTTTTGTGTGTAGTGTCTCCTCCTCCTCCTCCTCTTCTTCTTCCTGCTCCTCGTCTTCTTCTTCTTCCTCTTCATGTTCTTTTTCTTTGTTTACTTTTTCTTCTTCCTCCTTCCCCTTTTCTTGCTCCTGCTTCCCTTCTTCTTCTGCCTTCTTCTCCTCCTCCTCCTCTTCTTTGTCTTTTTCCTTCTCTTCTTCATTTTCTTCTTTTTCTATTTTCTTTTTCTTCTCCTCTTTCCACCTCCTTCCCCTCTTCATCTTACTGTTTCCCCTTTTCTTCTTCTTCTCCCTCCTCCTCCTCCTTCTCTTCTTCTTCTTCTTCTTCTTCTCCTCCTTCTCTTCTTCTTCTTCTTCTTCGTCATCCTCCTCCTCCTCCTTCTTTTCTTCCTCCTCTTCTTTTTCTTCTTCTCTTTCTTCGTCTTCTTCTTCTTTTTCGTCATCCTCCTCCTCCTCCTCTTCTTTTTCTCCCATACTCCTTTTCTTGTAGCATAATCTAAAGGAGGTTTTTTATTTATTATTTTTACGAGGTACTTGATGCTTTGAGTAACAAGTCATTATTTATGCAAAACGGGTTACGGAGGAGAGAGAGATTCTATATGTATTCGAAGTTTCTCGTTTTACAAAGTCTTTTATTCAAACATTTTCTTTACGGTACTTATGACATTTCCCTCGGAGAATCTGCTGCTTTAAGTGAAGAGCCATAATTGATGTTAAACGGGTTACGAAGGAGAGGGAATCTCTATCTATCTATCTATCTATCAGGGTATCAGGACACCTCTCCTCCTTTTTGGCCACTCCTTTGACCTCTATTCAGGAGCAGTAAGTGGCGGGCTTTTTTTTAATATTTTTCTTTACGCCCTAGCTAGTCTCCTTAGCTGTAGAAAAAAAAAATCTATCTATCTATCTACCTATCTTTAACGTCTCCTCCTCACACTCTCTTAAATAAATACTGAATGGATTTTTTTACATTTTCCACGAGATACTTGCTGTTCAAAGTGGAGTATTTTATTATGCTCAACGGGTACGTAGGAGAGAGAGTCTATATATAAAGTCCTCTTCTCACATACACTCTTATTTAAACATTGAAGGTACTTATGATATTTTCCACTGCGTACTTTTTGTTTTAAGTGAAGGCCAATTTTTTTTTTTTTTATGCTCAACGGGTTACGAAAGGAGCGACAGTCTATATTGCATAACGTCCCCTTCTCACCTAAACTCCTATTTAAATATTGAAGGCACTTTTGTTGACATTTTCCACAAAGTACATGCTGTTTCAAGCGGTACTTTTTTTATATACTAAACGGGTTACGAAAGGATTCATAGTCAATATATACCGTTCCATTTTCCCGGTCTCTTATTTAAACACTGAAGGTACTTTCGACATTTTCCACGAAGTACATGCATGCCGTTTGAGGTGGTAATTTTTTTTAATGCTAAACGGGTTACGCCTCCATCCCTTTAAATTTCGCGCCCTTTCTAATCAAATTTAAAGTATATGCTTGTCTACCCAGTTCTTTATATCTCCATCTCTTTAAATTTCGCTTCCTTTCTTATCAAACTTAAAATATATGCTTGTCTACCCAGTTCTTTAAATCTCCATCCCTTTAAATTTCGCTTCCCTTTCTTATCAAACTTAAAATATATGCAAGTCTACCCAGTTCTTTAAATTTCCATCCCTTTAAATTTCGCTTCCCTTTCTTATCAAACTTAAAATATATATAACGTCCCCTTCCCCTAGTCTCTTATTTCAGCATTGGAGGTACATATGCTATCACCCACGAAGTACTTGCTCTTTATGGGGAGACTTTTAATGCCGACAGAAAGAGGAAGCCGTGTTTATATAAAGCAATCTCTACTCTGTTCCCTCCTACTATCTCTATCCTAAATTTCAATCCAAAGCTGGATGTTGCGCCTACGTGCGCAACGACATCACTTGCTCTCGTGCCCACGACCTTGACTCTTTTGAATTTTCCACCATCTGGTTAAGACTTCACTGTCATTCTATTACTAAATACATCTGTGCTGTTTATCTCTCACCTAACTCTACCAACTATGTAAAATTCTTTGACTATTTGAATTCTAAAGTGGAGCACATCTTGACCCACTCTCCCTTCGCTGAAATCTCCATCCTAGGAGATTTCAATGTTCACCACCAGCTTTGGCTTTCATCCTCTTTCACTGACCATCCTGGTGAACAAGCCTACAACTTTGCTATCCTCAACGACCTAGAGCAGTTGGTCCAGCACCCTACACGTATTCCTGACCGTCTTGGAGATCGGCCCAACATTCTAGACCTCTTCCTTACCTCAAACCCTTCTGCTTATTCTGTCAAACTGTTCTCCGTTGGGCTCCTCCGATCACAATCTTATTTCTGCATCCTGTCCTATCGCTCCTGTACATCCTCTGACCCACCGAAGAGGCGATGCTTCTGGCATTTTGCTTCAGCTCGGTGGGACGACCTGAGGATGTACTTTTTCCGTGGAATGATTATTGCTTCCAGGATAGAGACCCCTCTGTGTGCTCAGCGCATCACAGAGGTGATTGTCTCTGGAATGGAGGCATACATTCCTCGTTCTTTCTACTCACGCTAAAAGCCTTGGTTTAATCACGCTTGTTCTCGTGCTGTCAATGATAGAGAGGTAGCTCACAAAAGATACCAGAGCCTTCAAACTAATGCTAATTATGAACTTTACATTTCTGCCTGAAATCGTGCCAAATCTATTCTCCGACTAACCAAAAATTCTTTCATTAATAGAAAATGTCAAAACCTTGCTTTCCCTAACTCTTCCCGTGACTTCTGGCATCTAGCCACAAACATCTCCTCCAACGTAACTTCTTCATCTTTCCCTCCACTCCTCAGTCCTGACGGCAACACTGCCGTCTCATCTATCTCCAAGGCTGAACTCTTCTCAAACTTTTCTAAAAACTCCACTCTGGACGATTCTGGGCATATTCCTCCTACTCATCCCCCTCTGACTCCTTTATGCCTGTTATAAAGATTCTTCAAAATGATGTTTTCTATGCCCTCTGGCCTCAATCCTCAGAAGGCTTATGGACCTGATGGAGTGCCTCCTATTGTCCTTAAAACTGTGCCTCGGTGCTGTGTCCCTGCCTGGTCAAACTCTTTCGCCTCTGCCTGTCAACATCTACCTTTCCTTCTTGCTGGAAGTATGCCTTCACACAGCCTGTACCTAAGAAGGGTGACCGCTCCAATCCCTCAAACTACCGTCCTATTGCTTTACTTTCTTGTCTATCGAAAGCTTTTGAATCAATCAACCGTAAGATTCAAAAGCACCTTTCCACTTCTGACCTTCTATCTGATCGCCAGTATGGGTTCCGCAAGGGCGTTCTACTGGTGATCTCCTAGCCTTCTTAACTGACTCTTGGTCATCCTCTCTTAGCCGTTTGGTGAAACTTTGCTATTGCGCTGACATATCAAAAGCTTTTGATAGGGTCTGGCACAAATCTTTGCTTTCTAAACTACCCTCCTACGGTTTCTATCCTTCTCTGTACCTTTATCTCCAGTTTCCTTTCTGACTGTTCTATTTCTGCTGGTAGACGGTCACTGTTCTTCCCTAAATCTATTAACAGTGGTGTCCCACAGGGTTCTGTCCTATCTCCCACTCTTTTCTGTTGTTCATTGATGATCTTCTTTCCAAAACGAACTGTCCTATCCATTCCTACGCCGATGATTCCACTCTGCATTATTCAACTTCTTTTAATAGAAGACCCACCCTTCAGGAACTTAACGACTCAAGGCTGGAGGCTGCAGAACGCTTAGCCTCAGACCTTACTATTATTTCCGATTGGGGCAAGAAGAACCTGGTGTCCTTCAACGCCTCAAAAACACAGTTTCTCCACCTATCCACGACACAATCTTCCAAACAACTATCCCTATTCTTTGACAACACCCAGCTATCACCTTCCTCAACACTAAACATCCTCGGTCTATCCTTAACTCAAAATCTCAACTGGAAACTTCATATCTCATCTCTTACTAAATCAGCTTCCTCGAGGCTGGGCGTTCTGTAACGTCTCCGCCAGTTCTTCTCCCCTGCACAGTTGCTGTCCATATACAGGGGCCTTGTCCGCCCTCCACTCACACAGCTCTTCTGGACAGAGTGGAGGCAAAGGCTCTTCGTCTCATCAGCTCTCCTCCTCATACTGATAGTCTTCTACCTCTTAAATT
Organism: Eriocheir sinensis; assembly: GCF_024679095.1. Taxonomy (NCBI): domain Eukaryota; kingdom Metazoa; phylum Arthropoda; class Malacostraca; order Decapoda; family Varunidae; genus Eriocheir; species Eriocheir sinensis. The sequence continues at coordinate 12,699,467 of NC_066530.1, forward strand.
CCGCCGCGATGTTGCCTCTCTTTCTATCTTCTATCGAGATTTTCACGCTGATTGCTCTTCTGAACTTGCTAACTGCATGCCCCCCTCCGCTGCACACGACTTTCTACTCATGCTCATCCCTATACTGTCCAAACCCCTTATGCAAGAGTTAACCAGCATCTTCACTCTTTCATCCATCATGCTGGTAAAGTCTGGAACAATCTTCCTTCATCTATATTTCCTCCTGCCTACGACTTGAACTCTTTCAAAAGGAGGGTATCAGGACACCTCCCGAAACTGACTTATCTTTCGGCCACCTCTTTGGATTCTTTTTAGGAGCAGCGAGTAGCGGGCTTTTTTTTTTTTTATTAATGTTTACTTTTTTGTGCCCTTGAGCTGTCTCCTTTGCTGTAAAAAAAAAAAAAAAAAAAAAAAAAAAAACTAAATATACCACAATTACAGACTCATACCTCCTTTGTCGTCAGTCTGAGCTAAGTACAAAGAGGAAAACGCATATAACTTAATCCCCGGGAATTTTAAAGTACCGCTGTGTCGCTGGACTGGAGAGGAAGAGAGAACGCAACGACTTAAAAATATATAATCCTCAGAAGCTGCCGTCTCTTGTCTCTTTATGTATTCCCGTGTGTTAGGTATTAAAATCTCCATCCAGCTCATTGCCTGTAAATTCATCTGGGTCATAATAGTTTTTCTTTTTACCGTTTCCAGTTCCGGTTCTTCTGTTATCTTCTGTTCATTTGCCTTTAAATATTCTATAGACTCAAATATTTGGACTTACTAGAGGCAGCGGTTCAGGTATTGGTAGCTCGGTGATATGTTTTTTTTTTTTTTTTATCTGGGTCATAATAGTTTTTCTTTTGCCGTTTGCAGTCCCAGCGTCTCTTATTTTTTTTTTGTTCCTTTGCCTTTGACTCTTCTAGAGGCTCAAATATTATAACCTACTAGAGGCAGCGGTTCAGTTATTGGTACCTTGGCGAGCTTTTTATTTATTTGGGTAATAGTACTTCTTCTATTACGGTTTCCAGTCCAAACTCTATTATATTTTGTTCCTTTGTCTTCAATTTTTCTATAGACCTAAATATCATAACTTACTAGAGGCAGCGGTTCAGTTATAGGTACCTTGGCAAACTTTTTTGGGGGGGGTAATATTACTTTTTCTTTTACGGTTTCCAGTCCAAACTTTATTATATTTTGATCCTTGTCCTTTAATTCTTCTACAGACTCAACTATCATAACTTACTAGAGGCATTGGTTCAGTTATTTGTGCCTTGGTGAGCTTATCAATGTTATTTTGTCTGGTTCTATTTTCTTCTACTTTTCCTTATTTTTGTTATATAATCACATGCTATTCTATTTCCTTCAACTGTATTTTTTTCCTGTCCATTTATGTCTCAACCTTCGCTTCGTTTCTTAGTAAACTCAAAAATATATGCAAGTCTAAACACTTCTTTATTATCCCATCCCTTTAAATTTCGCTTCCTTTCTTATACGACTTAAAATATTTGTCAATCCACTCAGGTCTCTGCATCTCCCTCCCTTAAACACCTATCATCACATCCGGCTTTTAATACTTTTCTCTTACCAAGCTTTTACCTCAATCCTCGTGTACTTTTTTCCTATCTTTCGCCTTTAATCCTTCCAAACTAAACACTCCCAGGCACTACAGTCAGGCAGAGGATCAGGAACAAAGCAGGATCAAAGACTACTCCGGGGACACTTTTATCAGGTTTCAGAAGTGTAAAAAATGTGTAAAAAGGATAATAGCCAAATGCCTCTAAAAATGAACGGAACGGTAAATGAGTGTTCAGATGATTGTTCAAATAACGTTTTCCGGGAAGTGTTAAGTGCCGCTGCCTCCGCCGCCTCCTCCTCCTCCCTTTGTAGGCGGTAAAAACGGCTTCTGAGGAGGAGTAAGAAGAAAGAACAGGCGACTTTTGAGGTTCACAAAGGGAGAGGAAAAAATATGATTGCTTTTCCGGTACTAAAGGGGAATGCTGTAATAGATAATGTATGTTTCTTTTTCCCTCTGTAGGTGAAAAAAAAGCCTTAAGAGGGAGAGTTACAAGAGTTACGTAAGAGAGAGAGAGAGAGAGAGAGAGAGAGAGAGAGAGAGAGAGAGAGAGAGCAGGCAGTTTCGGCGGACAACTACTGGTAATGTAAAAAGATGTATAATTGCCAGTACTCAAGAAAACAATGCCAAGGGTTACCACGATTTTTGTTTCCCTTTAAAGGCGAAAAGGATTATTGCTTGAAGTGGAAAAACAAAACATGAAAGAAGGGACAACTTGGAGTGTTAAAAGTACGAGGCTAAAAACGGGATTGCTTTACCTCAATACTAAAGGGGGATGATATAATATGTTTAGTATGTTTCTCCTTCCCTCTGTAGGCGTGGAAGAGGATTAGAGGAAGAATTACAACAGAAGGCATGCAATTTTGGTGAAGTAAAATACACATCTTTGTTTTGCTTTAGTACTTATGGAAAACAATAGCAAGGTTTTCATTTCCCTTTGAAGACGAAAAAAATTGCTTGAGGAAAAAGTAAGTTAGGGAAAAGAAACAGGAAAGATCAGCCGACTTTTGAGGTTCACAATACGGAGCGGAAAAACTATGATTGCTTTTCCTGTACTTAAAGGGGAATGACATAATAGGTTTAATCTGTTTCTCCTTCCCTCTGTAGGCGCGTAAGAGGCTTAGAGGAAGAATTACAAGGGAAAGCATTACAATTTTGGTGAAGGACAGTTTTGGTGAAGTAAAAATACACATCTTTGTTTTGCTTTAGTACTTATGGAAAACAATAGCAAGGTTTTCATTCCCCTTTGAAGACGAAAAAAACCGCTTGAGGAAAAAGTTAGTTATGGAAAAGAAACAGGAAGGATCAGCCGACTCTTGAGGTTCACAATACTGAGAGGAAAAAGTAAGATTGCTTTTCCAGTACTTAAAGGGGAATGACATAATAGGTTTAGTATGTTTCTCCTTCCCTCTGTAGGCGCGTAAGAGGCTTAGAGGAAGAATTAAAACTAAAAGCGGGCAATTTTGGTGAAGCACAATTGGTGAAGTAAGAAATATACATCCTTGTTTTGCTTCAGTGCTTAAAGATTATAAAATAATAATGTAATCTTTTCCCTTTGAAGATGATAAACATACTTGAGAAAAAAAAATACACAGGAAAGAACAGCTGACTTTAGGTGTTCACAATACAGAGAGTAAGAAATATGACTGGTTTTCCAGTACTTAAGGGGGATGACATAATAGGTTTAGTATGTTTCTCCTTCCCTCTGTAGGCGCGTAAGAGGCTTAGAGGAAGAATTACAACTGAAAGCGGACAATTTTGGTGAAGCACAATTAGTGAAGTAAAAATAAAATCCTTGTTTTGCTTCAGTGCTTACGAGAAAAAAAATACTTATGTTTTCTTTCCCATTTGAAGACGATTAAAACACATGAGAAAAAAAAATTACACAGGAAAGAACAGCTGACTTTGGGTGTTCACAATACGGAGAGGAAAAAAAAATATGATTGCTTTCCCAGTACTAAAGGGGGGTGACAATTTTTTTTTTTTTTTTACAACAAAGGAGACAGCTCAAGGGCACAAAAAAGGAATCAATAATAAAAAAAGCCCGGTACTCGCTGCTCCTAAGAAGAATCAAAAGAGGCGGCCGAAAGAGGGTTCAATTTCGGGAGGTCCTCTTATTTGCTCTGTAGGCGGAAAAAAAAACAGAGGAAGACTTAAAGGAGGAAGCAGACAGTTGGGGGTAGAGCGACTGGTGAAGGAAAAATACATATAGTTTTGCTTCAGTACTCAAGAAAAAAAAACAATATCAAGCGTTACTATGGTTTTCGTTTGCCTCTGAGGGCGGAAAGAGTTTGTGAGAAGGAACAAAACAACAAGAGGAAAGAATATGAAACTTTGCGTGTTGAAAATAAGTGAGGAGCAAAAAGTATGATTCCCTTGCCTCAGGACTACAAGAGATGACGTGAAAGGTTAAAGAGGCTTCTTCTTCTCTCGGTTGGCGAATAAAAAAGAAAAAGCCAATAATCAGTGAGGTAAAAAAAAATATATATATATCATTGCTTTGCTGCAGTGCTTGGGAGAAACAACAGCAAGGGGATTCTTTTTTTCTTTGATGATGTATAACACTTTTTTCTTTGTAGATATTTAAAAGAAGTTTAGAGAGAAGATTATGAGTGTTAACAAAAGAAATAAAAAAAGTGAAAAATATACATCATTACTTCGTTTCAGTATTTAGGAAAAACAATGTCAAGGGTTACCACGTTTTTTGTCTCCCTTTAAAGACGAAAAGAAATATTGGTTGAGGAGGAAAAATAAACATGAGATTTAGAGATAGGAGATATAGGAGATTTAGAGTGTTAAAAAAAAGGAGCATATAAATAGAATACCTTTGCATTTAGCACTAATGGAGAATCATATAATAGGTTTTAAACATGTATCCTCTTTTCCCTGTAAATATTTAAAAGAAGCTTAGAGGATAAATTCAAAAAGGGAGAGCAGATTATGGGTGTTAACAAAAGGCATAAAGTTAAAAATATATATCATTGCTTCGCTTCAGTGCTTAGAAAAAACAATAGGAAGGGTAACCGATTTTTCCCCTTTGAAGATGAAAACTAATGCCAGACACTTTTTTCCCCTTTAAAGACGAAAAAAAAGTTTAGGGTGGAAAATAAACAGGAAAGATATATACAGGAAACTTTGAGGGTGGAAAAAAAAAAAGCTAAAATATAATAACGTTGGCATAAAAAAATGCACTGAGGCAGTAGATGTCAGAAAAAGTATATAGTGACATTGTAAATGTGAAAAAAGTACGCATTGAGTCTGTAGATGTCAGAAAAAGTATATAATGACGTTGTAAATGTGAAAAAAAGCAACGAAAAAGTATGAGAGGATGTAGTGTATGTATTGTAAAGTATGTAGTGACCTTGTGTGTAAAAAAAAATTCCTTCACGTTTTAAGTGGCAAAACGTCGGCACTAACTGTTGTAGGTAGAAAAAAGTATCTAATAAACAGAGTAAGTAGAAATATATAAACAATGATGTCATAAGGGTATAAAAAAGTAGGTAATGTCTTTCAAGGTGTGGAAAAAGTCAGCGAATTGTATCTAGGAAATGAGCAGCGTGTTTTTGTTCGTTTTGTCAAATTTCTTTAACTAAATTGTCTTTCTTTCCCTATCTTAGCAATGATGTTATAAGGGTAAAAAAAGTAGGTAATGTCTTTCAAGGTGTGGAAAAAGTAAGCGAATTGTATCTAAGAAATGAGCAACGTGTTTTTGTTCGTTTTGTCAACATTCTTTAACTAAATTGTCTTTCTTTCTCTATCTTAGCAATGATGTTATAAGGGTAAAAAAAAAGTAGGTAATGTCTTTCAAGGTGTGGAAAAAGTAAGCGAATTGTATCTAGGAAATGAGCAGCGTGTTTGTGTTCGTTTTGTCAAATTTCTTTAGCTAAATTGTCTTTCTTTCCCTATCTTAGCAATGATGTTATAAGGGTAAAAAAAAGTAGTGGTTCCTTTCTTTCTCTTTCTTTTTTTCTTTCTATCGTTACACATTCACTTTCTATCCTCCAAAACCACCAATCCTTAATCTAACACTTCAGTAGCAACCTTCTCACCTAACCTTCCTTTCATACGTAATGTCTTTCAATGTGCGGAGAATGTACGTAAAAGAGTTATAAGTGTGTTTACATCGTTAATACAACATAAAAGCGACAAACAAGGAGGTCAGAGAGAGAGAGAGAGAGAGAGAGAGAGAGAGAGGAAGAGGAAGAAGAAGAGAAGAAAAAAAAAAGGAGGGAACTAGGAGAGAGAGAGAGAGAGAGCAAGCATTCAGCAGCTCGACACGCTCCACGCTTCCGTTACGTCCTTGTTCCATACGTGTTGTCTCACATTGACACGAAGACAGTCCGGACCCCACCCCCACTTCTCTCTCTCTCTCTCTCTCTCTCTCTCTCTCTCTCTCTCTCTCCGGTTCGTTCTTTCTTTCTTCTTCCTCCTCCCTCGTCTCTTCCTTTTGTTTTCGTCTTTTCTTTTTTGTCTGTCTATATATCTATCTGACTCTGGGAACACACACACACACACACACACACACCCACGTTTGTTATATATTGAAAGAGAAAAAAATATGAACGAGAGAGAGAGAGAGAGAGAGAGAGAGAGAGAGAGAGAGAGAGAGAGAGAGAGAGAGAGAGAGAGAGAGAGAGAGAGAGAGAGAGAGAGAGAGAGATATATAGATACATAGAAATCAGACCACACAGACTATGGTCCAGACTTGTGGTCTGTCATAAACCTAAGTGATTTTACATTAATCAGAAGACTCCAAAACGTTGCATGTCTACTCTAGTTGATATTAAGTTGAAGGAAGTGACGGTCGAGCTTATTTTTGAAGGAGTCAATCGTGTTACACTGGACCACTGACGGTGGAAGCTTATTCCATTCTCGCACTACAACGTTGGTGAAGAAAAATTTGGTGCAGTCTGAATTTACTTGTCTACATCTGAGCTTTACGCCATTGTTCCTCGTGCGCAAAGTGTCATCGATCATAAACAATGTTGATCTGTCTACATTCGTGAAACCATTAAGTATTTTAAAACATTCGATCAGTTTTCCTCGGAGGCGACGTTTCTCAAGAGAGAACATGTTAAGGGTAGAGAGCCTTTCTTCGTAGGATTTGTTGCGCAAGGAAGGGATCATTTCGTTGCCCGACGCTGAACACCTTCTAATTTAGCAATATCCTTTGCATGGTGGGGAGACCAAAACTGTACCGCATATTCCAAGTGGGGTCTGACTAAACTGTTGTAGAGCGGAGTATTACATCTTTATTCTTGAATACAAAGTTTCTTTTAATGAAGCCCAACATTCTGTTCGCTTTATTTGCTGCATCGATGCATTGCTGTGAGAATTTGAGGTTTGACGCGATTTTGACCCCCAAGTCTTTGACGCATTGAACGCTTTTGAGTTTAACGCCGCGCATTTCGTATTCGAACTTCTTAGAGAGAGAGAGAGAGAGAGAGAGAGAGAGAGAGAGAGAGAGAGAGAGAGAGAGAGAGAGAGAGAGAGAGAGAGAGAGAGAGAGAGAGAGAATAAAACACTACCCTTGTCATTAACACCTTTTAGCTTTCCCTCTCCGCTTACCTCGTTTCGCCAGGTGTAAAATCAGGTAACATCGGATTTTGACTCAATTTGGCACATCAGCAACGCACCTGAATTTAGCCGGGCGACAGAGGGAGTGTTTGCGTTAATACTACTACTACTACTACTACATCTACTACTACTACTACTACTACTATTACTACTACTACTACTTCTGATATCACTACTATTATTTATACTACAACTGTTTATACTTAAGAAATGATGTGTGACTTTGCTCGTGTTGCTACTACTACTACTACTACTACTACTACTACTGCTACTACTACTACTACTACTACTAACCTTGCTACTACTACTAATTACGCTGCTAATCTATGCTAATCATGCGCTTCAATCAGTCATGAAGGCAGTAATTCTCAGCGCAAACAGTTTAATGTTGACAATAATCGAGCGAAGCAGTTTGTTTGCAAAATATATATTCCCCCGCGCGCGCAGTAGCTGACAGATAAATATAAATCACTTTCCTGTAGGCTTCTAATTATTTTTTTGATCATCGCCGAGCAGATATCTGATGTACGGATTTGGAGGGTGATTTTTTTGCTTTTTTTTCTGTATATTATCTTGATTTTTTTTCGTTTTTTGGTTTTGTTCTTTTTTTTGTTTAGTTCGTGGTTTCTTCTTTTTTTCATTTTAAGATCCTGGTTTGACTTACTGTGGTCCTTTATTTATCGGCCTCTGGTTTTTACTTGCACAGATTTGCTTTTTTTTTCTTTAAGTTCTCGTTTTTCGTCCTTGTTTTGATCTTGGTGTAATTTCAGTTTTTTTTCGCTTCTATTTTTGTTCAGAATCTGTTTTCTTATCTTTTTTTTCCTCTCGTTTAAATTTGTTTTTTTCTATACGTTTCTTGCTTTTCATCCTTTTTTTAGATTTTGGTTTAATTTGTTTATTTTTTTCGTTTCTTTATTGTTCAGTGTTTTTTTATTGGTTTCTGTTTTTATCCTCTTGTTTATATATATTTTTTTATTTCTTGTTTTTCATCCTTTTTTTAGATTTTGGTGTAATTTTTGTTTATTTTTTCGATTCTTTTTTGTTCAGAATTTATACTTTTTATCAGTTTGTCATCTTTCTTTTTGTTTTTTTGTTTTTTATAATTTTTTTTTTGTTTTCCATCCTTGTTTAGTTATTGGTTTAATTTGTTTATTCTTTTTTCTTTGTTTTAGATCTTAGTTTCATTTTCCTTTACTTTTCGTTTGTTTTTTGTTCAGAATTTATACTTTTTATCAGGTTACCTTTTTTTCTTTTTTTTGTAAGTTTTTGTTTTCCATCTTTGTTTTAGATCTTAGTTTCATTTTTGTTTACTTTTCGTTTATTTTTTGTTAAGAATTTATACTTTTTATCAGTTTGTTAAGTTTTGTTTTCTCTTTTTAATAAGTTTTTTTGTTTTCTATCCTTGTTCAGATCTTGGAATAATTTGTGTTTGCTTTTCCATTTAATTTTTTTTGTTCACTCTATTTTCTCATTCAACCAAAAAAATATGAACACAACACTCGAAGAAATCTATCTGCACCTTCTATCTCTCTCTGTCTATCTATATCTATCTATCCATGTATATAAAAAAAATCGAGAGTATCTTTTCCTTCTACCTCTCTCTGTCTATCTATATCTATATATATATTTTTATACAGCAGAGGAGTCAGTTCAAGGGCATAAAAAAAGGAAACAAATGTGAAAAAAAGCCCGCTACTCACTGCTTCTAAATCTATGTATAAAAAAGAAAATAAAAAAAACACTAAAATCAAAACCCAGACATACTTTCCTTACGATCACACACACACACACACACACACACACACACACACACACACACACAAAAGAAACATCACCAATACAACTCATCACTCATCCACGAACCGAGAGATGAGTGTTGATATAATTCCGTCGACTTAAACAATAATAATAAAAAGTAAAGACGATGCTGTAGGAAGGCGTTTCCGGTATAGCTCAGAGGACGTCAGGGGTGGAATGAGTTGTGTTCGGGCAAGACAGCGCGAGTGACGAATGAGGGGAGGAGGAAGAGGAAGAGGGGAGGAGGAAGAGGAAGAGGGGAGGAGGAAGGGAAGGAAGGATGGAAGGGAGGAGAAATTGTATTGGGAAGGAGAGAGAGAGCAGTGCGAGAGAGAGAGAGAGAGAGAGAGAGAGAGAGAGAGAGTAGCTTAGTCTAATGTGGATAATTAGTTTTTTTTTTTACCATTACCTCCCCACTGCCATCCGTTTCTGTGTGTGTGTGTGTGTGTGTGTGTGTGTGTGTGTGTGTGTGTGTGTGTGTGTCATATGCAACTTTCCCTTGTCCAATAAGTTTCCGCAGCAACACATATATTTTTACCTTCTCTCTCTCTCTCTCTCTCTCTCTCGTGGCGTGCTGCTAAGGATCGTATCACAGGTGTAACGAGTGACTGACAGGCTGTACAGGTGAGGAATTCAGGACAGGTATCATTACATGCACACCTGACACGCTAATGACGCAACTGATTGGGTCGTAAATGAAGGTAAAGTTACAGGTAGATACATTCCGTGGTTACCTGCCTTTCACTTTTCCTTTCACCTGACGTTTTTTTATGGCCATCTTCGTGAGGTGAGGATCTGATCTTCTCTTTAACCTCTTTTTCGTGTTCTTTGTTCTTTGTTTGTCTTTTTTCATCTCTTTTTTTTGTTTCTCTGTTTATTATCGGCGCTCTCCTTCTTTCACCCCTCCGTTTCTGGTCTTGTGTTTTTTTTTATCATTATTTTCTATGTCATTTTCTGTGTTTTTCTGTTTTTTCCGTGTTCATCTTTTCCCCTCTATGACACTCTTTCTCCTCCTCTTTTCTCTTTAATGGCACTCTCTCTCTTTTCCTCTTTTTCCTTTATGTCTCTTTCTCTGTTCCTCTTTCCTCTTTATGGCGTTTTCTTTCTTCCTCTTCCGTTTTTCTTTCTTTTTTCTCTTTTTGTTTTCTTTGTTTCTCTTTTTTATTATCGGCTCTGTCTCTCCGTTTCTGGTCATTTTTTATCATTATTTTCTGTCATTTTCTGTTTTTTCTGTGTTCATCTTTTCTCTCTATGTCAATCTTTCTCTTCCTCTTTTCTCTTTAATGGCGCTCTCTCTTTTCCTCTTTTTCCCTTTATGTCTCTTTCTCTGTTCCTCTTTCCTCTTCATGGCGTTCTCTTTTTTCCTCTTTTCTCTTTTTAAGTCGATCTCTCTGTTCCTCTTTCATTGCGCTCTCTGCTATCTGTTCCTCTCTTTATATTTCTCATTTCTCAACTGTACTCTCTTTTCCTTTTTTTCTTCGTCTTTTTTCCCGATGTTCTTTTGTTTCAGCTAGATCAACCTTTCTCTTGATAAACTAACACTCACTATACTAACCTTCATCTTCCTTAGTATACCATTTTATTGCCCTTTTGTCTGTTCTCGTTGTTCCTTTCCTTCAGCTTTTTTTTTTCATATTTGTTTCCTTTTTTTTATCCCCTTGAACTGATTCCTTTGCTGTCAAAAAAAAGTCATGCTAGGTTCTAATTTTTCACGCTAACCTGTTCTTCACTAATTTCAACCTTCGCCGTTACGCCATGTCGCTCCCTTTTGGTACTAAGTTCGTGATGGTTTTACTGCTTAGATCATGTTATCGGACTATATTTTACGATAGCATGACTCCTCCTAATTCTTCTCTTCGCTGTTAAATCATTCGCATTTCCCTTTTGATTAAGACAAGGTAGAAAATCATGTACCATAACGTTTTCTACTTATTTTGTACGATCTTTCACCAGCTTTTCCTTCGTTCGCATTTTCCTTTTCATTAAGACAAGGTAGATAATCATTTTTGTCTTTTCCGAATTCTTCTCTTCGGTATTATATCATTCGCATTTTCCTTTTGATTGAGACAAGGTAGAAAATCGTATACCCTAACGTTTCCTAATTCTTTTCTACGTTCTTTCACCTGCTTTTTCTTCCCTTCGCATTTCCCTTTTCATTAAGACAAGGTAGATAATTAATTTTTGTCTTTTCCCAATTCTTCTCTTCGTTGTTATATAATTTTTTTGCCTTGCCTTCCATTCGCATTTCCCTTTTTGATAGCGACACAGCAAAGGCTAGCAGAGGGAGTAGAGAGATTAGGGAGGTTAGGTAGATAGGTTTGCAATCATACCAAGCCTTTTTCTAATTCATCCTTTCCTTATTATACCATTTCTTTACCTTGTGTTTCATTCCCATTTCCCTTTTGATTAAGACACGGTAAATAACACTTTTTACCTTCAAATCACAAAGCCAACACACCCAAGACACATAAATCGAAGTTTTTTATGATACAACAGAAAAAGTTTAAGGAAGAATAATGAAGAGAGGGAAAAAGGCAAAGTGCAGGAAAGTATTAGTTGGCAAAAAAGAAAGATAGAGAAATAAAGGAAGTCGAAGGAGAATAGATAGAAAGATAGGTCGCTGGGTCTTGGGTGAAGCATCGGACTAAGGAGAGAAAGATAAGATAGTGAACAAAGATAGTAAACACCGCAGAGATCCATATTTCCTCTCAAATCGCAAAGTCAAAACACTCAAAACACACGAAACGAGTCTTTTTCTATGATACAACAGATGGAACACGGTCGCTGGGTCTTGGGTGAAGCATCGGACACCTGCGGCTGAGTTATGTATGCGGGCGTATCGGGGAACGGAAGACGATGGAAAGTTTGTCGTTTTATTCTGTCGCCGTCTCTTGCCTTGGTAGGTGTTTCTGTGTCTCTGGGGGGGGTGCGAGCGCTGAAGTTCTCGTCTATATTAATAATCTATGTGGGCTCCTTGTATAGCTGTTTGTACGCCTGTGTTTGTGTCTGTCTGTCTGGTTTCTCCTTTATGTCCTCTGTCTGTTTATCTCTCTTTTTTTTTTTTACAGCAAAGGGGACAGCACAAGGGCACACACAAAATAGGGAAACAACAATAAAAAAAGCCCGCTACTCATTTGTTTGTATGTGCCTGTCTGTTTGTCTGTCTCTGTCTGCCTTCTTCATGTCCTCTGTCTGTCTGTCTGTATCTCTAAGTTTGTCTGTTTGCCTTTCTATCTGTCTTTCTTTAACTGTCTGTGTCCGTCTTCCTCCCTCTCTTTTATCTTTATCTGTATGTCTGTTTGAATGGATCCAATACATTTTAATAATTTATCTTCATGTCCTCTTTTCTTCTTCCTTCTTCTTCCTCTATAAATCGTCGTCTTTTACTTCTTGTTTTCTGTCATTCCTTTTGCCAACTTATATTTTTGTTTAACCTTTCCTTCACTCTGTCATTTTTCCTCTTCTCTTCATTATGCTTCCTCTTTTACTTTCTATATATTTTGCTTTGACTTATTTTATTTCTCCATCTTTCTTTTTGCCAACTTATACTTTCTTTCACTCCGCCTTTTCCCCTCTCTTCACTATCCTTCCTTTAACTTTTCTATCTCTATTCACCATTCTCCTTCTCAGTCCTAAACTTTACGCTAACATAACCTCTTCTTTTCCGTTGTCTTCTACTCTATTACTTCGCTTTGTCATATTTCCCTTACCTCTTAATAATCTTTCCTCCTTTCCTTTCAACCTACATTCACCATTCTCGTTCTCCTTCCCGAGCCTCACTTCTGCTCCGGCAAGGCTCGGGGCTCGTCCAGACAGGAGGCGCGGGGAACATATGATCTTAGCGGGTGAACAAGTCGTCTGCTCACCCTGAAATATGGCACCGGCAGTCTGCGCGTCACTAACAGATTGTCGGGAAGTATTGCTGTCTGCCCAAGAGCGACGGTAGCTTAGAGGAAGGAAGAAAGGAAGAAGGGAGGGGAAGGGAACGAAGGAGGGTAGGAAGGAAGGAAATAAGGGGAAGGGAAGGGAACGAAGGATGGCAGGAAGGAAGGGAGGAAGGAAGGGAGTAAGAAGGGGAGGGGATGGGAAGGGAACGAAGGAAGGAAGGAAGGAAATTGTAAGGGAAGGAAAAGAAAACGAAGTAAAGAAAAGGAAAGGAAAGAAAGGATCGGAGGGAGGGGAGAAGGGAGTAAAAAAGAAAGAAAGAAAGAAAGAGAAAAAGAAAGAAAGGATGGTTGTCGCCACTGTATTGTACTAAAGGGTTATGCAATGTTCCCTCAGTGACGTTTAAGAGAATTTTAAGCCATTTTGAGGAGAAGAAATGAGAGAGAAGACACTGAGAATAAGAAATGTGGGAGGAAAGAAAGTGGGTAAAAAGAGATAATTGAGAGAATAAAGTAGATATGAATTAAGGATGAGTGGAAAAGGAGAGAATGGGAGTAAGAAATGAGGGGAGAAAGAGAGTAGTGAAAGAGAACAGTGAAAGTATGAGGTAAATATGAGGATGAAAGACAATGAAACAAAATAAGGACAGGAGAGAATGAAGTGAATATGAATTAAGGATGAGTGGAAAAGGAGAGAATGGAAGAAATGAGGAAAGAGGAGGTAAAAAGGGAACAGTGAAAGTATGAGGTAAATATGAGGATGAAAGACAATGAAAGTAAGAAAAAAAAAGATTAAGGGAAGGAAAACTAGGTAAAGAAAAATCAGTGAAAATATGAAATAAGTAAAAGTTTGAGAAAAAAAAAGATATTAAGGGAAAGAAAATTAGGTACAGGGCAAAACAGTAAAGGTATAAACTAAGCGGACTCAGTTCTATAAGATAACAGAAAGAGAAAACAACAAACACAAAACTGCAAAATCTACAAAAATACAAAATACAAACGAGAATTACTTAGGCAAATCATACATAGCAAGAGGTGGATGAAATAAACTGAACCAAAAAAAGTGGATGAAAAGAAAGATTAAAAAAAAAAAAAAACCACAACATTCATTAAAACCCCAAAACAGGATAGTACAAAAAGAGACTATACAGGTAATCATTAACAACATCAGGTGGATTATATAAACTCCACAAAAAAAGAATAAAGTGGATGACAAAGGAAGATTATGATGGAAATATTCACCCCATCATCCACTTAAGCTCCACATGATAGCAAAAAAAGACACTATTTAGCTAATCTCTCTCTCTCTCTCTCTCTCTCTCTCTCTCTCTCACACACACACACACACACACACACAGAGGAAGGTGAAGAGATAAGGTAAAAAGAGAGAAAAAGATAAAGGAAATGGGAAGAGAGTAAAAAGAGAGAGGAACACGAATGAATTAGAAAAGAGAAGAAAAAAAGTAAAAAGAGGAATAAAAACAAGTAGGTAACTGAACTCAACTAAAACATGAATAATAAAATAAAATGGATAAAAAAACATTGCAAAAATCTTATTCTAACTCAACTAAGCTCCAAAACAAGATAGTAAAGAGAAACACCACTTAGGTAATACGCAACAACAAGTGGATGTTATAAAGAAAATAAAGTGGATGAAAGGAAAGATCATAAACAAAAAAACACTTATAAAACAGCATCCAAGTTAGTTCGACATAAAAGTAAAAAGTAAGGATAGTAGATATGGCTAATAAAAAAGATAAAAAGAGTAAAGAAAATAGCAAAAACAGTAGAGGAATGTAACAATAACAAGTAGAGAGTAAAGATAGTAGATAAAGATAGGAAATAAAGTAGAAAAATGGTAAAACAAAACAAAAAAACAATAGGTAGATGAAATAACAGGAAGCACAGATAGACCAGATAGATAGACAGATAGATAAATAGATACAGACAGAGAGAAACAGTGAGACAGAATGAGAGAAGTGGATCTGTGCATCAAGGTGGGAAAGAGGGTGCCACAGAGAAGGGGGGGAGGGGGGTAAGGGAGAGGAGCTATAGCAGGTACATTAAAACAACGTCCTTCACAATGATGATAAAACGCAGCGTGCAAGCCGGGCAATGCCAACGCAAGGGGGAGGGAGGGGGAAAAAAAGGGTGACAAGATTAGGACAGAAAGGAAAAAGGGAGACAAGATTAGGACAGTAGGGAAAAAGGGGGATGTAGGAAATTAGGGAAGGGAGGGGAAAAAAGGGAGACAAGATTAGGACAGAAAGGAAAAAGGGAGACAAGATTAGGACAGTAGGAAAAAAGGGGGATGTAGGAAATTAGGGAAGGGAGGGGAAAAAAGGGAGACAAGATTAGGACAGTAGGGAAAAAGGGGGATGTAGGAAATTAGGGAAGGGAGGGGAAAAAAAGGGTGACAAGATTAGGACAGAAAGGAAAAATGGAGACAAGATTAGGACAGTAGGGAAAAAGGGGGATGTAGGAAATTAGGGAAGGGAGGGGAAAAAAGGGAGACAAGATTAGGACAGAAAGGAAAAAGGGAGGTGCAGGATATGAGGGAAGGGAGGGGAAAAAAGGGAGACAAAATTAGGACAGTAGGGAAAAAGGGGGATGCAGGAAATGAGAGTAAAGGGAGAGAGGAAAGGGAGGGGTGGAGGGGTTAAGAGAGAGGGAGAAGATTAAAAGGAAGGAAAAACGGGAGGGGAAAAATGGGAATGGAGGGAATGAGAGGAAAGGAAGAGAGACGAAGGGGGGAGGTGGAGGGATTAAGAGAGAGGGAGAAGATTGAAAGGAAGGAAAAACGGGAGGGAAAAAATGGGAATGGAGGGAATGAGAGAGAGAGAGAGAGAGAGAGAGAGAGAGAGAGAGAGAGAGAGAGAGATGAAAGGATAAATAAAAAGAGAATTAGATAGGAAAAAGAGAAGGAAAATTGAGGTAGTAAGAAATAAAAGGAGAGGAGGAAACGAGAATGAAAAGAAGAGGGGGAGAGAGAGAGGAAGATGAAAGGAAATATAAAAGATAATAAAGGAGAGGAAAAAGGGAGAGAAAATTAGACCGTAGGGAAGAAGGGAGAGCAGGAAATGAGTGAAAGGAGAGAGAGGAAGGAAGATGAAGGAATAAAGGAGAGAAAGAAATGAAAGTAAAATTGTGTTGGAAGGAAAAAAAAAATTGGAGGAAACAAGAGAGAGAGAGAGAGAGAGAGAGAGAGAGAGAGAGAGAGAGAGAGAGGCAGGTTAGGGCATTAAGCCGTACAGTATGTGGGAGAGGAAAAAAGGAGGAAAATTAAGCAGGAGTGGGAAATAAAAAAATGGAGTGGAGGAAACGAGGAAAAAAGAAGAAATGAAGGCGCAGAGAATAACAGGTAGATAAGAACGGAGAAGATATTAAGAAAGAGAAGGATGAGAGAGAAGATAAAAAAGGAGGAAAATTTGGAAGGAGTAAGAAATAAAAAGTGGAATGGAGGAAACGAGAGAGAGAGAGAGAGAGAGAGAGAGAGAGAGAGAGAGAGAGAGAGAGAGAGAGAGAGAGAGGAAAATTGGTCGAGTAAAGGAGATGAATTACAGGGAAACGAGAGGAAAGGAGAAGGGAAAGGAAAAGGGAGAGAGGAAGATGAAAAGGTCACGAAAGAGACAGCGATAAAAAGGAAAAATAAATAAACAGGAACAGGGGGAAAAGGGAGTGAAGGGAATGAGAGTAAAGGAAGAGAGAAGTAGGACAGGATAAAGGAGAGAAAACAAAAGACAAAAATGGAGAAGTAAGAAAAAATAAAACAAGAATAGAGGGAACGAGAGTGAGAGAGTGAGAGAGAGAGAGAAGGGATTAATCAGAAGAGGATAAAGAAAGGAAAAAAAAAATGGACATGAGTAAGAAAAGAAAGCGGATTGGAGGGAGCAACAGACAGAGAAAGAAAGAGAGAGAGAGAAGTGATAAAAAAAGAGAAAAAAAGACAGAAAACGGGAAGAGAGTAAAAGAGAAAGAGATGAACGTGAACGGATTTGGAAAGAAGAAAAAAAAGTAACAAGAGGAATAAAAAAAAAGTAGAATTAGAGGGAGAAAAAGGGAGAGAGAAAGAGAGAGAGGAAGGTAAGGGGATGAAACAAAAGAAAAAGAAAAAAACAAACAATAGAAAGAGAAACGAAGCAAAGAAAAAAACAAACAAAGGAAATGAGAGAAAGAGAAAGGTGACAGGATTAGAGAGAGAGAGAGAGAGAGAGAGAGAGAGAGAATGCAGTAGAAAATAAATGCGAGAAGGAAAAAACAAAGAAAATGAAACAAGAGAAAAGAGGAGAGGAAGACGAAGAAGGGATTAAGAAAGAAGGAGAGAGAGAGAAAGAAAAAAGGAGGGAAGAAGAAAAAAAAGGAAAAAGTAGACTGAAGAAATATCAAAGAGAGAGAAAGGAAGAGAAGGAGAGAAAAAAAAGATTAATTAAGAGACAAAATAAAAAAAAAAAGAAGTTGAAGGAATAAGATTACGAAGAAGAGGTGAGGGAAGACTTTTTTTTTCTTCTAAAGTACTTCCTCCTCCTCCTCTTCTTCTTCTTCTTCCTCCTCCTCTTCCTCTTTCCGGCGCTCCAGTCTTCTTTTCTTTCTCATTTCCTTCCTTTTGATCTTCTTTGCCCCCCTTCCTCCTCCTCCTCCTCCTCCTCCTCCTCCTCCTCCTCCTCCTCCTCCTCCTCCTCCTCCTCTTCTTCTTCCTCTTCCTCCTCCTCCTGCCCAAAGATCATTGCTGTAAAACCTTCAACAAGTGCGTATCCTCCTCTTCCATCTTCTTTTCCTCCTCCTCCTCCTCCTCCTCCTCCTCCTCCTCCTTGGTTGAAGTTGCAAGTTGTAGCACGTCCTCCATTCCTTCTTCTTCTTCTTCTTCTTCTTTATTGTCTTTGTTCTCCTTTTTCTTTTCTTCCCCTTCCCCTTCCTCTTTTGTCTTCTCTTCCTCCTCCTCCTTCTTTATTAGTGTTGTTCTTCATTTTCTTATTTTCCTTTACCTCTTCTTCCTCCTACTCCTCTTTATTCTTCTTCTTTATTGTCTGCGTTCTTCACCTCTTCCTTCTCCCTATTCGTCTTCCTGTTTCTCTTCTTCCTTCTCCTCCTCTTTCCTCTTCTTAAGTGTTTTCGTTCTTTTCTTCCCTGTTTCTCCTATTCCTCTTTTCTTTTCTTCCTCCTTCTTCTCTTTCTTCTTCTTTAGCATCTGCTTTCTTTTCTCCATGAGTAAGAAAAGAAAACGGATTGGAGGGAGCAACAGACAGAGAAAGAAAGAGAGAGAGAGGAAGTCGAAGTGATAAAAAAAAGAGAAAAAAAAGACAGAAAACGGGAAGAGAGTAAAAGAGGGAGAGAGGAACGTGAACGGATTTGGAAAGAGAAGAAAAAAAAGTAACAAGAGGAATAAAAAAAAGTAGAATTAGAGGGAGAAAAAGGGAGAGAGAGAGAGGGATAGGGAGGAAGGTAAGGGGATGAAACAAAACAAAAAAACAAAAACAAAAAAACAATAGAAAGAGAAACGAAGCAAAGAAAAAAACAAACAAAGGAAATGAGAGAAAGAGAAAGGTGACAGGATTAGAGAGAGAGAGAGAGAGAGAGAGAGAGAGAGAGAGAGATAATGCAGTAGAAAATAAATGCGAGAAGGAAAAAACAAAGAAAATGAAACAAGAGAAAAGAGGAGAGGAAGACGAAGAAGGGATTAGGAAAGAAGGAGAGAGAGAGAAAGAAAAAAGGAGGGAAGAAGAAAAAAAAGGAAAAAGTAGACTGAAGAAATATCAAAGAGAGAGAAAGGAAGAGAAGGAGAGAAAAAAAAGATTAATTAAGAGACAAAAGAAAAAAAAAAGAAGTTGAAGGAATAAGATTACGAAGAAGAGGTGAGGGAAGACTTTTTTTTTCTTCTAAAGTACTTCCTCCTCCTCCTCTTCTTCTTCTTCTTCTTCCTCTTCCTCTTTCCGGCGCTCCAGTCTTCTTTTCTTTCTCATTTCCTTCCTTTTGATCTTCTTTGCCCCCCTTCCTCCTCCCTCCTCTTCCTCCTCCTCCTCCTCCTCCTCCTCCTCCTCCTCTTCTTCTTCCTCTTCCTCCTCCTCCTGCCCAAAGATCATTGCTGTAAAACCTTCAACAAGTGCGTATCCTCCTCTTCCATCTTCTTTTCCTCCTCCTCCTCCTCCTCCTCCTCCTCCTCCTCCTTGGTTGAAGTTGCAAGTTGTAGCACGTCCTCCATTCCTTCTTCTTCTTCTTCTTTATTGTCTTTGTTCTCCTTTTTCTTTTCTTCCCCTTCCCCTTCCTCTTTTGTCTTCTCTTCCTCCTCCTCCTTCTTTATTAGTGTTGTTGTTCTTCATTTTCTTATTTTCCTTTACCTCTTCTTCCTCCTACTCCTCTTTATTCTTCTTCTTTATTGTCTGCGTTCTTCACCTCTTCCTTCTCCCTATTCGTCTTCCTGTTTCTCTTCTTCCTTCTCCTCCTCTTTCCTCTTCTTCAGTGTTTTCGTTCTTTTCTTCCCTCTTTCTCCTATTCTTCTTTTCTTTTCTTCCTCCTTCTTCTCTTTCTTCTTCTTTAGCATCTGCGTTCTTTTCTTCCCTCTTTCTCCTATTCCTTCTTCTTCTCTTCTTTCTTTTTCCTCTTCGTTTTTGCATCCTCCTCCTCTTCATCTTCTTCAGCGTCTCATTTCTCCTCTTTTCCTTCTTTCTATTCGTCTTCTTGTTCCTCTTCCTCCTCTTCTTCCAGCTCCTCCTTCTTTATTACTGTATTATAATTTTCTTCTTCTGTTTCCTTTTCCTCCTCCTTTTTCTCCTTCTTCTATAATGTCTTTACTCTTTTCTTTTTCTTCCTATTCGTTTTCCTGTTTATCTTCCTCTTTCTTCTTCTCTTCCTCTTTTGGCTCTTCTGTCACCTCCTTCCTCTTCTTTCTTCCTCTTTGATGTCTTCGTTCGTTTCCTCTTTCTTCCTATCCGTCTTCTTATTGCTCCTCCTCCTCCTCCTCCTCCTTCTTTATTACCGTATTTGTTCTTCTCTCCTTCGTTCTCCTTCTCTTTCTTCTTCTTTTATATCGTTGATCTTCTCCTCTTTCGTATTTTTCTTCTCATTCTTCTTCTTTAGCATCTTAGTTACCCTCTTCTTCCTATCCGTCTTCTTGTCGCTCCTCCTTCTCTTCTCCTTCCTCCTCCCTCTTCTCCTTCTTTTATGTCTTCGTTTTTTACCTCCTTCCTATCCGTCCTCCTCCTCCTCCTTCTCCTTCACCTCCTGTTTCTCTTCTTCCTTCTTCACGGTACTTGTTCTTCTCCGTCTCCTTCTCCTCCTTTTCCTCTTTCTTCTTTACCGTTTCCGTTCTTCTGTCTCTTTCTTCCTCTCCATCTTCCTGTTGCTCCTCCTCCTCCTCCTGCTACTCTTTCTTCCTTAATGTCTTCGCTCTTTACCTTCTTCTTCCTATCCCTCCTCCTCCTCCTTCTCTTCCAGTGTCTTCCATCTCCTCGTGACTTGTTGGCGCGTCCGGGGAAGTGATGGGAACGAGAATCTTGCGTCCCCAGGTAACCCTTCGACGCCGCCCGACCCCCGTTTTCTGTTGGGCTGTTTTGGCGCGGGGACGAAATCAATCTCTCTATTTCCATTTAAGCCCGACGGTCTAATCCATTCAGCGTCCCTTGCGGCCTCCTTGTCAATCCGAGCCTTCACCACCTCAGTCTGGCCTCCCCTTCCCTCTCTCTATCCTCTGCTATGCGCCACTTTCAGGATAATAAAAGGAAGGGGGAGGGAGGGTAAGAGGGAGGGAGATTGATGGATAGAGAGAGGGATTAGAAGTATGAGGAGAGGAAGGTGGAGGGAGGTAAAGAGTGAGAGAAAGGTAGAGAGAGAGAGAGAGAGAGAGAGAGAGAGAGAGAGAGAGAGAGAGAGAGAGAGAAGAGAAGGGGCTGAATGCAGAAAGAGGAGAAAATTATGAAGGAAGAAGTAGGAGAGAGGGAAGGACAAGGAAGGAATTAATAACAAAAAAAATAGAGGAATCAGTTAGGAAGGAAGAAGGGAAGAAGAGAGAAGGAAGAAGGGAAGAAATGAGGAGTCTGAGAGGGAAAGGTATAAAGAGAAGGATGGGAAGGAGAAGGAAAAGACAAAGAGAGAGGGAGATGGAGAGAGAGATTGAACGCAAAGAGTAAAATTTAATGCAAATGAGAAATAAGTCAGGAGAGAAGAATTAGGAGAGAGGGAATGAGACGGAGGGAACGAAGAAAGAATAAAGATAAATACGACAGGAAGGAAGGGACGAAATGTGAAAGAAGGAGAAGAGGAAAATAGAAGGAAGTGGGAAGAGAAGAGAAAGTGAGATTGAATGCAAGAACTAAAAATAACGTGGAATAAATAAGGAAAGAAGAAAAGAGAGGGAAGAGGGGAAGGAATAAGAAATGTGAGAAGGAAAATATGTAGAAGGATGGGAAGAAGGAAGAGAGAAGGAGAGAGATTGGAAGCAAGGAATAAGTAAAAAAAGAAGATGAGAGAGAGAGAGAGAGAGAGAGAGAGAGAGAGAGAGAGATTGAACGCAGGAATTAAAAAATAAAGAGGAGGAAGACAGGAAGGAAGATGGAAGAGAGAGAGAGAGAGAGAGAGAGAGCGGAGGAAGTAAGACAATTTAATATTTTCCTTTACTTTCTTTCCTTCATTTCATTTTCAACTTTCTTAATTTCGTCTCTTAAAATCTTCCTCCTCCTCCTCCTCTTCTTCCTCTTCCTCTTCCTCCCTTGAGATAAACTTTCCTCCTTTCTCTCTCTCTCTCTCTCTCTCTCCTCCTTCACTCTTTTCCCTCTCTCATCTTCCCTTTGTCTTCTCTCCTTTCTTCCCTTTTCCTTCCTATTTTCCTTGTTTCTCCATCTCCCTTTCTCTTTCTCCCTTCCTTCCTTCATTCCTTTCCTCCGTTTTCCCTACTTCCAAATTTCTTTCCTCCTACTTTGTTTCTGCCTAACTGTTCATCCTCACCTCCTTCCTCCCTCTCCTCTATCTGTTTCTTTCTCTCCCTTCTTCTCCCCTTCTCTCTCTCACAGTTCATTTTTTCCTTCTTTTTCCTTCTAGTTTTCTTTATTTTTTCTTCCTTCATGTTTTTTAGCCTCTTCCTTTTTCTCTCCATTTCTCTTCTTGTTTTCCTTCCGTCTTTCCCTACATCCTTCTTCTTCTTTCCTTTCTCCTGATTCCCTTTCACTCTCTCTTCTTCATCGTTTCCCTTCATTGTCTGTTTCTCCATTCCTCTCCTTCCTTCCTTCCCTCCTGTCTTTCTTCTTTATATTTTGTCTGTTGTTTTCTCCTACATTCCTCTCCTTCCTTCCTTCCCTCCTGTCTTTCTTCTTTATATTTTGTCTCTATTGTTTTCTCCTACATTCCTCTCCTTCCTCCCTTCCTTCCCTCCTGTCTTTCTTCTTTATATTTTGTCTCTTGTTTTCTCCTCAATTCCTCTCCTTTCTCCTTCCTTCCTTCCTTCTCTCTATCTTCATTGTATTTCTATTTCTCCACTTCCTTTCTTCCCTCGTCTTTCCCTTCCTCCTCGTTTACTTTCTTTGTCTTTTCCTCCATCCCTTTCCTTCCCTCCTCTCTCCCTTCCTCTCGTTTTCATTTATTGTTTTTCCCTCCATACCTCTCCTTCCTTCTTTCCTTCCCTTCGCTATTGTTTTCCTCCTATGTGTTTCCCTCCCTTTTTCTCCTTCATTCCTTCCCTTAACTTTCCCTTTCCTTATCGTTACCGTTCCTTGCCTTTCCCTCCATCCCACTCCCTCTTCCTTCCTTTTTGTCTTTCTTCCTTACTTTCTTTTTCTTTTCCCCTTTTCTCTCTTTCTCCTTGTTTTCCTTCATTGCTTCCCCCTCCATACCTCTCCTCCCTTCCTTCCCTCCTTCCTTCCTCCCTTCTTTCTTCCTTCCTTCTTTCCTTCCTTCATTCTTCCCTCCTTTGTTTTTTCTTCTTCTTTCCTTTTGCTCTCCTTTTTTTCCTTGTTTTCCTTCTTATCTTTCCATCATACCTCTCCTCCCTTTCTTCCTTCCTTCCTTTCTTTTTTCTTCCTTCTTTTTCCCTTTTCTCTCCCTTCCTCCTTGTTTTCATTCCATACCTCTCCTCCCTTTCTTCCTTCCTTCTTCCCTTTCTTCCCTTTTTCCTTTCCTTCCTTCCTTCCTTCCTTCCTTCCTCCTTCCTTCCTTCCTTCCTTCTTCCTTCCTTCATTCCTTCTTCCCTTCCTTCCTTCTTCCTTTCCTTCCTTCCTTCCCTCCTTCACTCACTCCCTCCTCCTTATCCTCCTTCAGCCAAGCTTCTCATTCCGACTTAAATCCTTCACAGGACTCTGAATGCCTGTTAAGCCTCCTCCTCCTCCTGCTCCTTTAGTTGCCTATGAAGCTTAGGAGGAGGAGGAGGAGGAGGAGGAGGAGGAGGAGGAGGAGAGAGAAAGCGATAGAGGTGTTGCTAATACCTTACTTTTCATTTACTTTTCTTCTCCATTTTCTTCTTTTTTCCTCTTCTCAGTACACAAGATTTCCTCTCCTCTTTTTTTCTTCTCTAATTTGATGAGAAAAAAAATCATCTCTTCTCGTGTCTCTTTTCTTCTTTTTTTCCTCTTCTTTTCTGTATATTTTCTCTTTTCTCAATGGCCAAGACGTTCTGCTCTCTCTCTCTCTCTCTCTCTCTCTCTCTCTCTCTCTCTCTCTCTCTCTCTCTCCGCGATATCTATATAATGTGGTTTTCTGGGCTACATTTCCTCCTCCTCCTCCTACTACTACTACTACTATTACTACAACTACTACAACTACTACTACTACAATTACTACTACTACCCACTTCCTTCTGCTTCTCCTCGTCTTAAAGCCATTACCACCACCACCACCGCCACCACCACCACTCCATTAAGAAGTTCAATTCAGGGTGCGAGCGAGGAAAACAAGCAAGTCGCCTTCAATAACTCTCCAGGCGCTCCTTAACACACATTTCCACTAGTTTGTTTGCTTTTTTGTGTATTTTTCTGTTCCCGACTCTCGCCGTAAATAGTTAGAGTTGGGTTGTTCGGTTTCGGTCAAGGTCTCTCTCTCTCTCTCTCTCTCTCTCTCTCTCTCTCTCTCTCTCTCTCTCTCTCTCTATATATATATATGATCGATGACACTTTGCGCACGAGGAACAATGGCATAAAACTCGATGTAGACAAGTAAATTCAGACTGCACCAAATTTTTCTTCACCAACGTTGTAGTGCGAGAATGGAATATGGAGCATATTTCATTAGTCCAGTGTAACACGATTGACTCCAAAAAAAAGCTCGACCGTCACTTCCTTCAACTTAATATCAACTAAAGTAGAAATGCAACGTTTTGGAGCCTTCTGATTAATGTAAAATCACTTAGGTTTAAGGACAGACCAGCTAGTCTGGACCATGGGGTCTGCGTGGTCTGATTTTCTATGTAATTCTATGTAATTCTCTCTCTCTCAACTATCCTTTTTTGCTTATTCCATTTCCTTCTTTTCTCCTTTTCTTTCATTCATTTTCTGGTTACTGTTCCTCCATTCCTTGTTTCATCTCTCTCTCTCTCTCTCTCTCTCTCTCTCTCTCTCTCTCTCTCTCTCTCTCTCTCTCTCTCTCTCTCTCTCTCTCTCTCTCTCTCTCTCTCTCTCTCGTATGACCTCGTGTTTCCCAAGTGTACAAGCAGGCAGACAGGTAGACTCGACTCCTAATTAAGTCCATCTACCTGTACACACACACCCACGCACCTGTTGTCGGCTGATGAATATTCCCTCCCCGACACACTCTGGACCCGAGGAAGCGACGAACACAACAATGGAATATCGCGAACGTGTTAACATTAATATTTAAACCTCGCGTGCGATTGTAACACGGCGTAGCGCGTGCGATAAACTCTACACTGTGTTTTGCGTCATTCCGAACAACAGGATCAACAGAGTAAAAAATATCAAAGAAGGGACTAACTCATTAACTACATCAATTACCTTATTTATTACGAAATTAATCACCTATATCAATTTCTGCTATATTACCAACTATATGAAAAACTATATTACTACTAAACCATTACTTACTATATTAAAAACTAACAAGATCAATTCGTGCCTAAATTCAGCGTTTTCATCACACTTGTTTCAACTTTTTATTTTTATTTTGTTTCTATGGGTTGTTAAGAACGAGGTGAGGATACTATACGTTACTGACTTACTCATTAATAAAACTAATTTGTATCTCATAATTTAGCATTTCTAACATCCTTTTTCTTCTTCTTTCATTTCTAAGTACGGATTAATTGTAACTCGCTCGCTGACTTAATCACTGACTCACGCAATCAGTAACCAATAAACTAAACTTAAAATGCCAACTATATCAATCACTAACAAACTCAATTACATACTTCCTAAACTAGATCATTAACTATATCATCAGTGAAAGCTAACTAAAATTAATCACTCCCCCGTTAACAAACTCGCTAAAACATATCACTCACTAATTAGCTAAACCAATTCCAACCCAATCAATTTCCACTTCCACCATAATTTTCACTTCCTCTTCCCTTCCTCCTCTTGCAGTCTCTTCCATCCCTTCCTCTCCTCCCTCCATTGTATTCTTTCCTCCTTCCCCTCCTACCCCCCTTATGCACTCTTTCTCTCCTCCTCCCTCCCTTTGCAGTCTTTCTCTCCTAGTTCCTCCATTACTGTATTTCCTTCCTTGCCCCTTTTTCCCTCCCTCCCTCGCATTGTTCCTCTCCTCTTTCTCCCATCCTCCATAGCCTCTCTCTCTCTCTCTCTCCTCCCTCTCTCCCTGTGTCATCCTTCTCTTCTCCATCCCTCCCTTCCTTGCAGTCTTTCTTCCCTCCCTCCCTCCAGTATGCACTCTTTCTCTCCTCTCTCCCTCCTTCAATCCCTTCCAGTCTCTCTTCCCTTCACCCTTTCTCCCTCTCACCTTTGCACTGTTTCTCTCTTTCTCCAAATCCTCTTTTATACCTTTTTTTCTTCTTTTTCCTTCCTCCCTTTGCAATCTTTCTTCCTTCCTCTTGCCCACTCTTCCTTGCACTCTTTCTCTCCTTTTCCCTCCCTCTATTGCAGTTTTTCTCTCCTCCTACACTTCCTCCCTCCCTTGCAGCCTCCTTTCCCTCCCTTCTTCCTTCCTTGCAGGCTTTCTCTCCTTCTTCTCTCCCTTCCCTCCCTTCTTTGCACTCTTTCTCTCCTTTTCCCTCCCTCTATTGCAGTTTTTCTCTCCTCCTACCCTCCCTTCCTCCCTTGCACTGTCTATCCTTTTCTTCCTCCCTCCCTTGCAGCCTCCTTTCCCTCCCTTCTTCCTTCTTTGCAGGCTAGCTCTCCTCCTTCTCTATCCTTCCCTCTCTCCCTTGCGGTTTCCCCCCCTCCCTCCCTCCCTTGCACTCTTCCTCTCCTCCCTTCCTCCAGCCGCGGTCTCCTCCTGAAGGTTATTGGAGGCGGCGGCGGGGACGGACGAGTTTAGCGGCGCCATAATTCCGCGCAACAATACCCGTCACGCGGCATGAAATATGAGTCTTTTGGCGGCGGCGGTGACGGGAGGGTGACACTGCTTGCTGGGGGGGGGGGACCAAGGAAGAAGGGTTAAGAAGGAGGGGGTTGAGGAGGAAGGGTTGAGAAAGAGAGGGTTGGGAAAGGAAGGGGATGGAAGAGGAGAGGATTGGGGAGAAGAGGGTGGGAGAGAAGGGACGACATAGGGGGAGGGGGGAAGAGGGGACAGGGGAAGGAAGGGGTTGGGGAAGAAAGAAATGGAGGAGGAGAGGGCAGGGGAGAAGGGGGGTGGGAGAGAGGGGATAGAGGGGGAGGGGGTAAGAGGGAGGGGCGGGATAGGACGGGACGAAGGAGGAAGAGGGGACTGGGGAAGGAAGGCGTTGCGGAAGGAAGGCGTTGGGGAAGAAAGGGATGGAGGAGGAGATGGCTGGGGAAAAGGGGGGTGGGAGAGAGGGGACAGAGGGAGGGGACTAGGTAGGGATGTGCTAGTATAAGGAACTGAAACTAAGAAGACTTACTGGGGAGGATGACGAGTATAAAGGATTGAAACTAAGAAGGCTTGCTGGGGAGGATGACGAGTATAAAGGATTGAAACTAAGAAGGCTTGCTGGGGAGGATGACGAGTATAAAGGATTGAAACTAAGAAGGCTTGCTGGGGAGGATGACGAGTATAAAGGATTGAAACTAAGAAGGTTTGTGATTGGGGACTGAGTAAGGGTTGAGGGACTGAAGGATTGGAACTGGAGACTAAGGGATTGAGGGTTGAGGGACTGAAGGATTGGGACTGGGGAATAAGGGATTGAGGGTTGAGGGGCTGAAGGATTGGGACTGGAGACTAAGGGATTGAGGGTTGAGGGACTGAAGGATTGGGACTGAAGACTATGGGATTGAGGGTTGAGGGACTGAAGGATTGGAACTAGAGACTAAAGGATTGAGGGTTGAGGGGCTGAAGGATTGGAACTGGAGACTAAGGGATTGAGAGTTGAGGGGCTCAAGGATTGGAACTGGGGACCAAGGTGTTACTCAGGACTGGGGGAGTGAATTGTAGGATTGGATCGCTTTTAAGAACTAGAAATGGGAATCGAAAGGGCTAAGTCTGGTATAGGAAGAATAAGAATAAGAATGAAAAGAGGAAGAAGAAGAAGAAGCAGAAGAAGAAGAGGAAGAAGAAGAAGAAGAAGAAGAAGAAAAAGAAAAAGAAGAAGAAGAAGAAGAGGAAGAAAAAAAAGAAGACGAAGAAGAAGAAGAAGAAGAAAAAGAGGAAGAAGAAGAAGGAGAAGAAGAAGAAGAAGAAGAAGAACATCAACAAGAAGTAGAACAAGAAGAGGAAGAAGAATAACAACAACAACAAGTAGAACAAGAAGACGAAGATGACGAAGACGAAGATAAAGAAGACAGAAAAGAAAAAAAAGAAGGCAGATAACATGTATAAGGGAAAGTATAGATGAGACAAAGATTAGCAAGGGAGCATCATGGCTTAGGAAGGTTGTACTGATTGCCAACCTCTTTTTACGGAGATAAGAAAAGATCCGCTTGAGGGCAGTGCTGAGAGGAGATGAAGAGGCGCGTGTCGAGGTGAAGATAGTGGCTCCCCCGGCGACCCACCTATCGTCTTCCGTCTCATATATCTCATTACTCTTATTTATCTATCTTTTTCCTCCTCCTCCTCCTCCTCCATCTATTATCCTTTTCCTCCTCTTTTTGTTGCTTGTTATGATCATGTAGATATTATCATTGTCATCTAATACTGCTCTTCTTCCTAATCCTCCTCCTCCTTCTGCTCCTCCTCCTCTTCCTCCTCTTCTCCATTTACTACTGCTAATAATTATACTACTACTACTACTACTACTACTACTTTCCTTGTTTTGTTCATTTTCTTCTTTTTCTTCTTCATATTTTTTTCCTCCGTCATTTCCATAACTACTACTACTACTACTACTACTACTTTACTTCTTTCTCCTTCTCTTCCTCTCCTCCTCCTCCTCCTCCTCTCTACCCTTCTCCCATACTCCCATACACTACCATTCCCGCCAAAATTACTCACAGACAGACAATGAAAAGTTAATAAAAAGTAGAGAGAAAAAAAAATAACCGCCTGTCATAACTCACGCCGGACTTAATTCACTTTTGGAAGAATGTCGAGCGCTTAAAAAAAAAAAAAGATGAATAAATATTTCACTCCTGACGCCTTCCTCCTTTCGTTCATTCATCAGCCTCGACGTCTCATTTTCAGCCTACGTTCTATTTTCGTGTCCTAATTTCATTTTTCTCTTCAAATTTTCTCGTTTCAACTTATTTGTCTTTGTTTGTGAGAGTCAATTTATACAGCAAACGACGTCGAGTTATATTTTAGTTTGAGTGATTAATTTCTTCTACTTTCCTCCTACTTTTTTTTTCTAAGCATATTTTTGTTTTGTTTGTGGGTGTTAAGCTATACAGCAAACAACGTTCAAGTTATTATAGTTTGAGTTATTAATTTCGTCTACTTTCCTTCTACTTTTTTTCTAAGCATATTTTTGTTTAGTTTGTGAGTGTCAGTTTATACACAAAATGATTTACCTTTGTTTGAAAATATCTTAATCTTTTCTACATTTCGCCTCTACCTTTTTCCTCCCTTTTTTTGTACGGCTGTCAATTCATACACAAACCAAAGCCATTTATTTTCTTGAACGTTACTTTGTGTTTGAATTGCCTTGGCTTTCTCTTCTACTTTTCTAGTTTGTCATCTGCTTCCTCATCACTTTTTTATTCAAATCCAAATTCAGCGTTTTTCATTTTTTTTCTTTGATTTTAATTATTTCCGTATTGTATTTTATTTCCTCTCTCTCTCTCTCTCTCTCTCTCTCTCTCTCTCACATACACCTCTATATAATTATCTCCTCTATTTTTTCCCCTGTCTCACCGATCCAGCTCTTGAAATGTCTCCTCTATTATCTCCTATGTGTCTATTTTTCTCCTCTATGTCTATTTTTATCAACCACTCCTCTACATTCCCCTTTGTGGGTTGCATAACGCCTCACGCGCCGACCATAACTCTTTCACTCCTCCATCAAACATTTTTTCTCCCTTTTTTCCTGCCTGTATTTTTATCCACTCAGCATCTACTCCTGTCCGCCACACGTCACCCGATATTTATGTGCGACGCCCAAGAGGGGAAAACAAGAGGCTGTTATGATGGAAATATTGTCTCTCTTTTGAATAGTAAGAGACGAACCTTAGTCTGTCTGTCTAGCTGTCTGGGTGTTTCTCTTTTTATTTTTTGGTATAGTAAGGGACGTACTTTTCTATAACTACTACTACTACTACTACTACTACTTTTCTTTACTTCTTTCTCCTTGTCTTCCTTTCCTCCTCCTCCTCCTCCCATACTCCCATACATTACCATTCCCGCCAAAAATTACTCACAGACAATGAAAAGTGAAAAAAAAGGTCTGTGTTTGTCTGTCTACTGTCTGTCTGTTTATCTTTTCGCCTGTGTTTGTCTGTCTACTGTCTTTCTGTTTATCTTTTCGTCTGTCTTTTTTTTCTGTCTGTCTCTCTTTTTCTTCCTTCTGTTTGGTATTCCTTCTCTTCTTCTCTATTAAATTGTGACATTTTGAGTTTTTTTCTTCTTTCTTTGATTTTTATTTTCTCTCTCTTATTCCTACTTCCGGTGTCCATTTCTCTCCTCTAACTCCCACTATTCCTTTTCTTTTTTTCTTTTTCTTTCTTTCTTCCTTCCTTCTTTTCTTTCTCACTTTCTTCCTTCATTCCTCTCTTCCTTCTTGCTTTCTTTCTTCCTTCCTTCTTTTCTTTCTCTCTGTCTTCCTTCATTCCTCTCTTCCTTCTTTCTTTCTTCATTATTTCCTTTATCTCTTCCTTCTTTCTTTCGTTTTCTTTCTCCTTCACTTAAGCACACACCTCGTTTTCTTTATCTATATTCCTTTCATTTGCATACCTATCCTCAGAGTCCTTCTTTCACTATCTCCTACTGTTCGTTTTCTTTCCTACTCTCTCTCTCCCACACTCACACAGACTCCTCGTTTTCTTCATCCATCAGGGGACTCTCTAACTTCCACTTCCCATTTTCTTTTCCTCCTTCCTACAGTAGTTAGCGGTTCCTCGAGACAAATGGGAACATAACTCTTTCTTCTGGGGATAAAAAGCGCATTTATGAACGCTCTGCCGCGGCGCCTGGCTAAGAAACGCTCCCCGAAGACGCATAAGACAGCAGGGAAGGGACTCGAGGCACTTGTTTTAAGGGGAGGCTAATACATACTGGCGAACTCCTCGGGGAAATTCAGGGGTATCTTTTTTTAACTCCTGGAGGAGGCTAAGTGTGTTTGGGATCTGTGTGTGCGTATGTGTGCTACTGTAAGAATGGAAGAGTGGTGGTGGTGGTGGTGGTGGTGTTGGTGGTGGTGGGTGTTGTTGTTGTTCTTGGTGGTGGTGATGGGTGTTGTTGTAAGTGATGTTAGTGGTGTTGGTGTTGGTGGTACTGATGTTGTTGGTGTTGTTGTTGTTGTTGGTGGTGGTGGTGATGAGGAAGAGGGAGTGTTAAATGATGATAAAAATGCTGAATAAATGAAGAACAAGTGGAAAGAGACGAAAGAGATGATAAATATGAAAGAATTGTTGAATGAGTAAAGAGCAAGGTGAGGAATAATGAATAAAGAGCAAGAAAAGAAAAAAAGGTAAAGTAGGATTTTGAAATTAGGACAAGTAATTAAAAGGTAAAAAAAAAAATGAAAACATGATAAATACGAGACGTTAAATGATATACAGCAAGGTAAGAAATAATGAATAAAAATCAAGATAAGAAAAACAAACAAACTAAGTAAGGTTATAAAATCAAGACAAGCAGAAAAGGTAAAAAAAAAAAAAAGATTATAAATATGACAGACGATGACGAAAAGCAAGTTAGGAGAATAAC
Organism: Eriocheir sinensis; assembly: GCF_024679095.1. Taxonomy (NCBI): domain Eukaryota; kingdom Metazoa; phylum Arthropoda; class Malacostraca; order Decapoda; family Varunidae; genus Eriocheir; species Eriocheir sinensis. The sequence goes on from NC_066530.1 coordinate 12,730,652, forward strand.
AATAAAAAGGATAAGAAAAAAATGTGGTTATGAAATTAGGACGCTCAGTCAAATGTAAAAAAACCTAAAATTAAAGATGATATATACGAATGAAATGATGAATGAATGAAGAACAAGGTATGATACAATAAATAACATAAAATAAACAACAATAAATATGAAAAACGAAGTGGGGTTGGGAAAATGAAGACAAGCAGTTAAAAGGTGCAGAAAGTCAGGTACTCTTAAAACCAGGTAAACTTGTGCTCTCGTTTCTCACACAGAGATTTAATACTTAAGGTCTTACGCTCTGATTTCGCATCCAACGAACCTAAGCCTAGACTGTCCGTACTTGTGGCTTTAGAAGAGAGTTATTTTCGCGGCCTCACATCGTTAAAATTGACAGTAAGGAGAAAAAAACTCTCCTCAGTTATAATGATGAAACCGATACACAGTTCAGGGGGAAAAAAAAGGTTGTTATTTTTTATCACAACAGACGGCAGACTCAAGAATATAGATAAGGGGAAACAACGATACAAAATTGAGGTGAAAAAAGTCATTATATCATTTAAAAGAAAAAGGCAGAACAAGGATAATATATTGTAAAGATAAATGAAGGCACGAAACTGATGGAAAGGGTAGTTAGGTCTTTATACAACAATGGTAGACAAAGGAATATAAATGAAGAAAAAAAATAGGCAAAACTCGTTATTTCTTATATAAGGCAGACTAAGAACAATAAATAATAAAGAAAAATATGAACAAAACAGAAAAAAGTCCTTACATTTGAGAGTACACAGAAGGCAGATTTGGGAAAAACATAAATAAAAATAAAATAAACCCATTAATAATTCAGGAAAATGTTTGTAATTTCTTTTCACCACAGAAGACAGAACAAGGACAATAAATACATAATGAAGAAGAAAAAACAAATAAACAAAAAAAAAAAAAACGAAATAGAAGTGAGGAAAAAAGAAATCGTTATAACTTATTTTTTTTATAATACGTAGAATAATACGATGAATGAATGAATGAGTGAAGGAAGAAAGGAGAGCAAAGACGGTAGTGATGGAAGTAGGAAGAGAAGAAGAATGGAAGAAGGAATAGAAAGGAAGAGAATAGGGAAATAGGGGCAAGGGATGATTAGAGGAAGGGAAGGAAGACTATAGACGATTAAAGAACAAAAATGACAGTAGCACAATCCGGTCTCAATAAGAAAACAAGAGACTGATACTGAAACCGCTACTAAAATTGAGGAAAAAAAGTCCCACGAGGCGTTTTTTCCGTTCACTTGACTTGTAATTTCCGTATAAGTTTAGTGTTATTCTTCTGGCGGATAATAATGAAAAAAAAAAAAAAAAAAAAAAAAGATCGTGGCGTTCTGGTCCCATAAGAGAAGAGAGATTAAAAAGTTTACTAGATTTACCTTTCGATGATAATACTCCCCTCCTGAGAAAAAAAAGAGGGTATGAGGAAGAGAAATAGGTTGAAAAGAGGAGGAGATAGTTGCTCATTCTTTCCTCCCTCCTCCCCTCCTTCATTATTCTTTCTTTCCTTCTTCCTCTCTCATTATCTACTCTCTACTCTCTCTCGCTCTCTCTCCGGACAAGTCAAATTACTGGGGAAATTACAGCTTCGACAATGAGACGAAATAACAATGCCCTTAAAATTGTAGTCTAATAAAGAACAGGGGAGACTAATGATGTAGCCGATATATATATGTGAAAAAAAGAACTCGTTATTATATATTTACACTAGAGGGCGGACTCATGACCAGAAAAGACATAAAAAAAGAACTATCATGACATTCTGGTCCCATAAAAAATTAGTCCCCGCTTGAAAAATAATAAAAAAAAAGTATGAGGACGAGAAATAGTTGGTAAGAGGAGGAGAAATTACGGAGGAGATTACACCTTTGATAATGAGATGGAGTTCTATCACCTCACACAATTTGAAAACGAGTAAAGGCTTTCCAATCACTTCATCCTCACGCCGCCGAGTCGGGATTCAACTCAAAATCAATTCAAAGTACGATTTTATGATGAAGATTTGACTTGTCCGGAGCGAGAGCCAGAGAGCGAGAGAGTAGATAATGAGAGAGGAGGAAGGAAAGACAGAATAACAAAGGAGGGAAGGAGGAAGGAAAGACTGAAAGAATGAAGGAAGGAAGGAAGGAGAGCAAAAACGGTAGTGAGGGAAGTGGGAAGAGAAGAATGGAAGAAGGAATAGAAAGGAAGAGAATAGGGAAATATGGGCCAAAGGATGATTTAGAGGCAGTGAAGGAGGCTAAAAGAAAAGGATAAAGCTAGGGAAAGACGGTAGTGAGGAAGTAGAAAAGGTAGACAGGAGGAAGCATGAATAGAGAGGAAGAGAATTAAAAGGCAGGGATGATTAGAAAGAGGAAAGGAAGTTAGAGGTAAAGACGGTAGTGTGAAAGTAGAAAAGGTAGACAGGAGGTAACATGAATAGAGAGGAAGATAATTAAAAGGCAGGGATGTTTAGAAAGAGGAAAGGAAGTTAAAGGGAAAGACGGTAGTGTGGAAGTAGAAAAGGTAGACAGGAGGAAGCATGAATAGAGAGGAAGAGAATTAAAAGGCAGGGATGATTAGAAAGAGGAAAGAAAGTTAGAGGCAAAAATGGCAGTGAGGAAGTAGAAAGGGGAGACAGGAAGAAGGAATAGAGAGGAAGAGAATTAAAAAGCCGGGAATAATTAGAAAGGGGGAAGGGGGTTAAAGAAGAAGGTGAATTTGGGGACATACACTATAGCTACGCGTGGCCTTAGTGTTCATCTCCGATTAACCCTTGAGCCTGTGGTGGGTGAAAATACATTCCCTTCTTTCATCCTGTTCTTCATTCTCTTCTTTGACATCTTTTTCTACTCTCAATATACTTTCTCTACTCTACTTTCTACTCCTCTGTACTCAATTCAGGAGCAGTAAGTAGCGGGCTTTTTTTTCATTGTTTATTTTTTTTACGCCCTTGAGCTGTCTCCTTTGCTGTAAAAATAAATAAAAAAATAAACTATCGCCTTGTTCTTTGTCTCCCTCTCTAGTCATCTATTCACTGTTCTCTATTCCCTTCCTTCACCTTGTTATCTCTACCACCCCATTCTCGCTCCCTCTCTCTCTCTGTAGTTACCATAGTCTACCTTTCCCAAATTTCCCAAGGTACCCATTTATCGACCAGACACGAGAGGGAGGATGAACAGATGGGAAGCGCGTCGACTACCCAGGCAAGGATTCGAACCCATGTCCACCCAGAAGCGCTAACCAGTAGACAAGAGAAGGAGATACTGAAGAATAGGAGAAAGATACGATGGGAGGAAGGAAGGAAGAGTTCAAGGGAAGGGAGATGAGAGAGAGAGAGAGAGAGAGAGAGAGAGAGAGAGAGAGAGAGAGAGAGAGAGAGAGAGAGAGAGAGAGAGAGAGAGAGAGAGAGAGAGAGAGAGAGAGAGAGAGATAGAGAGAGAGAGAGAGAGAGAGAGAGAGAGAGAGAGAGAGAGAGAGAGAGAGAGAGAGAGAGAGAGAGAGAGAGAGAGAGAGAGAGAGAGAGAGAATGGGGGATAGAGATAACAAGGTGAAAGAAGGGAATAGGGAACAGTGAATAAAAGACAAAAGAGGGAGACAAAGAAAAAGGCGATAGTTTTTTTTTTACAGCAAAGGAGACCGTTCAAGGGCGTAAAAAAACTAATAGAGAAGGGAAAGAGGAGATGACGAAATAGGTTATGCATATGAAATGATGAATGAGTGAAGAGCAAAATAAGAGATGATGAATGCGTGGGGTTATGAAATTAAGACAAAGTTAAAAAAAAAAAAAAAAAAACAGGAGATAATGAGAAAAAGAGAGATACGAGAGAAGTAAGGAGGGTAAAGTTAAAGAGAAGGGAGAGAAAAGAAGAGCTAGCTATAGACAAGGGAAGGAGGAGATACAGAAGAGAAGGACAATTAAGACAAACAGTTAAAAAAAAAAAAAAAAAAACAAGGAGAAAAAGAGAGATACGAGAGAAGTAAGGAGGGTAAAGTTTAAGAGAAGGGAGAGAAAAAAAGAGCTAGCAATAGACAAGGAAAGTAGGAGATACATATTAAAAAGGAGAAATGGAGATACGAGGGAAGTAGGGAGAGTAGAGAGAGAGAGACAGAGGGAAGGGAAAATGGACGAGAGGAAGGAAAGGGAGAGGGGAAGAAACAGAGAGAGAAAGAGCAGAGAGAGAGGAAGGGAATGTCAGAAAGAGGGAAGGAATCAACACTTTCAACATCACTCTTAACTTCACATCAAACTTCACTTCAAACTTTACTTTCAATCATAGAAGAAAACGATTAAATTATGGAAGGGGAGATCTTTTAAGTAAACAGAAGTCACGAAAAAGATAGATAGAAAGATATAGATAGATAGATAGAAAGAAAGAGCGAAAGCGGGAGAGAGAGAGAGAGAGAGAGAGAGAGAGAGAGAGAGAGAGAGAGAGAGAGAGAGAGAGAGAGAGAGAGAGAGAGAGAGAGAGAGAGAGAGAGAGAGAGAGAGAGAGAGAGAGAGTTATACAGACCAGGCGAAATCAAGGAGAAAATGGAATCTGGCAGAAAGTTGAATAGGGAAGGAAGGAAGGAAGACAGGAAGGAGGGAAAGAGTGAAGGAGGAGGAAGAGGAGGAGAAGAGGAGGAGTAGGAAGAAATGACAATGAGAAGAGGAAGCAATCAGGAAAAGAAACACTAGAGAAGCAGGAAAAAGAAGAAGAAGAAGAAGAAGAAGAAGAAGAAGAAGAAGAAGAAGAAGAAGAAGAAGAAGAAGAAGAAGAGATGATTCGAAGATGCGGAAGGCGGAGAAAATAAGCAGGCAGGGATGAAAACAGGAAGAAAATAAAGATAAAGACGAAGAAGAAGAAAACGAAGGAGGATGAAGAAGTAAGAAGAGGAAAATAGAAGAAAGGAAAACATAATAAGCAAAGAAGAGGAGGAAAAAGAAGATCCGATTCGAAGATGTGGAAGGCATAGAAGATAAAGAAGAAGAAGAAGAAGAAGAAAACGAAGGAAGAAGTAGAAGGTAGAAGACGAAAATAGGAGAAAGGAAACACAGAATAAGCAAGTCAGTCAGCCGGTCAATCAGCCAGTCGGTCAGCCAATCAGTCAGCCAGTCAGTCAGGCGGCAAGTCAGGTCAACACTCAGAACCAAAAAAATACCTCACTTCCTCTTCCCTCCTGGACCTCTGTGTTGTGTTGTGTTGTGTTTTCCCTTGTGTGTTTCCTAAGCGCCGCGTCACTTCTTCCTGAGGCCCGTGAATGCGAGAACGCGACTATTAGAAATCAACACGTCCAGAAGAAGGGAAGAACAAGGACGTGTAGAAACAGTTATATAGTGGATGAAATATGTTTTGCGGAGATAGATAGATAGACAGATAAGAATAGAAGATACAAGGAATATAATTGAAAGAAGGGATAGAATAGATAGGAAATAGATATAATAGATAAAAGTGAATAGATAGAATAGATAAAATTGATGGAATAGATAGAAGGGGATAGATGGAATAGATAAAATAGATAGAAATGAATAGAAGTAATAGATAGAAGATATAAGGGAATAGACAGAAGAAATAAAATACATAGAACAAGTACAAAGAACATAAGTGTAAAAACAAATATAAAATGGAATAACGTTGGAATAGACATTTTAAAACCCTTGACAATGGAGAGCGAAAAGAAAGTTATGAAAGGAATATGAAGTCGATGGAATAACGTACATAGGAGATATTGATATTGAAAAGCGAAAAAATACTTATAATAGGTACATTGAAGTGTTTGGAATAACGTGTGTGAGGAGAAATTCAAACCCTTGGCGATGGACCTAAAAAGAGTTATGAAAGGAAAGTGAAGTCGATGAAATAACGTACATAGGATAAATTTTTACCCTCTGATATTGAAAGGCGAAAAAATAGTTGAAAAAATAGTTATAATAGGTACATTTAAGTGTTTGGAATAACGTGTGTGAGGAGAAATTTAAACCCTTGGCGATGGACCTGAAAAGAGTTATGAAAGGAATGTGAAGTCGATGGAATAACGTACATAGGAGAACTATTTACCCTCTGATATTGAAAGGCGAGAAAATACTTATGATAGGTACATTGAAGTGGTTGAAATATGTTTGTGAGGATTCTTAAGCCTCTGCAAATGGAGACAGAAAAGAAAGTTATAAAAGTTATGTAAAGTCGATGGAATAACGTTTTGTGGATACATATTTACCCTTTGATATTGAATGGGGAAAAAATACTTATAATAGGTACATCAAAGTGGTTGAAATACGTTTGTGAGGAGAATTATTAAACCTTTGCCAATGGAGACAGAAAATAAAGTTATAAAAGGAAAAGGAAGTCGATGGAATGAAGTTTAAGCGGTATTATAAATCTTTGTTCGGTATTATAGACACTTTCGCTTTTCATATCAGCTATTTCTAAAGGTCAAAGAGGGGATCAATCGGGTTCTAATGAGAGTTTCTTTAGGTTCATGGTACAGACGAAGGGTCAGACTACCACCAGGGTCATAAAACTACTCCTGGAAATGCCCAAAACTCCTACGAAAGCCTTGTTAAATATGTGAACTTGGGCGACGAAATGTGATCAATAGGGTTCTAATGAGTGTTTCTTTAGGTTCATGGTATAGACGAAGGGTTAGACTACCACCAGGGTCATAAAACTACTCCTGGAAATGCCCAAAACTCCTACGAAAGCCTTGTCAAATATGTAAGCTTGGGCGACGAAATGTTTAATAATACAACCCTGGAAGTCGAGAAAGAAATTTATAAGCGAAATATGAATTCAACGGAACAACGCGTGCGGAATTCTTTTTAACTTTGCAAAACTTGTAAAAGGAACACAAAGTCGATGGAATGGCAGGCAAGGATATATTTTAAGCTTTTGACTTACGCGAAACAAAAGTCGATGGCATATAGTGCGTTTGGAGATATTTTAAACCTATGACTTACGCGAAACAAACAAGCAAACAAACAAAGTCGATGGAATGGCATGCAAGGATATATTTCAAACTTTTGACTTGCACGAAAAAATACTATAAAACCAAAATCGATGGAGTTATGAGTCTAAAGATATTCTGAGCCTATGACAATCGAATAAATAAAAAATGTTATAAAAGGAACAAAAAAATGGAATAACATCTAAGAAAATTTTATCCTTTGACATTAGATCGAAGAAGGTTTTGACTTACACGAAAAAAAAATATAAAACCAAAATCTATGAAATAATGAGTCTGGAGATATTTTGAACTTACGACAATCGAATAAAAAAAAAAGTTATAAAAGGAACAAAAAATGGAATAACGTTTGATAAGAAAACTTTATCCTTTGACATTTGATCGAAAAAAGTTTATAAATGGAACACGAAGTCGAGGAAATAACACTTAGATATATATATATATATATATATTTTTAACCTTTTATAGACCTAGATATGAAAGCGATTTAGGAGGCTTAGTGAGCTCTTATCTCCGTTCAAGGGCTCAATAAACTCAGGCTAAAAATAAAGTAAACAGGTATTGCGGGTTAGGCTTACAGGAGCTGTCTTGTGTATAGGCATACCCAACTCCTTCAGACTCCCTAATGTACTTTATAAACTAAGGGAAGTCGACGGATTGTGAAGTTACTGCATTTTTTAATCATATGAATATTTTTAGGGGTAATAAGTTTTTGAAGTATGAAGAGGGGAATATCAAGACGTCTCTCCACTCCAAATTGACCTCTCTTTTGGGCACTCCTTTCTACTTTCTATCTATTTTATCTATTCTCTCTATTCACCTCTTTATATTTTATCAATTTTACCTATTCTATCTATTCCCTTCTATCTATTTCATCTATTATATCTATTCAATAAATTTTTATCTATTCCGTCTATTCCCTTCTATCTGTTTTTATCTATTCAATCAATTCTATATATTTTATCTATTCTGTCTATTCCCTTCTATCTATTTTATCTATTGTATCTATTCCCCTCTATGTCTTTAATTATGGGGTTTTGTTTATTTATTTATTTTCGCCACTGAGCTGCATTCTAACTAATAAAAAAAAAAAACATCAGTATCATCAAACCCTCCACATTAATCCCTTTTTTTCCTGGTTCTCCCCTTCACAAACTGCAGTACAAACGCATTAATTTCCTTTTCCCCTCCCCCTCGTCAAGTTCCTGTTATCTTTTTGTTTTCTTTTGATGTCTAATTTTTTTAATACTAATTTTCGGATCAAAGTCATTCCGCGCCCCGACATGCGTTGATCCCTCTCTGCCTTCCCCATCGTGTCTGCTTTTAGGGAAGGGACCAAGAGCCTTTGACATAAAGCTAAGGGTATGTAATAAGTCCTCCTCCTCTCCCTCCTCCTCCTACCCCTTCTCTCTCCCTCTCCCTTCTACTCTGACCTTTTTTCCTTCTCTTTCATATTTCCATTCCCTCCTCTTCCATCTCTTTTGTTTCCTTTTGTTTTTTCTTCTTACTCTTCTTTCCAAACTCACTTTCATCCCTTTTTCTTCTTCTCCTCCTCCTCCTCCTCCTCCACATGGGTGGCGAACCACTACATGTTGTGCAAGAGGAAAGAGACCTCGGGGTCACCATCAGCAGTGACTTGAAACAAATAAAACACTGCAAGTCCGCCTGTAAGAAAGCCAATACAATGCTTGGGTTCATATCGAGGAACTTCGAATACAAGACGCCGGGAGTTATGTTATCCTTGTACAATTCGCTGGTATGGCCCCACCTGGAATACGCCGTGCAATTCTGGTCTCCTAATTACAGGAAAGACATTGAATTCCTTGAGAGAGTACAGCGCCGCGCCACGAAGATGATACCATCACTGAGGACGAAGCCCTATGAAGAGCGACTCGAGCGACTCAACCTCTTCACGTTGGAAAAGAGACGCCTGCGGGGAGACATGATACAAGTCTTTAAGTACCTGAACAAGCTCAGCAACGTTGATCACTCCAAACTCTTCACGCTACAAACCAACCTGAGAGCAAGAAACAACGGAAAAACAATTCAAGCAGAGCGATGCAATACCGACATCGGCAGGAGTTATTTCTCGAATAGAGTTGTTCGCCACTGGAACAGCCTTCCTGCAGAAGTGGTTAGCGCAGGGACCATCAACTCCTTCAAGAAACGCATTGATCGCCACTTTGCTGCAACGGGAGTGAACTGAACGTTCCCAAGAGTAGGTACACAAGTGCTTTAATCCTTCCCTGCAAGCCACTCCTATGGCAAACGGATTGATTGAATCACTGAACGCAGGCAGCCTAGTAATGAGCCAACAGGCTTTCTGCTGCCTGCTAGTCCATGTTTCTCTCTCCCTCCTACTCTGATCTTTTTCCTTCTCTTTCATTTTTTCATTCCCTCCTCTTCCATCTCATCTGTTTCCATTTGTTTTTTTCTTCTTACTCTTCTTCACTCACCTCTTCTTCCTAACTTACTTTCATCCCTCCTCCTCCTCCTCCTTCTCTCTTTCTCTCCTACTCTGATCTTTTTCCCTCTCTTTCATATTTGCATTTCCTCCTTTTCCATCTCTTCTGTTTCCTTTTGTTTGTTTTTTCTTCCTTTTCTTCACTCACCTCTTCTTCCTAAACTCATTTTCATCCTTCCTTCTCCTCCTCCTCCTCCTTCTTCTTCTCTCTCTCTCCTACTCTGATCTTTTTCCCTCTCTTTCATATTTGCATTTCCTCCTTTTCCATCTCTTGTTTCCTTTTTTTCTTCCTCTTCTTCATTCACCTCTTCTTCCTAAACTCACTTTCATCCCTCCTTCTCCTCCTCCTCCTCCTCCTCCTTCTCTCTCCTACTCTGATCTTTTCCTTCTCTTTCATTCCCTCCTTCTTCATTTCTCCTGTTTCCTCTGTTTTATATTTATTCGCATTCTCTTCACCCTCTTCTCTTTCTTCTTCCTCCATAAACTTCCATTCCTCTTCCTCCTCCTCCTCTTCCTCTCTGATCGCTTTTCCTTCTCATAAATTCTTTCATCCTCACCTCCTCCATCTCTTCTGTTTCCTCAAGTTCCATTTTTATTCCTATTCTCCATCTCTCTCATCCTCACTGTCCTTCTAAAATCATTTCCATAACACATTTTTCTTCTTTTCCTCCTCCTCCTCCTATTCCTTGATCGTTTTTCCTTCTCGTAAATTCTTCCATTCGTCACTTCTTCAATCTTCCGTTTCCTTTAGTTGTCTTATTTCTTTTCGTCATTCATTTTCTCTTCTTCCTAACCGACTTTCATTTCTCCTCTTTCTCTTCTTCTCCTCCTACTTTTGTTCCTGTTCTTGTTCTTATCCTTCCTCTTATTCTGCATCGTCCTCTTCCTCACTAACTCTTTTTCCTAAACCGACTTCCATCTCCCTCTTTTTCCTTTCTCTTCTTCTTCTTCTTCTTCCTCCTCCTCCTCCTCCTCCTCTTGTTCTTCTTTCACATTCTCACTGACACTCTTTTTAAACTGACTCCCATCCCTCTTTCTCCTCTTCTCCTCCCTGACCCTTTCCTCTTCCTCCTCCTCTTCCTCTTCATCCGCCTCCTCTTCTTCCTACACTCGCACCAATCCCAGTCAAGTAAAGCCTTTGACCCAACTTCTCCTCCTCCTCCTCCTCCTCCTCCTCCTCCTCCTCCTCCTCCTCCTCCTCCTCCTCCTCGAGATTTAGAACTGTGGGCCTTAACTCGAAGTGAAGAGAAGGTCGCCCTGGGTAAACTATTTAATGGAGAAGTATTATTGGGCGGGTCTCTTAGCGCTGAAGTTTTGCTGTTGTTGTTGTTTTGTTGTTGACGATGATGAAGTTGCTGCTGTTGTTGTTGATGATGATGTAGTTGTTTTTGTTCTTGTTGTTCTTGTTGATGTTGCATGTAGTAATAATAGTCGTAATAGTAATAGAAAAGATGTAGGAGGAGGAATAATAATAATAATAATAAGAAAAAAAGAGTAAAAAGAAAAAAGGTATTTGAAGTAGTGTAGTAATAGTATAGTAGTAGTAGTAATAGTAGTAGTAGTAGTAGTAGTAGTAGTAGTAGTAGTAGTAGTAGTAAGGAATTATACAGCATTAAACTATTCGAATCTAACGTGGCCTTACCTTACTTTAAAATACATCTAACATTTACCTTACCTTCCCTTACCTTCATCCTCCCTTAACCCAATCTGACCTTACCTTATTTATGTCACGTGTACCTTACCTTCCCTTACCTTCATCCCCCCTAACCCAATCTGACCTTACCTTAAATTTATCTCATTTTTACCTTACCTTCCCTTCCCTTCATCTTACCTAACCCAAACCTAACCTTACCTAGATTTACCCCACCTCACCTCACTTCACTGCACACACAAACACAAACACACACACACACACACACACACACACACACACACACACACACACACACACACACACACACACACACACACACACACACACACACACACACACACACACACACACACACACACACACACACACCCCACACACACACACACAAAGGGACCCAGGAAAATGACATCAACAGTTTTGCCTCGTCCTCTCAAAGCAACACGGGCAGACGGATGAAGCGAAACTTGTTGACAATTTCGGAAACAATTAAGATGGAGACGCAGAGGTGAGGGAGGCTGTGAGAGAGAGAGAGAGAGAGAGAGAGAGAGAGAGAGAGAGAGAGAGAGAGAGAGAGAGAGAGAGAGAGAGAGAGAGAGAGAGAGAGAGAGAGAGAGAGAGAGAGAGAGAGAGAGAGAGAGAGAGAGAGAGAGAGAGAAACAAAAATGAAAGTATAAGATAGAGAACAGAATGAAAGAAAAAAGAAAACAGTTAGACATAGAAAGGAGGGTCAAAGAGGGGATAGAGAACAATGAATAAGAAAACAAGATAAAGAACAGGATGAAAGAGGAAGATAAAGAACATGACGAAAGAGGGAGAAAACATGAAAATAAAGGGAATAGAAAACAACGAAAGAAGGGAAGAGAGAACAGTGACAGAGATAGAGAACATGATGAAAAAGGGAAATAAAGAGAGGGAAAAATGCCAAAGAAGAAAATGCAGAACAGAATGAAAGAAGGGAATAGAGAACAATGAAAAGAGACCGAGACAGAGAACAGGACGAAAGAGGGAGATAAAGGAAATGGGCAAAAGAGAACGAGAGAGAGAAAACAGTGTCAAAGAAGAGAACACAGAACAAGAAAATAAAAGACAAACAGAAAACAGTGAAAAGAGACCGAGACAGAGAACAGGACTAAAGAGGGAGATAAGGAAATGGACAAAAGAGAACGAGAGAGAAAAAAACAGCGTCAAAGAAGAGAAAACAGAACAAGATGAAAAACAGGAACAGAGAACAGTGAAAGAGAGAGAGGAAAAGAGAGACAGAGAACGAGATAGAGACCAGAATGAAGCAGATGGAGGATGAAGTTAGCAGTGAAGCAGTGAAACAGGGCTGGGGATGAAGTTGCACGAGGAAGGCCATAGAACATCGGGCAGTTCAGCAGTTCCAGAGTTCACGAGGCGGGGAAATGAATGAGCGCTGGACTCAGGTAGGTATTTAGAGAGGAGCAGGAAAAGAGACGGTGCGAAGTGGTGCGTGGAAGAGAAAGAGAGACAGACAAAGAAACAGGACTAACAGACAGAACGACAGAACATGAAAGACTTATAAGACAGAGAAAATGACAGAGATAGACAGACAAAGAAGAGATACATGCACAGACAGACTAGAGAGAGAGATATTGTTTCTCTACCGTAAAAAAAGAATGGACAGAAACAAGAGAGACAAATACAGAAAGAGATAGATAGATAGACAGAGGCATGCACAGATATACAAACACACAGAGAGATTATTCGGCTCACACGCAGATAGATAAAGAGAAATATAAAAAGAGAAATGAAGGAAAACACGGCAAAAAGACCCCCAGATTAAAAGAAGACAAAGAAAACTAAAATAAATACATGGGAGACAGAGAGGGATAGGCGGATGGAGACACAGACAAGCAAAGACACAGACATACTAAAAAGAAGAAAAAAAGAACTATACCTGCAGGAAGAGAAGCAGAAAGGGAAATCAAATACGTAAGCAGAGAGAGAGAAAAGGAAAGAGAAAAAGTGAATATAAAAAAAAGAAACAAGAAAAATAAACACGGAAGAGATTAAAACAAGACAAACCAACCTAAAGAAAAGGAACGGAGGATGACTGAAAAAGATAATGAAAGAAATATCAAAATTACTATGAAAACAAAGAAAAACAAAACAGAGAGAGAGAGAGAGAGAGAGAGAGAGAGAGAGAGAGAGAGAGAGAGAGAGAGAGAGAGAGAGAGATAATAACAGACAGATACGTACATAACCATGCCAGACAAATAGACAGACAAACAGGAGATACGTAGATAGATAGACAGATTGATAGACAAAAACATAAGAGGGAAATACAGAGATACAGACAAACAGACGCGCACACACACACACACACACACACACACACACACACACACACACACACACACACACACACACACACACACACACAGATTACTAAACAAACACGAAGATTTGACACGGAAAGAGAAAAAAAAAATACAGAGAGAATATAATATAAATAACATGGACAAAAACGAAGATTAAATTAAAACTAGACAAACGAAGCTACAAACAAACACGAGGGAGAGAGAAACAGCGTGAGACAGACATAAAAAGACAGATAATAAACGCAGACAAACTGACATACTAGAAAAAAATAAGAAATAAAAAACAAAACGCACAGGACGAGAGAGACAAAGACAGACTGACCCAATAAAACACACAGCGAAAAGAAAAGAGAGGGAGAAAGAGAAAAGAATAAAAGAAACGAGGAAACGGGAAAAAGATAGATTGAAACAAGACAAACAATACATCGAAAAACACCAACGAAGAAGGATGGCCCCAAAAAACAAAAAACAAAACAAAAAAACAACAAAAAAACAAAGAGGAAGGAAAGAAATACTAATAAAAACTAAGAAAAAAAAGATTGCAAAACCGACAGAACGAGAGAGAGAGAGAGAGAGAGAGAGAGAGAGAGAGAGAGAGAGAGAGAGAGAGAGAGAGAGAGAGAGAGAGAGAGAGAGAGAGAGAGAGAGAGAGAGAGAGAGAGAGAGAGAGAGAGAGAGAGAGAGAGAGAGAGAGAGAGAGAGAGAGAGAGAGAGAGAGAGAGAGAGAGAAATCGAGGAATCTAGCACTGAGAATTCCCCACATCGAATCGTTTCCATCTAAGTCGCGAACAAGGATCTGCAGCGACGAAAAAAAAAAAAAAAAAAAAAGGAAGAAAAAATAAGAAAAAAGAAATGCTGAAGGCGGAACATTCTTTTCTTTTCCTTTATTTTTGTGGAGTAGCAACGCGGAAGACATTTTTTTCTCTCTCTATCCTGGTCTATTTTTCATGCTATGTTAAAGTATTTTTGTGGGAGCTTATTTTTGGAACTAATTTTCATCTTATTTAAGTCTCCCTTGGTAAAAAAAAAGTATTTTTAGTTCTGTATATATATAAAAAAAGATATGTCGTCTAAAATGAAAGTAAAATGGCTTGCTCATTTTTTTCTGGTGCTGGTTTCTTTTTTTTTAACAACTTGGGTAATTAAAAAAAATAATTCTTAATATAAAAAAAAACACCTAAAATGATAGTAAAATGGTTAAGTATCTTCTTCTGGTACTAGTTTTTTTTTATCAAACTCTCTTGATTAAAAAAAATAATATTGGGTTTGCATAAAAAAAGATGGGAAAGTCGCTTAAAATGTAGCAGTATATTGAGGCCAAAGAAAGAATGCAGTGTCTTTCTGAGATTAAAAATGTCAAGGGAGTTTAAAACTCTTTGATTAATTTTGTTTTTAATTTCCCCTGGGAGTAAAAAATCCTCATTAAAGATACATATTAAAGACAGAGAGACAGGTCGGAAGATAGACAAATAAGCATGGAAAAATAGATAGATAGATAGATTTTAATGCGGAGAGGGAGAGGGGATGAAATTATTACTGACAAAACAGAAAAAAAAAACAAGTAAAATATATCCACAAATTATATAGACTGATAGATCGGTAGAAAAATAGGTTAAAAAGCATTACAAACAGCAAACCAATACTCACAAAAAATATGCATAACAGAATAACAGAATCACATATCAATTTATTACTCGCCCAACTCTTTCTAATTTTGCTTTCAGTTCAATAGATAGATAGATAGATATGAGGTAGACAGATAGGCGGATAGATAGTCAAATAGTTATATATGGAAATGAGGACAGGGGACTCAATATTGACAACAGTAATTAAAACAAAAAAAAAAAACAAATCCACAAACAATAAACGAAATAACATTAATCTGATCGCATATCATCAAATACTAATCCACTCTTTTATGATTTTCCCTTTATTTTCATGGACTCAAAACTCACTCATTAAAAGTAAATAGATAAAGAGATATGTAGACAAAGAGGTAGATAGACAGATAGATAAAATAAGAAAAAAGTAAAATAAATAACAGCAGACAAAAAAAAATAAAGATAGATAGACGAAGAAAAAGAAAAGAAGCATTACTAAGAAAACCGTAAAACAAATGACAAATTATTACTAAAAAAAAAAAAAATGATACCGAAGAGAAGAAATAAACAAACAATATACACAAAAAAATTAAAACGAAAACCTAATCCAATATCATCCATACTTCATCCACAAATCTAATCCCAAATCATCCATAATTCATCCACAAATCTAGTCCCATATCATCCATAAGTCATCCACCACCAATATCTAATCCCATATAATTCATCCACCACCAAAGTCTAATCCCATGTCATCCATGGGTCATCCACCACCAAATTCTAATCCCATATCCATAACTCACCTAACCAACCACCCCCCATGCTATTCACCCCCCCTCACCTTTCACCTCTCCCCGCCTGACACCCCCGCGTAGCACCTGAGTAAGCACTGAGTTAGATTGGCTTCTTAGCGGGAGGGAGAAAAAGGACAGAGAAAGCAACGCGAAATTAACTTGTCGAAATCACGAGGACGGCGTATCAGGGCGGGGCACGTAGGAAATTGACTTAGAGAATTTGGAACTTGCTCTCGCTCTCTCTGTGTCGTTTTCTCTCTCTCTCTCTCTCTCAGGTTCTCGTCGTGAAAGGCATATCGACAGGCCGTTATATTTATTTTCTTTCTTTTTCTTTTATTTTATACTTTTTTATTTTTGTGTGAGAAAAAAAGAGCGAAAGGAAGAAAGGAAAGGCATGGAATTTGTTGAAGAATGGAGTGAAGGGAAAGAATGATAGAGGGAAGGGAAGGGATGGGATGGGAAGGGATGGGAAGGGATGGGAAGGGATAGGGAGGGGATGGGAAGGGAACGGAAGGAAAGGGAAGGGAACTGATGGAGTAAAAGGAATGCAAAGGGAATAGGAAAGGAAATGGGGTACAGGAAGAGGAAAGGAAAAGAGAAAGGAAGGGAAAGGGAGAGAAAGTAAGGAGAAGGAAGAGAAAGGAAATGAATGCCAATATATATACACTACATAGATAGACTAAAAACGAGAAAGAGAAACAGATAAAGGGAAAGAGAAAGAGGGAAATGGAAATGTTTAAATAATTGTGAAGAAAGATCGTGTCTCTCTAAAACTCAATATCTTGTGTTCATTCTCGTATTCGGCATTAACATACAAAGAGGACATTTTAGCCAAGTAGAATAACCAAAACGAGACAAGAGAAGCAGAGAAAATAGACAGAGAATGACAGCAAGATAGACAGGAAGGCAAGTGGACGGACAGACAGACGTAGTAAAAAGTAGGTAACAAGTAAAAGAAGTAAAAAGTTCGCAGACTAAGAAAAAAAGTTAGTAAAAAGTAGAAAAGCATAAAGGTTCAGACCCCCCCCCACACACACACACACACACCAACACACCCACACCCACACACTATCTTACATTATTAAACAAAAGTCGAGATAACATATATACACACACTCTCTCTCTCTCTCTCTCTCTCTCTCCTATACACATTCCTCCTCAAACTAAATAAACTATGAATATTTTGCAGACCATAACACCTTTTTACTTCACTCCTCGTACCCAGAACACACACAAAAAGAATGAAAAAAACACTAGAAAAGAAAACGAGAGGAGGAAAATATTGAACCAAGCGGTGTGAGAGAAGGGGAAAAAAAGGAGACGGCCCAAGGGAAAAAAAAAACGAGGAAAGAAAAGGAAAGATGGGATGGAAAAAAAGGTGTGTGTGTGTGTGTGTGTGTGTGTGTGTGTGTGTGTGTGTGTGTGTGTGTGTGTGTGTGTGTGTGTGTGTGTGTTAGATTTTTGCCTGTCAGATAACGGGAAAAAAAAGGAAAAAAATGATACCGGGAAAAAAAGGAGTGAAAGGAAAATAAAAGGAAAAGGTAAAAAAAAACAGGTGTGTGTTCGTGTGTTCGTGCTTTACCTTTCAGAAAATAGGATAAAAAAAAAAAACTATAGTGCGAGCAAGAAATAAATCGGGCCTGGAAAAAGAGGAACGAAGAAATGAAAAGACTGGATGAAGAAAACGTGTTTGTGTGTGTGCGTGTGTCTGTTCGTATATTGCCTCTCAGAAAACAGGGAAAAAAACTGAGCCACGATCATAAGAAAAACAAATAAAACAGACGATTCCGTGAAAAAAAGTAATGAAAGAAAGGAAAGATATGATGGAAAAAAAGGTTGGTGTGTGTGTGTTTGTTCGTGTGTGTGTTCGTATTTTGCCTTTCAGAACACGGGGAAAAAACCTGAGCCACGGCCGTAAGGGAAAAAAAAAAAAAGACGATTCCGGGAAAGAAAGTAACGAAGAAAAGTAAAGATGGGAGGGAAAAAAAGATGTTTGTGTGTGTGTTTGTGTGTTTTTTGTATTTTGCCTTTCAGAAAACGGGAAGAAAACTGAGCCACGTACGTAAAAAAAAAAAAAAGAGAAAAAAGGAAAAGGAAAAGAAAAGGGGTGTATGTGTTCGTAAGTTTGTATTTTGAATTAAGAAAAAAACTGAGCAAACAATGAGTAGCGCGCGCAAAAAAAAAATATATAAATAAATAAATAAATAAATAAAAAATAAATAGTAAAAATCAAATAAATGAAAATAAAAACCAAATAAACAAACAAACAAACAACAACAAAAAAACAGTAGAGGAAAAAAGGGAAAAAAACGGACGAAGACAAGGAAAGATGGGATGATAAAAGATGTGTGCGTTCATGTGTTCGTACTGCCTCAGAAAAAAAAAACCTGGCGAGTAAAAAAAAAATACAGGAAAAAAGTAAAGAAAAGGAAAGATAGGACAAAAAAAAAGGTACGTGCGTGTGTTCGTGCGTGGGTGCTTTGCCTTTCAGATCGTGTCGGGAGCCAATAGGGACGGAGAGGGAGATTCACGGCGCGGACCTACGATTTCCACACATTTTTTCGCTCCTATTTCAAGTTCTGGAGAAATAGTGCAGAGAAAGAGAGGGTGGGCGGGAGGGAGGGAAAGAGGGTGTGAGAGAGGATGAATGAAAGACAGGGAGGAATATAACGTAGGGAAGGGAGGGGAAGGGGAGAAAAGGGAAGGGAACGGAATGGAATAGAATGGAAGGGAAAGGAAGGGAAGGGAAGGTAGGGTAAGATAGAGGAAGGGATGGGAAGGGAAAGGAAGGGATGAGAAGGGAAAGGAAGGGAAGGGAAGGTTAGGTAGAGGAAGTGATGGGAAGGAAAGAAAGGGATGGAAAGGGAAAAGGAAGGGAAGAGAAGGAAGCTACAGGAAGGTAAGGTAAGGGAAGAAAAGGGAAGGGAAGGGAAGGGAATAGAGTAGAAGGGAACCGAATGGAAAGGAAGGGAAGGGAAGGTGAGCTAATGGAGGGTAGGGTAAGGTAGGGTAAGGTAAGGTAAGGGAAGAGAAAGGGAAAGGAAGGGATGGGAAGGGAAAGGAAGGGGAGTTAAAGGAAGGTAAGGTAAGGGAAGGGATCGGAAGGAAAGGATGCGGAGGGAGCTAAGGAAGGGAAAGGATGGGGAGGGTAGCTGAGGGGAGGTATCAGTAGGGAAAGGATGGGGAGGGGAGCTAAGGAAAGGGAAAGGAAGGGACAGGATGGGAGGGGAGCTAAGGAAAGGGAAGGGAAGGGAAAGTATGGAGGGGAACTAAGGAAAGGGAAAGGAAGGGAAAGGATGGGAGGGGAGCTAAGGAAAGGGAAAGGAAGGGAAAGGATGGGAGGGGAGCTAAGGAAAGGGAAGGGAACGGAAAATATGGAAAGGGTAACCAAGGGAAAGGAAGAGAAGGGAAGGGAATGGATGATGGAGAAAGGAGGTGAAGGAAAGGGAAGGAAAGGGAAGGGAAGGAACCGAAACAAAAGGAAGAAAAGGAAAAAAAAAGGAAGGAATGGATGGATAAAAAGTCGTTATTTATTTTCACAACACAAGGCAGACTAAAATAGATAGATAGATAGATAGATAGATAGATAGATAGATAGAGATAGATAGATAAATAGGTAGGTAGAGAGAGAGAGAGAGAGAGAGAGAGAGAGAGAGAGAGAGAGAGAGAGAGAGAGAGAGAGAGAGAGAGAGAGAGAGAGAGAGAGAGAGAGAGAGAGAGAGAGAAAGGAGGTATCTGACTGTGAATTGGAGGTAAAAAGCTGATGGAATAGATAGGAGGAGGACGATAGATGGAGAGAAGAATGATGGAGGGAAGGAAGGAATGGAGGAAACGATGATGAAGGAGGGAATGAAGGGTGATAGGAAGGGAGGAAATAATGAGTTGGAGGAGAAAAGAGAAGGAATAAAAAAAGGAAGGGAGGGAGGAGGAGGAAGACATATGGAGTTAGAGGAGGAGGAGGAGGAGGAGGAGGAGGAAAAGATAAAAGAGGAGAAGGCACAAGAGGAAGAGAAAGTGGAGGGAGGACGAGAAGATAAAAGGAAAGAATACACAAAAGAAAGAGGAGGGAGGAGGAGAAAGTAAAAGAGGAGAAAAAACAAGAGGAAGAGGAAGAAAACTAAACTAAGAGGAACAAGGCTGAGAGGGCGGATGTTTTCTGTCCTAGTAAATCAAATTGGGCCGTGGCATCAGGGCAGGCCGGGTCACTGTACAGCCTCTCTCTCACCACCTTTGACAATTAGCATTTTTACTCACCTTGTTTTTGACGTTACAACCAAACTCCATCAATTCATTATACCTCTGACAGTTATTCTTTCCCGTGAACTTCTTTTTTCCCCTACAAGCTAGACTTATCATTAAACTGAACCTTTGACAATTATCCTATTAATTTACCTTGTTTTTGACGCTACATCCAAAGTCCATCAGTTCATTATACCTCTGATAGTTCTCCTTTCCCCTGAACTTCTTTTTTCCCATACAAGCTAAACCAATCACTGAACAGGACCTTTGACAATTAGCAAATTTTATTCACCTTGTTTTGACGTTACAACCTAAGTCCATCAGTTCATTATACCTCTGATAGTTTTCCTTTACCCTGAACTTCTTTTCCCCCATACAAGCTAGACCTATCACTGAACAGAACCTTTGACAATTATCCTATTTGTTTACCTTGTTTTGGACGCTACATCCTAAATCCATCATTCCATTACTCGTTCAACAGCTTGCCTTTTACTGTAACTTATTTTCCTCCTCTCAAACTAGACCTTTTAGCTTTCTTCAGCTTTTTTCACTTTAAAAACTACGCCCTCCAATTTAGCACCTTTGACAATTAGCTTTTTTATTTACCTTGTTTTTGACGTTACAACCTAACTTCATCAATTCATTATACCTCTGATAGTTCTCCTTTACCCTGATCTTCTTTTCCCCCATACAAGCTAGACCTATCACTGAACAGAACCTTTGACAATTATCCTATTTATTCACCTTGTTTTGACGTTACAACCTAAGTCTATCAGTTCATTATACCTTTGACAGTTCTCCTTTCTCCTGAACTTCTTTTTCCCATACAAGCTAAACATATCACTGAACAGGACCTTTGACAATTAGCAATTTTATTTACCTTGTTTTTGACGCTACAACCAAAGTCTATCAGTTCATTATACCCCTGACAGTTCTCCTTTCCTATCTTTATTTTTATCTCCCTCTTCTTCTCTTGTTATCTTCCTTTGCTTTCCTTTCAGTCTTTTTCCTTTTCATCCTTCAATTTCTATATTTTCTTATTTTCATCCTTTTCTTCTTAGATTTTTTTATTGTACTTTCTTCATTTATTCCTCTCCTTTTCCCTATTTTTTGCCTTTTTTTAAATTTTCATTCCTTTTTCTTCAATCCATTCTATCTGATACTTTTCCACTTCTTTCATTTAATTCTTTTCCGCTATTCCTTCCTCTTATTGCATCGTCTTTCTATTCCCTACACTCCTATTCTATTAGTTTATTTTCCACTTCCTTAAAATCACTCTCTTATTTTCCATATTCCTTCTTTTTATTCTCTTAACTTTCTCTTCCCTCCCGTTCATTCCCTCTTTCCTCCTTCCATTACATTACTTCCATTTCACATCCTTTCCTTCTCCTTTTCATCTTTACCATAATTCTTCCTTATTCCCTTAGTACATTCTCCCCTCGCCCTTCATTCCCTTTTCTCCTCCTTCCTTTCTAATCAAAACCAAATACTACAAAGTCACAGGACCGGCATGAAGGAGGGAGTAAGGAGGTCGAGGCTGAGACGGTTTGGTCGAGTGGCGAGAAGGGAAGATGAGGAGCCTTACATAAGAGCCTTGGAGAGCACCTGTTGAAGAAGGAAGATTAAGTTGGAGGCGGAGAAAGAGGCAGAGAGTACGGTGAAGAGGTGTAGTTTAGACGCTGTTGAAGAAGGAAGATTACCAAAAGGGAGATACAGAGAACAGAGAGAGTAAGGTAGATTGATGGAGAAAAGACGTAAGAGCAAATAGTGAAAGAAAACCAGAGAAATATGTTATGGAGAAGAGAAGACGAGAGAGAGAGAGAGAGAGAGAGAGAGAGAGAGAGAGAGAGAGAGAGAGAGAGAGAGAGAGAGAGAGAGAGAGAGAGAGAGAGAGAGAGAGAGAGAGAGAGAGAGAGAGAGAGAGAGAGAGAGAGAGAGAAGAGGACGGTAGAGAGATGAGCAAAAGGCAAAAGAATAAAAGAAAAAGAAGGAGATTAAGGAAGAGGCAGAGAGAGAAGCAAAGAGTACAGTGAAGATATATAGATTAGGCGTCGGTAAAGAAAGAAGATAAAAAGGAAGAAAGAGAAAAACAAGAGAGAGTAAGTCAAATAGAACAAAAGACAAAGGAGGAAAGAATGTAAGAAAACAGAGAAAGATGTGGCGGAGAGAATGACTGGAGAACACACGAGAGGAACAGATACACAAAAATATACGTTAAAGCGATGACCAAAAGGTGGAGGTGGAGAGAATGAAAGAAACACAAAGAAAAAAACGTTATGGACAAAATGTTACCTGTTGGAGAAAGCCAGACAAAGAGTAGAAACATGGATTTAAGGTTGCAAAGGAAAGGGGCAGCAGAGAAAGATGCAACGAACAGGAATGTATTAGAGGAAGAAGCGATAAAGTTGCAAGGGAAAGAAAGCAACAGAAGAAGATGCAACGAACAGGAATGTATTAGAGGAAGAAGCGATAAGGTTGCAAGGGAAATGAAGCAACAGAAAAGGATGGAATGAACAAGAATGTATTAGAGGAAGATGCCACAGAGAAAAAGAGGAACAGAAAAACAGAGTAGCAAAGGAATAAAGGAATAAACCAACACAGATATAAAGAGGGAAGGAAATATTAAAAAAAAACAAAATAACATCGTAACAGGGAAAGATGCCAAGATTGAAGTAAATGGACTCGTAAATGGTCCAAATCCCTCACTCTTAATTCAAGTACTAACGAAAGGAAAAAAAAAATATAAAAGTTAGTGAAGAAAAGGCAGAAGGAGGTCTAATGTGGAAGTACTGGAGGAAGAAGAACCAAGAGCATAACATTTTCTTTTTGGTTCGTTTTGAGAAAGGGAGGATAAGAGTCTCTCAAGGGTAAATGTTCCTCCTCTCTGAGCCCAGCTTCCATTACTCCTAAGTCTGCCTCAAAAAGAAAATGGAGGGAAAAAACAAATTCGCATCTCCCAACTTTTTTCTTCGTCCAAAAGTAGTTACATAATGTGGCTGTGTGGCGGTCTCTCTCTCTCTCTCTCTCTCTCCAGCATTCTTATCCCTTTCTCCTTTCCTTAATTCCTTCCTTCCTTTCTTTCTTTCTTTCATTATGTCTTTCTTTATATTTTTTTTCTTACTTTCTTTGTCATTCATTAATTTCTTCTATTTTTCTTCCTTTCTTTCCTTTCTTCATTCCTCTCTTCTGCATCCATTCCTTCCTTCCCTCCTTCCTCTCTTCTTTATTTTTCTACTCCTCTTCCTCCTCCTCCTTCATACTGCCTCCTCTTTCCTTCCTCTTTTACCTCCTCCCTCTATACACACACACACACACACACACACACACACACACACACACTTTTCCTCCACACTCCCACGCCCACACACAAACGCACGCACACATACACATACATCCTCCTCCCCTTTTTCCCCCAAACACACACACACACACACACACACACACACACACACACACACACACACACACACACACACACACACATACACACACACAGGATACATATGGACGCTTTATCCTTCTGTTTTGTCCCCTCATCAAAGCGTTTAGGGAGGCTCCACAACCCTTGAATTATCATTTGTAGAAGCGTTTGTGACCCACCCAACCGGCCGTGTGTGTTTGTTTGTTTTCCTAATGTTGTTTTATGGTTCTCCTGATATTATGAATGGAAATGAAATGCAACTTTACTGAGGTTTCTATAAATCTATCTTAGTTTTCTTCTCTATGTCTTTCTTTTTTTTGGTCTCATTCTATCTCTTTTCTCTTATCGTTCTTTCTTTGTGTCTATTTCTCCTTTCTTTCCTTCTTCTCTTTTCTCCCTTCAACTCTGACTCTATTTAAAAAAAAAAACTAAAAAAAAAAACTTACTCTTTCGTTGGGAGAGAGAGAGAGAGAGAGAGAGAGAGAGAGAGAGAGAGAGAGAGAGAGAGAGAGAGAGAGAGAGAGAGAGAGAGAGAGAGAGAGAGAGATAACAAGCGAGACAAACTTTCTCACTCGCAATAAACAAACGAATTTACCTTCATCGTATTTCCTGCCTCAAGTCTTTCCTGCAACCTCTCGTCTCCTCGGCCACTTACCTGAAAAAGAAGAAAAAGAAGAAAAGACATTAGCAAATAATCTGCCACAAGAACAATCTCGGGGAAAAGTATATAATGGAGGAGAATATAGTAGAAAAAGTTATCTCGTTTACTTAATATTAGAGAGTTATCCGTTACTGCAAGGAGTTTCCTGCTACTGCTTCTACAATTGATTTATTACTTTTCTTATAACTCTTCTCCCTCCTGCTCTTTCCTCAGGTTTTTCTACTTTTTTCCTTCTTCCTTGTTTTGGTTCTTAGTTTTCTTCTTTTTCTTCTTTGCTTTTCCTCTTTTTCTTCTTCTCCTCCTCCTGTTGTATGACTTCCCTTACCTACTCTTCTCCCTCCTGCTCTTTCCTCAGCTTTTTTTCTATTTTTTCCTTCTTTCTTGTTTTCGTTCTCAGTTTTCTTCTTCTTTTCTTCCTTGCTTTTCCTCTTTTTCTTCTTCTCCTCCTCCTGTTTTATGACTTATCTTACCCCCTCTTCTCCTTCCTTCTTTTTTCAGTCTTTTCTACTTTTTTCCTTCTTCCTTGTTTTCGTTCTCAGTTTTCTTCTTTTTTCCTTGCTTTTCCTCTTTTTTTCTCCTCCTCCTCCTATTGCTACTATAATTATTTTGCTTGTTCTCTTACTATTTTTCTCTCTCCTCCTCTTTCCTCTACGTTTTCTTCCTTGCCTTCTTTCTTATTTTACTCCCATTTATTTTCCTGTCTCATTCTTCTCCTTCTTTAGTTTTTTTTCCTTTCTCCTCCTTCTCATCTTTTTCTTCTCTTGCTCTTACTCTTCTTCCTCCACCTAACTATCACCATCATCATCATTACATCCCTCCTTCTACTTCTTATCATTTGTCTCTCTTCTTTCTTCCTTCTCACTTTTTCTTTTACTGTTCTCCTTTTCTCGTCAAGTCTTTTTTTTTCTCGTTCACTTCTAATTTTGCTTCTTTTCGTTCTTCATCTTCTCTTCCTCCTCTTAATCTTCATCATCATCATCATCACACTCATCCCGTCGCCTCCCCTCGGCAGGTCCTCAGCCGCTGGGTACGCGAGGATCAGTGTCACTCTGGAGGGTGTTTAGCTTAAGGGGAGCATCTGGGCGGGACGGGGAAAGAGGATTCACGACCTGAACTCTCCTTAAGACTCCTGCCGTAATGAGTGTTCAGAGTGTTTGGGCTTCTTAGGGACTTTGAGGAGTAGGATGTGTTGTCGGATCTCTTACTGAACTTTTGAGTGTGTGTGTGTGTTTCTTTACGTGTGTGTTCTTAGATGTTTGTTATATGCTGTTACTTTATTTCTACGAGCTATATTTTCTCGTTATCTTTCTACTTTTCTCATTAAAGTTGTAGAATCTCTTACTGAAGCTTTTGAGTGTGTGTGTATGTTTCTTTACGTGTGTGTTCTGAGATGTTTGTTACACTCTGTTCCTCTACTTTTACGAGCTATATTTTTTCATTCTCTTTCTACTTCTCTCATTAAAGTTGTAGAATCTCTTACTAAAACTCTATCTAGGTTTATGTTTGTTTATTTGTGTTTTCTAAGATGTTTATTACCACCCTCTTTCTGTTTTTCCTCTTCATCTCCTTTCCTGTCTTCCTGTTTTCCTTTTTCTCTCTCCATTTCTTTCTTCCTTAATCATTTCTGTTTTTATTCTTCTTTCTTCTCTTTCTCCCTCTGCTACTTTATCTCCTTTTCTGTCTTCCAATTTTCCTTTTTCTCTCTCCATTTCTTTCTTCCTTACTCATTTTTGTTTTTATTCTCCGTTCATCTCTTTCTCTTTGCTACTTTATCTCCTTCTCTTTCTTCCTATTTTTCTTTTTCTTTTCGATTTCTTTCTTCCTTACCCATTTCTGTCTTTCTTCTTCTTTCTTCTTTCTCTTTGCTACTTCATCTGCTTTTCTTTCTTCCTATTTTTCTTTTTCTTTTCGATTTCTTTCTTCCTTACTAATTTTTTTGTTTCTTCTTTCTCCTCTTTCTCCCTCTGCTACTTTATCTCCTTTTCTTTCTTCCTGTTTTTCTTTTTCTTTTCGATTTCTTTCTTCCTTACTCATTTCTGTCTATTGTTCTTTCTTCTTTTTTTCTCTTTAACTCTCTTTTCTTTTCTAAGGAGAGGGTCATCGAAATAAATGCTTTAATACACTCATAAAGTTATAATACATTGTTTTTTTTTATTGTTTTTTCCTTTCCTTTAATTTTTCCTTTTCTCAACTTGGCACTCTTAATTATACTTTCCATTTTTAATCTACTCTACTTTTCAATTTACTAGCTTTCCTTTCCTTTGTATTGTGTTATTTCTTCAGATTTGTAATGCCATTCTCTCCCTTCTTCGCTGTAAACAAATAAATAAATAAGAAAATAAACATGTAAATAAATAAATAAATAAACACAAAAAAACAAAGCCTCTCAGGTATCACCGTCGCCTTTCATCTCAACTTTGCCGGGCAGGTGAGAATCGGTTATTAGCCTCGTCGCCTCTTAACGCCAGGTGTGCGCCTGATTAATTGGGGAGGCAGGCTCTCGTCCACCTGGATATTAGGGAAGAGAGGGGAATCTTGCGTCCGTCTGTCTCTCTGTCTGTCTGTCCGTCTCTCAAGGTAATATATTTGTTTGTGTTTTCCCCTCTTTCTCCTTCTCCTCTGTCCATTTTCATCACTGCCTGTCTGTCTGTCCGTCTGTCTGTCTGTCTGTCCGTCCGTCCGTCTGCCTGTCCGTCTCTCAAGGTAATATATTTGGTGTATTTTCCCCTCTTCCTCCTCCTTCTCTTCTGTCCATTTTCATCCTTCCTCGCTTTCCTTTCTCCTCTCTCCTTTTCTCTTCTTTCATTTTTTTCTTTTCCTTTATTTCTCATCACTTTTCTTTCCTCTCCTCGTTTCCATTTCTCTTTTCTCATTCTTTTTCAGTCCCTATTCTTTTTCTTTCCCTTCCTTTCACTCTTTTTTTCCTTTCCTTCTCTTCAGTTTTCTTTTATTTACTTTATTTTGGTTTTCGTTTCTTTTTTCCTCTTCCTTCCTTCCCCCTATCCATTTTTCCACTTCCATTCCCTCTCCTTTTCTTTCGTTTTTAATCCTTTTCTCTCTTCTCCCTTCCCTTCTCTTTCTTTCCTTTCCCTTCCCTTCTATTTTCATCTCTCGTCTTCTTTCATTGTCATCCCTTTCTTTCTCCTTTTCTTTTCTTTCATTTTTAATCTTTTTCTGTTTTCTCTCTTTTCCCTTCCCTTCTATTTCCTTCCCTCGTCTTCTTTCATTTTCATCCCTTTCTTTCTTCTTTCATTTTATTTCCCTTTCTTTCCTTTCCTATCTTGACCTCACCTCTTCCTCCTCCTCCTCCTTCTCCTCAACCTCCTCCTCTTAGACAAATAGCCACCTTCTTAGACCCCCCCCCCCCCTTAACCCTCCTCCCTCCCTCCCTTCACGTTTAACCTAATCAGCTGCTTCAACTAAATGCCCTCAGATGCCGGAACTTCCTTCACAAACTTCCCAAGACCCGCTGCTCGTTTTTCATAACAACATACATATTAACTTCCTCCCCTTCACCCCCTCTCTCTCTCTCTCTCTCTCTTCCTTCTCTCTCTCTCTCTCTCTCTCTCTCTCTCTCTTCTTCTCTTTCCTCTCTCTTCTTTTTCTCCTCTTTCTTCTTCTTATTTCTTCTTCCTTCTTCTTCTTTTGCTTCCTTTGTCCTTTTCTCTTCTTCTCCCATTCCTATTTTCCTTCTCCTCCACTCCCTTTCTCTTTCCTATATTTTTCTCCCATTTTCTCTTCCATATTCCATTTCTTCTTCTTTTTCTTCTCCTTCTTCTTCTTCTTCTTCTTCTTCTTCTTCTTCTTCCTCCTCCTCGCAAGTGTAAGAGGAGGGGAGGAAAAACAAGGGAGCAAGAGAGAGAAATAGCCTCCTCTTCTCTCCCCTTGTTTTCTGCCTCTTCTTCTTCTTTCTTTGCCTTCGTATTGTCTTTGTTATTTTAGTCCTCCTCCTCCTCCTCCTCCTCTTTTTCTTCTTTTTCTTCTTCTTCCTCTTCTTCTTCTTCTTCTTCTCCTCTTCCTTGTTATTGTATCTTTTCATTTCCTGCTCCTCTTCCTTGTTGTATTACTTTCTCTCTCTCTCTCTCTCTCTCTCTCTCTCTCTCTCCTGCCTCTCCCAAACTATCTATCTCCTCCTCCTCCTCCTCCTCCTCCTCCTCCTTCACAGCACTTTTCTCCTCCATTTCCCTTTCCTTTTCTTCTCTCTTTCTGCTCCATCTCCTCCTTCATCTGTTTCTTCTCCTCCTCCTCTTCCTCTGCAATTTTCGTTCTCCCCTCTCCTCTTTCCACATGTTCTTCATCTCCTCCTCTTCTTCCTTCCTTCTTCTCCATATCCTTCTCTGTCTCTTTCTTGTCTTCCTCTGCATTTTTCTTCGTCTTTCCTCTGTCTTCTTCTTCTCCTCAACAATTTATCTCCCTTCTTATGTTTTTCCCTCCACCTCTTCCTCTCTGTTCCCTTTCCTTTCTTTCTTGCTTCTCCATCTGGTTTTTCTTCACCACAATTTCCTCTTGATCCTCTTTCTCGCTCCTCTTCCTCCTCCTCCTGGTCACTCTTTTTGAAAAACATTAATCTAAGCTCTCCACCGGAAAAGCAGTGCAGCAACCTTTATTTGTCAGGAGGAGGAGGAGGGAGGAAGGAAGGGGAGGAGGAGGCTACAAAGAGTATATTAAAGGAAAGTGAGAGGCATACTTCCATCATTTCTCTGCTTTCCATCAATCTTTCTTTTCTTATCATGGGTTTTCTCTCCTCTCTCTCTTCTCTCTCTCTCTCTCTCTCTCTCTCTCTCTCTCTCTCTCTCTCTCTCTCTCTCTCTCTCTCTCTCTCTCTCTCTCTCTCTCTCTCTCTCTCTCTCTCTTATTCCCTCTCTTGCTCCCCTTTCATCGTATCCTTCTCCTATCCTTTCTTTATTCCTATTCTTCCTATTTCCTCATTTTCTCTTCATCTTTTTATTCTCATCATCAACTTTCTCTTTGTTTTATTTCATCTCTTCAGTCTTTTCTTCTTTTTTTTTATTATTCTTTCCTTAAATCTCATCCTTCTCTTTCTTCCTTTTTCTCTTTTCATTTTCTCCCTTCCTATTGTCCCATTTCTATTTTTTTTTTGTTTCTTTTCTTCAGTCTTTTTCATTGTTTCTTTTTTCCCAACTCATTTTCTCCATTATATTTCCTTGTCTCAATTCTCTTTCCTTTATTTCTTTTTTTATCCATTTCTTTCAACCCTTCTTTCTTCCCTTCCTCTCTTTTTTTCTTTTTTCTTCACCTTTACTCAGTCTGTGTTTCTCTTTTATAATCATTCTTAAAATCCTCTTCTCCTTCCTCCTCCTCCTCCTCCTTTCTCTTCTTTCCCTCTTCTCTTTCTCCCTTTCTCCTTCTCCCTTTTTCTTTCTCCGTCCTCTGCAACACTATCACAATCTTCATATAACAAACAACAACGAATACAACACAAAAACAAAAGACGAACGTAACTAACACCAACCACCACATGGGGAGGGATAGAGGCACCCCGCAGTGGGATTGGATTCTTTAAGAGCAGCCGCATGACACACACACACAAAAAAAAAAAAAAAAAAAAAAAAAACCGGAACTGCCAATAAAACACATACTTGACAAGGGTAGCAGCGGGCAGGTGTTAGGCGCCCAGGTGTGAAGGGGAAAGCCTGAGTGATGGGTGTGAGCCTTTCATACGCTGGAAACCTAACTCTCGTGGGGTGGAAAAAAAAGAATAAAAATAACAATGAAAAAAAGATTGATTGTGGAGAGAGAGAGAGAGAGAGAGAGAGAGAGAGAGAGAGAGAGAGAGAGAGAGAGAGAGAGAGAGAGAGAGAGAGAGAGAAGAAAGGAGTGTTTTTTTCGCTCTCTCTAATTTCCTGTTGATCTATACATTTTTTCTTTTAATTTATCTTTATTTTTTATCTATTTCTCAACTCCAATCGCTCTATTTAACTTCCTATTTTTCTTTATTTTTTCTCTATTTGCTAACTTCTATAGGTCTATGCAACTTCCTGTAGGCCTATGTATGTTTTTTTCTTTTAACTTTCTTTCTTTTTCTCTATTTCTCAACTTCTATCGGTCTGTGTAACTTCATATAGGCCTATGTATGTTTTCTTCTTTTGATTTTTCTTTATTTTTTCTTTATTTCTCAACTTCAATCGCTCTATGTAACTTCCTATTTGCCTATATATGTTTCTTCTTTTAATTTTCTTTCTTCCTCTCTATTTGTTAACTTCTATCGCATTATCTGAAACTTCCTATCGATTTATCTGTTTTATTTGTTTTTTCTCTTTCTATTGTCTAATATTAACCTCTATTTCCCTATTAATCTAGAGCAGAGGTTCTCATCCTGGGTGCCACGGACAGTGCCTTGGGGTGCCACGAGATTATCATGAATTTAGAATCATGCCTTTATTTTCTACTTTTTTATGTTAGTCTGCATTTATAACTCTTTAAGTTAATCTAATTCTACTGATGAGTTCTATGTTTGGGCATGTACTGTACCATATGTTAATTTTGGTTTGAGTATGAATAATAATTGTGTATAAGAAGTTAATTCATGTGAGGAGGGGGTGGGGGGTGAAAAAGGGGTGCCACAAAAGGAGTGATATAAGTTCAGGGTGCCAGCACTGAAAAAAGATTGAGAACCACTGATCTAGAGTATTATTGATCAATCTTTTTTTTCCTTTTATTTTTTCCCTCTTTCCCGATTTGTCTATTTACCTCTTATTGCTCTATCCGTCTCTCTATTGATCTCTCTGTATGCCTGTTTCTGTTTTCTTTCCTTTCCTCCTGTCTTTTCTTTTTCCTTTCACTCAATTTCTCTCTCTCCCCCTCTTCCCCTCTACACAACACCACCACCATTACGTTACACAAACAATTAAACATCCCACCACCACCACCATCACTACTGACCCTCCCCTCATCACCACCACCAGCATCACAAAACCACCACCAGCATCACCAGCGCCGTCTAGGGACGTTAAAATTTATCCGCCTACAGGACACTACTTCACGCCGCGGAGGAACAGCGAAGGAGATACGAAGATTGACGACTCCCACTCATCACTTGCTGAGAATGAGACGCGGGTGGGAGAGAAAGGAAAGAAGGGAAGGGGAGAGAGAGAATGGGAGAGTGATGGTGAGAGTAGATTGGAGGAAAGGTGTCGATGAGAAGTAGGGAGGGAAAGGGAGGGAAATGGGGAGAGAGAGAGAAAGGGAGAGTAATGGTGAGAGTAGAGGGGAGGAAAGGTGTCGGTGAGAAGTAGGGAGGGAAATGGGGAGAGAGAAAGACAGAGGGAGAGGAAGGAGACACAGAGGGAAAGGTAAGAATGGGAAAAGGGAGAAAGAAAAGGAAGACAGGGAAGGAAATGGAAAAGGAAAAGGAAAAGGAGGATGAGAAGGAAGATATCTGTTGACAGGAGAAAGAAAAGGAGGAGAAGGAAAATGAATAGAACGAAGAGGAGAAGGAGGAAGAGGAAGAGGAGGAGGAGGAGGAGGACAAAGAGGAGGAGGAGGAGGAGGAGGAGGAGGAGGAGGAGGAGGAGGAGGAAGATTAGCAAGGCATTGTATAGTATGAGCGATATTGATTAAATTTGAGGAAAGTGAAAAATATTGTGACTAAGGAGAAGGACGAAGAGGATAAGAAGATGAAGAAGAAGAAGAAGATGAAGAAGAAGAAGAAGAAGAAGAAGAAGAAGAAGAAGAAGACGAAGAAAAGGAAGTACAATAACAAAATAAGAAAAAAAAT
The DNA here is from genome assembly GCF_024679095.1 of Eriocheir sinensis. Lineage (NCBI taxonomy): Eukaryota > Metazoa > Arthropoda > Malacostraca > Decapoda > Varunidae > Eriocheir > Eriocheir sinensis. The sequence continues at coordinate 12,762,516 of NC_066530.1, forward strand.
ATAGTGAACCTGTAGAAAAAACAAAATCATCAACATCATCAGCATCAGCAGGAGGATTAATGTACTCGGAGCTTTCTTTTGTCGTCGCCAGAGGGCTCACGGAGATTAATTATGGGGGGACTTAGACGAAAAACAACAGATTAATTACGCCGGGCCATAATTAGATCCTAAGTGCTAATCAAGCTTTGAATACTAACACTGAAAGCCTGCTGCAATGAATAATAACACAGACTTACGAAAAGGTTGTGTTAGTATGTTCATGGGTTGTTTATGAGGCTAGTGGTAGTGTGACGAGGCTTCTGCTCCGTGAACGTGAAAACACTCATGAAAAACCGACTGATTTCAATGTTATTTTCCTCCTGGTTCATTCCTTATTATTTTCCCATTTTATTGTCTTTGTTTTAACCCGGTAGCTGCAGGGATCATGTTTCTTAAAGGCCCCTCTAAGCGAGAAAAATGAGAAAAAATCATCACTCACGCAAACCATTTCATAATATATATCAACGCATTTGTGATCAGTTTATGCATCATCTATTTTTGGGGGTTTATATCATGGCAAAAATGTGGCCCGTCGCTGGTACACGGTAAAGCCACAAATTTGGCCCGTCGCTGGTACACGGTAAAGCCACAAATTTGGCCCGTCGCTGCTACCGGGTTCATTTTCTTCTTTTAATTCTTTTACTTTTCTACTTTTATTTTCCTCATTTTTCTTCGTCTTTTTCCTCCTCCACCTCCTTCTTCTTCATCTTCTTCTTTGTGGCCTATGGAAATTTTTGTTGAAAGAACCGAAAGCGTCCAAAATACAGGCACATACATTTGTTCCCTTAGTCAAAAACATATTATAAGCCTTATTATAAACGACAGAATACGCACCATATCGTCACCCTCATAAGATAATCGCCTTAGTCATTTTTCAGCGATTTCCAGGTTTTGGTCTACATCAATTCTTCAACATGTGACGCCCATTTTTGTATAGTTGCCTTCGTTATTCAGGGTTTGAGTGTTCTAGAATTGACCTTTTCATTTCTGCCTAAATCTTCAGCCAAATGAGATGATGACAGTTCTTTTCTGATTTCTTGAAACGTAGAAAATAATGACTTAGGCGGTTTCTTTACCAAGGTGACGATATATTTCTGAGCTAAGGGTAACTGAGTAACTAAGTATTTTAACACTGGACACCATTTTTACATTACTCTCTACCTTTGTACTTCGTGAATTCGCAGTATGTGATTTGACTCCCTTAGTATGCGAGAGTACAGAAGCGATATCAGTAACTAGAAAAAAAAGAATAAAAAAATAAAGAAAATAATGACGTCAAACATACTCGTTAACTTATATGTAGATTATGACTTATAAGAGAAAGGTTCAATTATAAAACAACTGTAAATGAGGAAGCAAAAAGATGCAGATAAGAAAATTAGAAAACACAGAAAGTCTAAGAAAACAAGACATGAGAAGAAAACGGAAACAATTATAAACCAACTATGAACGAGTAAACAATAAGATAGAGATGAAAAGAAAACCAGAACTATGAAACAAACCTGGAAGAATAAACAGTCAGACAAAGAAAAGAAAACGGAAACAATTATAAACAAACTATGAACGAGTAAACAAAAAGATAGAGAAGAAAAGAAAACCAGAACTATGAAACAAACCTGGAAGAATAAACAGTCAGACAAAGAAAAGAAAACGGAAACAATTATAAACCAACTATGAACGAGTAAACAAAAAGATAGAGAAGAAAAGAAAACCAGAACTATGAAACAAACGGGGAAAAATAGACAGTAAGACAAAGAAGATAAAGAGGAAAGACATTCGGAAACATCACAATTACCTCACACATTTTATTTTCTTCAAGACAACGAACCATAAAAATACAAGAAAAAAAAAGAAAACCTCAGGGAAACAAAACCACCATATTTACTGATCCTTCTCCTCCTCCTCCTCCTCCTCCTCCTCCTCCTCCTCCTCCTCCTCCTCCTCGGATATTAGAACTCACGCCGTCACGATGCTTCTGGGAGACCAATTTCCGCTTTGCTGCACTTCTGAAGAGGAACATTTACCCCTCTCCCCTTTCCTCCTCCTCCTCCTCCTCCTCCTCCTCTTCCTCTTCTTCCTTTTCCTCCACTTGGTACTCTGCTTCCCGTTCGCCTTTCTACTCTTCATCATCTCTCTTATCTTCCGCTTTTCCCTTCCTCCCTCTCTTCCTTCCTTTATTGATTGGTCTCGTCTTTCCCCTCCTCCTCCTCCTCCTCCTCCTCTTGCTGTGATATCTCCGTTTTCACATTCTCTTCCTCCTCTTGGTACAGCTCCTCTTCCTCTTCTCTCTTTCGTTCTCTTGATCACCACTCGTACTTACTTTTCTTCCTTCCTTCTTTCTCCTTTGTTTTCTTTCTTTCTTCACTAATTACTCTTTGTCTTCTGATATCTCCGTTTCCTTTTTTCTTCCTCCTCCTCCTTCTCTTCTTTTGATGCCTCTTTTGTTTTCCTTAGTCTCCTCTTTTTCTTCTGATATCTCCTTTTTCTTTTTTTCTCTTCCTCCTCCTCCTCCTCCTCCTCCTCCTCCTCCTCTTCTTCTTCTACTACGTCTTTTTTTCCTTCGTTTCCTTCTCTTTTTCTTCTGATACCGATTTTATTTTCCATATTCTCCTTTTCTTCTTCCTTTCGCTCTTCTACTATCTGACTGTCTCTACACTTCTTTTCTTCCTTCCTTCCTCTATCCCTCCCTCCATTCATTCTTTCCTTTCTTTCTTCTTATTCTTTTTCCCCCCTTTTCATTCTCTTCGTCCCCCAATTACCACTTTTTGTACCCTAATCCTAGTCTTCCTTTTTACCCTCTACCAGTCCTTCCTCCTCCTCCTCCTCCTCCTCTTCTTTCTCCTCTTCCTCCTCCTCCTCCTCCTCCTGTAAATCACCCACCAATCATATCTCCTTCGCCTTGTGTTGCCTCCCGCGTCGATACTTGAGAGATCTACTCCTATATTAATCCTGGGTGTTGTATCCATCAATCCTCCTCCTCCTCCTCCTCCTCCTCCTCTTCTCCCCTCTCCTTTCTTCTCTTTCCTTCTCTTCCTTCCTTTCTTGCTTGCTTTGATTTCCTTTCTTCTTTCTTTCCCTGTCTTTTTTTTTTCATTATATTTCATTCAATTTCTTCTCTTTTCTCCTCTTCTCTTCTCATGTATTTTCTCCTCTACTGTTCTCCTCTTCTATCTCCTTTCCTCTCCTGTCTTCTTTCATCTCCTCCTCCTTCTTCTCTTGTCTTCGGGGTAATGGAGGATGGGGGAATCTGGTAAGGCTGAATGATGTATTTTTTTATAGTTATCCATTAATCAGCTCGTTTTTGGATCGTCTTGCAAACTTTTTCTCCCTCTCCCTCTCCCCCCCTCTCTCTTTCAGGGGGAAGGGGAGGGGGGGGGGTATGATAAGCCTCAACACTCTCTAAGCTCATCCGGAGACTGTTTAGTGTACCATTTTGTTCCTTATCTTCCTGTATTAGCCCTCCTCGCCTCCGCCACTACCTCGCTTATCCTGCTAACACCACTACTACTACTGCTACTACTACTACTACTACTACTACTACTTCTACTACTACTACTACTACTACTACTACTTCTACTACTACTATACTGATATTCCTACTTCTATGGGGTTATATAAGGATACGAAGGGATTTGAGGTTTCGATTCTATGTTCTTATGTTTTGAAGTGGGTTTGGATCTTATATTAGGACGGTTTTTGTGATCTGTTGTTTGCTTATTTGGCTTATAGGAGGTTTTGTTGTGTTTGTAGGTTAGTAGTGGTAATTGTGGTGGTAGTAGTAGTAGTAGTAGTAGTAGTAGTTGAGGTATATACAGATTCACGTTGATTATTTAATTCACTGCTTTTAGGTAAATCAAGGAAAAGAAGAGGTAAAGAGAAAAAAAGAGAAAAAAATATGACCGTTGAATTAAAGCAACACAAAAGTAACAAACAAAAACAAAAAACAATAAAAAAATTTGCTAACCACTATGGCGCTGCTGCTACTGCTGTTGACGGTGGTGAGGGAAAAAAGGAAAAAAAAAAAAAAGAATAGAGAAAACAATTGATGTATATTTTTTTTTACCGCAGAATTTCTCATCTCCACCCAAATTAGTCAATATCCTTTTCGTTACCAGCAGGGAGGAAAAAAGAGGAAAAAAGGAGGAAAAGAGGGAAAATAAATGAAAAAATGCAGTTGTTGTGTTAGTCCGGATGGGTGACTTTCATATTGCATTATTTTTTTTCTTTTCTTTTTTTTTACTTGACTGTATTATGAAATTTTGCGTCGTGTCGTGCTGTGTGTGTGTGCGTGTGTGTGTGTGTGTGTGTGTGTGTGTGATGTCGTTTAGTATTTTCGAACCCGCTCCCATTTTCTCTTCTCCTGTTTCCCGTTTTTTTTTTTATGCGCCCCTAATCCGTTTTCTGTTTGGGGTCCATTTCGTGATTGCCATTTCGTTCTCTCTCTTTCTCTCTCTCACTTCTAAATTCATTGTCGGAAAACTGCAATTCGCTTCGGCTGTCAAGTTTTGGATAATGATGTTAGGCCGTCATTTTTTTAACGTTTTTTTTCACAGTAACACAAAACCGAAATGAAAAGAACGCAACCTAAAGAAATGGTCGCTAAAAAGGAATGTAGATAGATAGGCTGCGTGAAAATAGAGATAGATAGGATTTTTTTTTAATTTCTTTACGTTTTTTCACAGTAACAAAACCGAAATGAAAAGAAAGCAACCTAAAGATATAATCGCTAAAAATGAACTTAATCAGATAGGCTGCGTGAAAATAGATAGATAGATAGGAATACATCTCAAATTTTATGCTTTTTACAGTAAAATAAAAGCAAAATTATGAGAAACGAAACCCACAATCTCGCATAAAATAGATAGACAGACAGATACAGTGAAAAAACTATCTCCTTTTGTTATGCTTTTCATCGTAACACAAAAACCGAAATGAAAAACGGAGCCGAAATTTTCACTAGCGAGACAAAAATATACAGATGGAGAGAGGAAAAGAAATGAAACGAGAAATGAGTAGGGGAACTAAAAAAAGACTGACAGACAGACACAGAAAAATATATATATCCTTTTCTAACGCTTTTCACAGTCACACAAAAAATGAATCGCGAGACGGAGCAAAATTTTTCACGAGATAAATAAACAAACAGACAGACAAAGAAAAAAATAGACATTCTTTTTCACGTTTTTTCACAGTAACACAAAAATGAAATGAAAAACGGACCACAAATTTTCGCTAGTGAGAGACAAAGGTAGACAGGTAAAGAAAAAGAACAAAATGAAAAAGGAGAATGAAATGAGGCTAAAATTTTCGCTGAAGACAGAAAGATAGACAGATAGACAGAGGGAAAAATATGTAACCTTCTCCTATGCTGTTCAGAGTAACACAAAATCACAATGAGAAAAGGAACAAAAAATTTCACGTGATAAATAACATAAAACAGACAGACAGTTAGACGGAGTGAAAAATGTTTATCCTTTCCTTATGCTTTTCAGAGTAACACAAAATTAAAACACAAATTTCAGCTGGTAAGAGATAAAATACATAGATAGACAGGAGATAAAAAAATGATATATAGGTACAGAAAAGTAGACAAAAAAAAAAGGATAGGGATAGACAGAAAGACAGGAAATAGAGAGATAAATGGACAAAGAGATAGAGTAGATAGACAGACAGGAAGACAGGATAGAAAGATAGATAAGACATATATAAACAGGAATAGATATGAAGACAGGAGATAGATAGACAGACAGAAAGACAGGATAGAAAGATAGATAGACGTATAAACAGGAATAGATGTAAAGACAGGAGATAGATAGAGACAGAAAGACAGGATAGAAAGATAGACAGACATATAAACGCGAATAAATAGACAGAAGGTAGATAGACAGACAGAGAGGATAGATAGACATATAAACAGCGAAAAATAAAGACAGAAGATAGAGGGACAGAGAGGATAGATAGATAGACATATAAACAGGGATAAACATAAAGACAGAAGATAGATAGACAGGCAGACAGAGAGGATAGATAGACATACAAACAGGAATAAACATAAAGACAGAAGATAGATAGACAGGCAGACAGAGAGGATAGATAGCTAGACATATAAACAGGAATAAACATAAAGACAGAAGATAGATAGACAGGCAGACAGAGAGGATAGATAGACATATAAACAGGGATAAACATAAAGACAGAAGATAGATAGACAGACAGACAGAGAGGATAGATAGATAGACATATAAACAGGAATAAACATAAAGACGGAAGATAGATAGACAGACAGACAGAGAGGATAGATAGACATATAAACAGGGATAAACATAAAGACGGAAGATAGATAGACAGACAGACAGAGAGGATAGATAGACATATAAACAGGGATAAACATAAAGACAGAAGATAGATAGACAGACAGACAGAGAGGATAGACAGACAGACATATAAACAAGGTGAATAAAAAAAAATAAAAAAAATTATACCCCTCTCTCTTCCCGCGTACAAACTCCACCACACTCCCTCGCTGGACTAATGCGTTTCACCCTCAATTCTGTCATAGTTTCCCCTTCGAGTTCACGAATTAAGGAACTCCCTCAATTATTTATAAGCCCGCCAGATTGAAGGAGGGACGGAGCAGGGAAGCAGTTCGGGAGAGTTGAGAGAATATGGATTTTGTAAAGTTTGTGTTTTGTCTGTCTGTCTGTGTATATGTATAATGTGTCTGTCTGTCTGTCTGTTTGTATGTGTTTGTTTCTCTTCAGTGTCATTTTTCTTTCTTTTTTTTTACTTATCTGATGTTCTGTTTGTCTGTCTACCCGTCTGTTTGTCTGTCAGTCTGTTTATCTATCAATCTCTCTGTCTGTGTCTTTTCTCTTCCATGTCTTTCTTTCTTTCTTTCTTTTCTTTCTTTCTTTCTTTCTTTCTTTCTTTCTTTCTTTCTTTCTTTCTTTATCTGATTGTCTGTTTGTGTGTCTGTCCGTCCGTTTGATCTGCTTTATGTCTGTCTGTATATGTGTCTGTCTATCAATCTATCTATCTGTGTGTCTGTATCTACTGCTTTGTCATGTCTTTTTATGTCTGTCTGTATCTGTGTATCTGTCTGCCTATCAATCTATCTATATGTGTGTCTGTACTTATTTTTGTCGTTTTTTTCTCGCCCTATCAAAATGTCTATATGCAAAAGTAAGTAAAGTTAGAGGCAGATGTTTATAGCTGCGCGTGGCCTCAGTGCTCATTTCCGTCGCATTAGTTATTGAGTCATATGTCAAGGTGTAGTAATATTGTTGGCTTTTTTATTCTTTTTTTTTTCTGAGTTGATTTATCGTGTGTACTAATTCTTCTTTTTCTCTTACCTTGCAGGGATCGCGTCATTCTTCGCTTCAGGTAATGTAGAAATGTGGTTTGGGTTGATATGCATTCTTCCTTTCTTATATTAAAATTTCCAGGTTACTAATACTATTTCCTCTTCTTCATCATCTTCTTTTTTTCTTATACTACTACTTCTTCATCTTCTTCCTATTATTATTGCTCTTCTTCTTCTTCTTCTTCTTCTTGCTATTATCATCATTCCTCTTCTTCTTCTTCTTTTTCTTCTACTAATTCTTCATCTTTTTATGATTACTTCCATTTCTCTTCCTTTCCTTCTTCTATCACCACTACTACTACTACTACTACTACTACTTCTACTACTACTACTATTACTACCACTACTACTACCACTACTACTACTACTACTACTATTACTATTACTACTACTACAACAAATATCATAATACAAATAAGAGTAAACATTTCAGGTGTGACTTAATTAAAAGGTAAACACAACGCCTCGTGGAAGAGCATAAAATAAATGAACAATTAAATCAAATAAGACTACTAAGTGACTGGGGAAGCTCAATGTACAAAAAAAAAAAGAAAAAAAAAGAAAAGAGTTGGAAAAATTTAATTACAGTGGTCAAACAACATCAAAGAAAGACAAATAGTTAACTCTCGCCCCTTAGAGTAATCAATGAAAATAATGATATGTTTAAACACTTCACTTATTTTCTTTTTTTCTTTCTTTCTGTCTCTCATTCTACTTCTTCCTTCCTTCCTTCATTCCTCTTTATTTATTTTTATTTTCGGTTCTTGTCTTATTTTCTTTATTTTCTTGCTTCCTTTCCTTCGTTCTTTTATTATTCTTTGCTTCAATTATTTCGTTCTTTGTTATTCCTTACGTTTTTTTATGTGTTCAGCTCCTTTTTCTTCCTTCCTTTCTCTGTTTCTTCCTCTTTCCTTTCTTTTTCCCTTCCTTTCCTCCTTTTCCCTACATTTCCTCTTCTTCTCTCTTTTCTTTTTCACTTACCTTCGTGTTTTTTAGTATTCTTTTATCTTCTTGTTATTCCTTTCCTAATTTCGTTCGATTCTTATTTCTTCCTTTCATTCTTTCTTTCTTCCTCTTTTCTTTCCTCTCTTTTCTTCCTCACTTGCCTTCGTGTTTTTAGTCTTCTTTTATCTTCTTGTTATTCCTTTCCTCATTTCGTTCAGTTCTTATTCCTTCCTTCCTTCACTTCCCACATTCTTTTCCTTCCTTCTTCATTCATAATCACGCGATGTAATTCTCTCTCCTTCCTTCCTTTCTTCCTTCCTTCCACTTCCTTGCTCTCCTCTTATACACTTCCCATCTTCCTTTCCTTCCTTCTGCTATTCATAATCACGCTATTTTATTTTCCCTCCCTCCTCCTCCTCCTCCTCCTCCTCCTCCTCCTCCTCCTCCTCCTCCTCCTCCTCCTCCTCCTCCTCCTCCTCCTCCTCCTTCCTTCCTTCCTTTCACTTCCTTACTCTCCTCTTACACATTTCCCATCTTCCTTTCCTTCCTTCTGCAATCATAATCAAGCTATTTTATCCTCCTCCTCCTCCTCCTCCTCTTCCTACTCCTTCCTTCCTTCCTTCCACCTCCTTACCCTCCTCTTACACCCACGATAACTCACTCACAGATTATCCCACACACTGACATTTCAAATCCTACGCTGAAAGGTTTCTCATCAAAAATTGAAATTCAACCCGACACCGCCCACCCCCCACGCCTTCCTTAACTTCTTCCCTCCCTCACCACGTTTTCCTTTCCTTGGGGCACTTAAGAGGGTGAAAGCAGCCTCGTCCTCCCATCCACTTAAAACGGTCACTTGCATCTCCAAAAAGGGAAAGATTAAAAGGATATCACGCGTTTAAGCAACCAACCTCTCTGGAATATATTACTGACATGAGCGGAGTTGGTGTGGGAGTGTGTGGGAGTGTGTAGGAGTGTGTGTGTGTGTGTGTGTGTGTGTGTGTGTGTGTGTGTGTGTGTGTGTGTGTGTGTGTGTGTGTGTGTGTGTGTTAGTAGTAGCAATTCAGTTCTTATTCCTTCCTTCCTTCCTTTCCTTTCCTTTCCTTTCCTTTCCTTTCCCTTCCCTTCCCTATCCTACCCTTTCCTCTCCTTTCTTTTCCCTATCCTATCCTACCCTTGCCTTCCCTTTCCCTTCCTTTCCTTTCCTTTCCTTCCCCTCCCTTTCCTTTCCCTTCCTTTCCTATCTTTTCCTTGCCTTTCCCTTCCTTTCATTTGATTTCCCTTCCTTTCCTTCCCTTCACACATACAACAAATTAATACTCGCACAAACAACGGAGATAAACAAACGAATAATATATAAAAAAGTATCATAGGAAAACAAACAGAGAAAAATAAAACACAATCAAACTTCACAAATCACAACAAAACACTAAAACAAATCAGGCATCATTAAACGAACATATGAGGCAAAAACAAAAAACAAAACAAAAAATAGTAAACACGAACTTGTTTCATCTCCCTCTCTCTTCCACCTACACACTCATTTTCCCTCTCCCTCCCTACCCTTCTCTATTCCCCTTCCTCCCTTTCATCACTCATTCTTTCCTCACAAAATTTTCTCCTACCTACATTTTCCATTTTCTTCTCTCTCTCTCTCTCTCTCTCTCTCTCTCTCTCTCTCTCTCTCTCTCTCTCTCTCTCTCTCTCTCTCTCTCTCTCACATAAAAAAATAAAAATAAAAACATACATCAAAACAAAGCAATCAAACAACACCATCAGAACACTCACTCTTATAAAAAACAAAACAAAAAATCAGGCATTATTAACCTCACACAGTTACCAACACAAAACAAAAACTCTACATTCACACCCAAGACAGACACATTGATAAAGCCATAGAGAGTGAAAGTGAACATGACGCTGACAGGTACATCGACATTCAATTAAGGTGCGGTGCTTCCTCTTGCTTCAGGTGCCCTCGGAAGCCTCGGTAGCGCGTCATATATCACTCACGGGTCAGCTACGGTCCCTTCATATCGCTCTCTTGCTCTGTGACTCCCGGCGCTCTCTAAGGCCTCATGTGAACCGTGCTGTTTTTAGATCGAGTATGGGAGAGAGAAGAGGGAGAGGGAGGATGGAATTGTAGGAGGAAAGTGTGTGAGTGTGAGTGTGTGAGATGGAGAGAAAGATGGAGAGAGAAGAGAGAAGAGGATGGAAAATGTAGGTAGGAGGAAAATTGTTAGAGGAAAGGGAAGGAGAGGGAGATATGTAGGGGGAGGGAGAGAAAAGTAAGAGAGGAGAAATGGAGGTAAGAAATTAGAAAGGTAGAGAGGAAGAGGGGAAAGGAAACTGAGTGTGTGTGTGTGTGTGTGTGTGTGTGTGTGTGTGTGTGTGTGTGTGTGTGTGTGTGTGTGTGTGTGGAAGAAAGGGGGAGAGGAGGGGAGTGTGTAGGTGGAGGGAGGAAAGAAAAAGTGATAGAAGAGAGTAAAAGGAAAGAGAGAGAAAGGTAGGGAGGAAGAGGAGGAAGGTGAGTAGGTGAAGAGGGAGAATTGGAGGAAAGATGGACAGGTTGAGAGAAGGGAGGAAGGGACAGAGTAAGGAGGTGTGTGCGTGTGTGTGTGTGTGTGTGTGTGTGTGTGTGTGTGTGTGTGTGTGTGTGTGTGTGTGTGTGTAAAGGTTTCTGATGTTTTAAAAGTTAGTTATTGGAAAAAAAACTCAATATGTCTTTTTTTATGCCTCCCAAAGCGACAGATATTGAAACTACATGTGCGTGAGACCATAACACACACACACACACACACACACACACACACACACACACACACACACACACACACACACAACCACAGCCATAAAAAAAAAAACAATCTCGATCATTTCCGGGGCTGATGGAAAAAGACAACCATCTATCTTTTTCTCCGCGGCCACAAAAAAAAAAAAAAAAACACAAAAGGAAGCTGTTTGGATTCTGGTTTCCGTCCGTTCTCGTTTGGTTCATTCCAGGTTTGTTTTTTGGTGTCGTTTTCCTCCTCCTCCTCCTCCTCCTCCTCCTCCTCCTCTTCCTTCCCTTTACCTTCCTTTTCCTCTATCTCCTCTCATGCCTCGTCCTCCTTTTTTTTTTTATTATTTCTATTTTTTTTGTTTTGTTCCTTTTCCTACGCTTCGTTTTTGTCTTCTCTCCTTTCTTTCTTCGTCTTTTTATTCTCTCCCTCTTTCTTCTTCGTTCCTTTCTTCCCCTTGTTCCCCATTTTCCTATTTTTTGCTCCTTCTCCTTTTTGTCTGTTTCTTAGTTTTCTTTCTTACTCTTTACTTTTATTTTCCTGTTCTTCTCCCTTTTTTTTCGTTCTCGTTCGCTCGTTCCCCGCTTTTTCCTCTTTCTTTGTCTCCTCCTCTTCCTCCTCCTCCTCCTCCTCCTCCTCCTCCTCCTCCTCCTCCTCCTCCTCACTGTGATACGTCGTGACAGGTTAAGTTTTCTCTGTCATTATCCTCGTCAAGATTTTGTCCACCTCGTCAACGATTTATTACACACACACACACACACACACACACACCCACACACACACACACACACACACACACACACACAACATTCCCTATCCCCCTCAAACTCAATAACCTCCCTTCCCCTTCCTTCCCACATCCCTCCCTCCCTTCACCTTTCTTCCCTCATCCCTCCCTCCCTTCCCCTTCTTCCCCACTTCCTTCCCTGCCTCCCTCCCTCTCCATCCTCTTCCCACACATGAGGTTCGGCCCAAGCTGTCAGTGATCCTCGACATTTCTTGGGCAATAAAAGAGGTGGCGGAGACATAAAAATAGATAGTAAAAGAAGCGAAATAGTCGGAAGAGCTTTGACAGGAGGGGGAAGATTAAAGCTTTGACAGGAGGGGGCAGATTGAAGTTTTGACAGGAGGGGGCAGATTGAAGTTTTGACAGGAGGGGGCAGATTGAAGCTATGACAGGAGGGGGCAGATTGAAGCTTTGACAGGAGGAGGCAGATTGAAGCTTCCTTTTTTGTGCCCTTGAGCTGTATCCTTTGTTGTAAAAAAATAAAAAATAAAAATAAAATGGAAATACTCAACTTCTACGAAAGCCACATGGGAAATTAATCGGCTTCTCAAGAGTGTTTTTTTACATTCACGGTGCAGAAGCCTTGTCATACTATCACTAGGCTCATAAAACTACCCATGGAAATACATACAACAACCTCTACGAAAGCCATGTGGGTAGTGTAAGCCTCGAATGTTTAAGAATATGGACCAAAGGAATCCCAGCTGAACGTCTTCCTACTCTTGCGCGCCATCTATCGGCAATACCAGACACAAGTTGAGGAGTTAATTGCCATCACAGTTACCTAAGTATACCTGCCGGACCGCTCACCTTCCCCTCCGCAGGTATGTACTGAGTGGAGGAATGCGAGGGGTGAGAGAGGGACAGAGGGAGATAAACAGACAGACAGACGGACACAGACAGACAAACAAATAGGAAGATAAAGGAATGAGTGAAGGAATGTAAAGATAAGCACGGAAGATAAACAGACAGACAGATACAGAAAAATATATAAAAAAAGTAAAGGTATTGAGTGTAGAAATGCAAGAGCGAGAAAGAGAGATAAACAGACAAACAAACAAACGGACAGAGACACAGACAGACAAACATATAAAGAAAACAAAAAAAAGTATGAATGTAGGAGTTTGAGGGGATAGAAAGCAAAGATACAGACAAACAAATACAGGGAAACAGACAAACAGAAAGGAAAACAAACTATATACACGCGTACCTATGCAAATAAAGATCCGTAAAAACACCAAATAAAGATAATAAAGAAAGACGATAAAGGAACATGAAATAAAAGCATGCAAAGGAAGAAAGGGTAAAAAGAATAACTAGAATTAATAGGAATAATAGTAGTAGTAGTAGTAGTAAGAAATAAGTAGGAATATAAAGGAAGAGTTAGTGGGAATAGTAAGTAAACAAACATAAAATGAGAATAGAAGTGACAAAGGAATAAGTCGTAATAGGAATAGTTAATAGGAATAGCAATAGTAAGGAAGTCGTAGAAATTGACCTCTCTTTTGCCCAATCTTCTCTAACATCTTTTTTATAGTAGTGCTTAGCTGCCTTCTTTGTTATCATATGTTTTTGCCCTTGAGCCGCTTCATCTACTGTGACAATAAATAAATAAGTAAATAAAAATAAATAAATAGGAATATACAGTTGGCATGCGTGTGGATGGGAAGTCGAGGTTTGGCGAAGAGGAGGCGATCCAGAGCACGAGAATTCAATTGGCGTCTGGGAATACTGCAGGATTGGCGCGGCGGGGAAGGCGAGGGAGGCAGAGAGGAGCGTGTGAGGCCGCCAAAGTGAATGTGAGCGAGTCTGCATCTCACCCCTAAATTCTCAGACACTCTCAGGTCCCACAACAAACATTTTCAAAGGCTACAAAGGAGATTGGTTGGGTTTTCATGAGTGTTTTAAGCGTTCATGGTAAAAGAGCTTTGTCTCAAACTATCTCAAGGCTCCTAAAACCAGCCATGGGAATATTAATACGACCTCGACGGTAGTTTTAGGAATTTTAGGTGTGCACTTTCAGGTCCCACAACAAGCATTTCTAAAGGGTTCCCATGTTTATGGTGAAGAAGCCTTGTCTCAAACTATCTCAAGGCTCCTAAAACTAGCCATGGGAATACTAACACGACTTCGACGATAGCCTTGGAAATTTTAGATGTGCACTTTCAGGTCCCACAACAGGAACAGGAAATAAAAGCAAGCAACGGAAGAAAAGGTAAAATGAAAAAGTAGAATTAATATGAATAATAATAATAGTAGTAGGTAGTAGTAGTAGTAGTAGTAGTAGTAGTAGTAGTAAGAAATAAGTAGGAATATAAGGGAAGAGTTAGTGGGAATAGTAAATAAACAAACAGAAAATGAAAATATAAGTGGCAAATTCTCAGACACTTTCAGGTCCCACAACAAACATTTATAAAGGCCACAAAGCTGCTGGGAACTATGACATTGATTAGGTTCGAATTATAAGACATTTTGCCGCTCAAGAACACATATTTGACAAGGCTTCCTCCCGAAATTGACCCATCTTTCGGCCACTCCTCTGAGCTTTTTGTAGGAGCAGCGAATAGCGGGCTTTTTTTTTTCATTATTGTTTCCCTTTTTTTACCCTTGAGCTGCCTCCTTTGCTGTAAAAAACAAAAAGTGGTGGGCATTTCAAGTAGTTTTATGACCCTGGTGGTAAGTTTGACCCTTCTCTGTACCGTGAACCTAAAGAAACACTCATTAGAACCCGACTGACTTCCTCTTTGACCTTTCGAAACAGCTGATGTGAGAAGCGAAACTGTCTTATAATACCGAGCTAAGGTGTAAAGGAGACTATTAATTAAGGGAAAAACTGCGATGAAGGAGATTGCGTTTGCATTTTAGAGGAAACTTCTGGAGATAATGATTCATGTTTCTCGCTCATTCACACCTGCTGGGAACTCACATTAATTAAGGGATGAAAGAGGCTACAACAGGGAAAAGTGAGATTATAGAAAGTGAGTGAGTTTGCATCTTAGCGGAGAGCTCAGGAGATTCATGTTCCTCGTTCATTAATACCTGTTGGAAACTCTCACATTCATTAAGGTGAAAGCAGACTAATACAGGAAAAGCCGACAGAGAGGAGAGTGCAAGGCCAGCGTGAGTCTGCACCCCATTCTCCACACATTTTTTTATATTTTATAACAAAGGAGGCAGCTCAAGGGCACACACAAAAAGAAAACAATAATAAAAAAAAGCCCGCTACTCGCTGCTCCCAAAAAAGAATTAAAAGAGGTGGCCGAAAGAAAGATCAATTTCGGGAGGAGAGGTGTCCTGATACCCTCCGCTTGAAAGAGTTCAAGTCGTAGGCAGGAGGAAATACAGATGAAGGAAGACTGTTCCAAAGTTTACCAGCGTGAGGGATGAAAGAGTGAAGATGCTGGTTAACTCTTTCATAAGGGGTTTGGACAGTGTAGGGATGAGCATGAGTAGAAAGTCGTGTGCAGCGGGGCCGCGGGAGAGGGGGAGGCATGCAGTTAGCAAGTTCAGAAGAGCAGTCAGCGTGGAAATATCGATAGAAGATAGAAAGAGAGGCAACATCGCGGCGGAATTTAAGAGATAGAAGGCTATCTGTAAGAGGAGGAGAGCTGATGAGACGAAGAGCCTTAGACTCCACTCTGTCCAGAAGAGCTGTGTGAGTGGAGCCCCCCCACACGTGAGATGCATACTGCATACGAGGGCGGACAAGGCCCCTGTATATGGATAGCAACTGCGCGGGGGAAAAGAACTGGCGGAGACGATACAGAACGCCCAACCTCGAGGAAGCTGATTTAGCAAGAGAGGAGATATGAAGTTTCCAGTTGAGATTTTGAGTTAAGGATAGACCGAGGATGTTTAGTGTTGAAGAAGGTGACAGCTGAGTGTTGTCGAAGAATAGGAGACAGGTGTTTGGAAGATTGTGTCGAGTTGATAGGTGGAGAAATTGAGTTTTTGAGGCATTGAAGGACACAAGGTTCCTTCTGCCCCAATCGGAAATGATAGCAAGGTCTGAGGTTAAGCGTTCTGCAGCCTCCAGTCTGGAGTCGTGTACTTCCTGTTGAGAGGGTCTTCTATTGAGAGAAGTTGAATAATGCAGAGTGGAGTCGTCGGCGTATGAGTGGACAGGACAGTTTGTTATGGAAAGAAGATCATTGATAAATAACAGGAAGAGAGTGGGAGATAGGACAGAGCCCTGTGGAACGCCACTGTTGATATGTTTAGGGGAAGAGCAGTGATCGTCTACCACCGCAGAGATAGAACGGCCGTAAAGGAAACTGGAGATAAAAGAACAGAGAGAGGGATAGAATCCGAAAGTGGGCAGTTTAGAAAGCAAAGACTGGTGCCAGACTCTATCGAAGGCTTTCGATATGTCTAACGCAACAGAGAAAGTTTCACCGAAACGGCTAAGAGAGGATGACTAAGAGTCAGTTAAGAGAGCAGGAAGATCGCCAGTAGAACGCCCCTTGCGGAATCCATACTGGCGATCAGATAGAAGGTTAGAAGTGGAAAGGTGCTTTTGAATCTTCCGGTTAAGGATTGATTCAAAAGCTTTAGATAGACAGGAAAGTAATGCTATAGGGCGGTAGTTGAGGGATTGGAACGGTCACCCTTCTTAGGCACAGGCTGTACAAAGGCATACTTCCAGCAGGAAGGAAAGATAGATGTTGATAGGCAGAGACGAAAGAGTTTGACCAGGCAGGGTGTCAGCACAGAAGCACAGTTTTTAAGGACAATGGGAGGCACTCCATCAGGTCCATAAGCCTTCTGAGAGTTGAGGCCAGAGAGGGGATAGAAAACATCATTTGGAAGAATCTTAATAACAGGCATAAAGGAGTCAGAGGGGGGATGAGTAGGAGGAATATGCCCAGAATCGTCCAGGGTGGAGTTCTTACAGAAAGTTTTAGCGAAGAGTTCAGCCTTAGAGACAGATGAGACGGCAGTGCTGCCATCAGGGTTAAGGAGAGGAGGGAAAGAGGAAGAAGTGAAATTGGAGGATATATTTTTGGCTACATGCCAGAAGTCACGGGAAGAATTAGAAGAAGCAAGGTGTTGACATTTTCTATTAATAAAAGAAGTTTTGGTAATTACTTACGAAGAAGACACCAGACTGAATATAATCTTTTGGCCACTCTGTAATTTTTTTAGGAGCAGCAAGTAGCGTTTTTTTTCATTGTTTTAATTTTGTGGTGCCCTTGAGCTGTCTCCTTTGCTGTAAAGAAAAATGAGTCCGAATCTTCAAATATTTCGCTGCTTACACACCCACATTTGATAAGGCTTTAGTAGGGGTTGTGCTAGTATTTCCATGGGTAGTTTTATGAGCCTAGTGATAGTTTGACAAGGCTTTTACACTATGGACGTGAAAAAACAAACATGAGAAGCAGGCTAACTTACTGTAGGAGGCTTTGGGAATAATATAAGTTGTTGTGAGAGCCGAATGATAAGGCTTTCGTAGGGGTTGTGCTAGTATTTCCATGGGTAGTTTTATGGGCCTGGTGATAGTTTGACAAGGCTATTACACCATGAACGTAAAAAGAACACTCATGAGAACGCCACTACTCTGCTTTGTGACCTTAGAAAAAAATTGTTGAGAGAACCAAGGGCGTGTGACAAAACGGGTTCTGGTGAATGCATTAAATCTGACCTTATTCTTAAGTAAGTTTTTTTTTAAGTAAGTTTTTTTTAAGTAAGTTTTTTTTTAAGTAAGTTCTTTTTAAGTAAGGTCAAGTTAAGGCCAAGGGAAAAGAAAAGAAAAGAAAAGAAAACAAGGAAAAAAAAAGCCCGCTAATCACGGCTCCTATATCAACAAGTAAAGAAGAGTGGTCGGAAGAGATCAGGTGATGCTTTTTGAGTCGTTGTTTTCACACCTGCCAGAAGCTCACGGATTCATTAACGTGAGTGACGAGGTACAGCTGAGGAAGAGAAAAGGTTTATCTCGCGTTTCTGAGTTAGGTTGGGTTTTAATTAAAGAGAGGAAGGAACGAAAAAACAGAACTGATATGACTTCCAGAGAATAATAACATATAATACGTACAAAGCGGATATGATTAGAGGAGGAATAAGGGAAAAACATTAATAAAGCTTCCAGTTCATAAAAAAGGGGGATGTGATAGGAGAGGAAGGAAAGGAAAAACACCACTGATAAGACGTCCAAAGAATTTCACGTAATATTAATATTGAAGAAATGAAAGGAAAAAAATCTAATAACAAGGAAATGAAAAAGGTGAAGAAACCAGAGGAAAGAAAAGTAAGCAGAATAGACTTAAAAGGACAAAATTGAAGAAAAGTAAGCAAAATAGACTTAAAGAAAGGAGAAAATTGAAAGAAAATACCAGGAAACGACAAAACAACAGAATACCAATTGAATTCAAATTTTATGGTGACAGAAAAGAGAGAAAAGAAAACAACCACTAAAAACAGGCTTCCTAAGAATTACAAATGAGACGGTGATTGATTAAAGATTAGAAACAAAGGAAAACTACCGCTGATAAAGACTTCCAAAAAATGACACGTAAGAGCGAAGACATGATTACAGAAAGGAAAAAACACTACCGATGAAGCTTCCAAATAGTGAGACAAAAGAGACGGTGATATTATTAGACAGGAGATAGAGAAAAAACCTCCACTGATAAAGACTTCCAAAGAATAATGCGTATGAGGGGAAGTTATGATTACAGAGAAGAAAACACACATATTGTTAAGACTTGATAAAGAGTTATACAAAAGAGAAGAGATATTATGACAAAGAACGACAGCAAAAAATACACCATTTCTTACCTTTCCTAAGAAAAAACCGGATAAATTCTGATGCAACAAGGACATAGGCAAAAATTGGTTTACTAACAGAGTGGTAGATGAGTGGAACAGGATTGACCGTCAAGTTGTGAGTGCGTATACAATAGCCACATTCAAAAATAGATTAGACAAATTCATGGAGTGATGTTAGGTGGGGTTAGGTTCACAGGAGCTGCCTTGTACAGTTTCACCGGCCTCTTGCAGACTCCTTACGCTCTTAAAACAAAAGACGATGAAAAGATTAAATAGAAAAATAAAAATAAATCACAAAGTTTCCAAAGAATTATAGAAAAAATGACGATGATATGATTTAAAAGAATAAAAAATGAAGGAAACCAAAAATGATAAGACTTCCAAAGAATAACAGGTATACGTAAGAGTGTGATAAGATATAAAAAAAAAAATAGAAACAAACACTCAAAAAACCTTCCGAAGAGTAACACACAAAAGTCGGTGATAAGATTAAAGTGAAGACCTGAAGGAAAACAACCACTGATATGACTTCCAAAGAATAAAATGTAAGTAAGAGTGATATGATAAAATGAAGAAAAATAGAAGAAAAAAAAAAACTCCAAAAACCTTCCCAAGAGTAACACACAAAAGTCGGTGATAAGATTAAAGTGAAGACATAAAGGAAAACAACCAATGATAAAACTTCTAAAGAATAAAATGTACGTAAGTGTGTGATAAGATAAAATAAAGAACAATAGAAAAAAACCCTCCAAAAACCTTCCCAAGAGTAACACACAAAAGTCGGTGATATGATTAAAATAAACACATAAAGGAAAACAACCAATGATAAGACTTCCACAGAACAAGAAAAAAAGGACCATGCTATTTATAAAGAGAGAAAAACACACCACCTTTGAACCTAACAGAGCATAATACCTAAGAACCAGAGATATGATTAAGGGAGTACATCATACGTTTGAAAATATATCCAACAACTCGGAGCAAACTTGTGATAACGCTGGAAATGTGTGGGTAGGAGGAAATTAGCTTTGAGAGAGAAAGTATTATGTCTAGAAGAGCAGGAAATATTACAAGTCTTCCCGGGTTCGTTGAGATATTACGAGAGAGAAAAAAAAGTGTGATAGGAGGTTAGTTATAAGAATGTTGGGTTGACCTGAGGGGTTAAGATGGTAAGAGGGAAAGGACAATCTGTGAGTGAGAAAGTAGAGGAGAGTGAAGTTGAGAAGAGGAAAGGAGAGGAGAAGGAAAAAGAAAGGGAATGCAAAGAAAAAAGAGAGTAAAAGAAAATCACTGTAGAGAGGAAAGAAAAGGGAAGAGAAGGAAGAGGAGAAGTAGAGGCGAATGAAGTAGAGAAGAGGAAAGAAGAGGAGAAGAGAAGAAGGAAAAAGAAAGGGAAGACAAATGAAAAAGAAAGTAATAAAACATAGTAGAGAGGAGGGAAAAGGAAAGAGAAAGAGAAGTAGAAGTGAGTGAAGCAGAGAAGAGAAAAGAAGAGAGGAAAGAAGCAAAAAAAGAGAATGCAAAGAGAAAAAAAAGTAAAAAAAAACATAGTAGAGAGGAAAGAAAGAGAAAGAGAAGGAAGAGGATAAGAAAAGTAGGAGTGAAGTAGAGAAGAGGAAAAAAGAGGAGAGGAGAAGGAAAAAGAAAGGGAATACAAAGAAAAAAGAAAGTATAAGAAAAACATAGTAAAGAGGAAAGAAAAGAAAAGAGAAGGAAGAGGAGAAGTAGAGGAGAGTGAAGTACAGAAGAAGATAGGAGAGAAGAGAAGGAAAAAGGAAGGAAATGCAAAGAAAAACGAAAGTAAAAGAAAACATATTAGAGGAAAGTTGAGGAAAGAGAGGGAAGTAAAATAGACTAAGAAGATGGAAAAAATGGAATATATGAAAAGTGAAATAAAAAATGAAGTAAAATTAAAGAAATCAAAGGGAAAGAAAGGTAAAAAAAAGTAGAGAAAGCAAAGAAAAGAAAAAAGTGAAACTGATTTAGAGGGAAAATATAGGATGGAAATAATCAAAGAAAAAAAGGGAATGGCCAATGAAATTAAATTATATAAAAAGAAGAAAGGATAAAAAATCAAAGGGTAAAAAAATCTGGAAAAAGCAGACGAAGAAAAATAAGTAAAACTGGACTTAAGGGAAAGGACATAAATGAAAGGAAACAACAGGTGAAAAACAAACAAACAACAACAAAGAAACCAAATATCAAAACACGGAACTAAAAACCAGAAGAAAATGATGTAAAAAACAGAGCACTGAGGAATAGAGAAAGAGAACAAAATAAAGAGGAAGCGAAAGAAGAGGAGGAAGAGGAAGAAAAGTCGTAGGAGGAGGAAGAGGAGGAAGAAAACTCGTCGTAGAAGGAAGAGGAGGAAGAAAAGGCATCGTAGGAGGAAGAGGAGGAAGAAAATTCGTTGTAGGAGGAAGAGGAGGAAGAAAAGTCGTAGGAGGAGGAAGAGGAGGAAGAAAACTCGTTGTAGGAGGAAGAGGAGGAAGAAAAGTCGTAGGAGGAGGAAGAGGAGGAAGAAAAATCGTTGTAGGAGGAAGAAAAGTCGTTGAGGAGTAAGAGGAGAAGGAGAAGGAGGAGGAAAGAGGAGGAAAGAGGAGCTAAGAGGCACACCAGCTGGCCAAGAAGCCTATCAAGAGGAAGAGTAATTGGAAGGCCTAAGTTCCCGTCATAAGCCTGTCTTCCGGATAGCTGAGTTAGGCCTCCGCGCGGGGAAATGTTTACTCTTCCCGTTTTCTATTTAATAATTCTACCTGTCCGTCTTCCTGTCCACCTGTCTGCTCACTTTGCTGTTTATTATTTTAGCCGCCAGCCTATTTATCTTCCCTTTCATTTTTCTCGTTTCTCATTTTTTTCCTCGTTTTTCATTAAGTATTTCGTTTTCAGTTGTGTATCATTTTTTATCTATATTTTATTTTTATATATATTTCATCTCTTATTCTTCTTTTTTTCATTTCTCGTTTATCATCCTTTCTTTTTTCCTCGTTTCTCATTTTTTTCCTCGTTTTTCATTAAGTGTTTCGTTCTCCGTTGTGTATAATTTTTTATCTATATTTTAACTTAATTTTCTATATCTATTTATCTCACTTTTTTTCATTTCTCGTTTACCATCCTTTCTTTTTTTCTCGTTTCTCATTTTTTTCCTCGTTTTTCATTAAGTATTTCGTTCTCAGTTGTATATTTGTTTATCTATATTTTTGTTTATTTTTCTATATCTGTTTATCTCACTTTTTTTCATTTCTCGTTTATCTTCCCTTTCATTTTTCTCGTTTCTCAATTTTTTTCCTCGTTTTTCATTAAATATTTTGTTTTCAGTTGTGTATCATTTTTGATCTATATTTTAACTTAATTTTCTAAATCTATTTATCTCACTATTTTTCATTCCTCGTTTTTCTCAATTTTCTTTCATATTTTGTCATCATTTATGAGTTTATTTATTATTTTTCTCGTTTTTCATTACATATTTCGTTCTCAGTTGTATTTTTTTTATCTATCTTTTCACTAACTTTTCTGTATCTATTCATCTCCCTTTTTTATTTCTCGTTTTTCTCATTTTTCTTTCATATTTTGTTCTCATTTATGGGTATATTTATCTATGTTTTCCTTTACTTATCTCTATCTGTTTATCTATCTGAATTAATCTATAGCTATCGATCTATCTATTTTTTTGTTAGTCTCCCTTCTTACCTAAGCACCTACCTACCTACCTACCTACCTGTCTGTCTATCTATCTATCTATCTATCTATCTATCTAACTATCTACCTATCTATATTTACCCTTATTTATATATCTACTTAATTCCTTGTCATTCCATCAAAAAAGTCAGCTATCTATTTATCTATCTAACTATCTATCTATCTATCTTTACCCCTATTTATATATCTACTTAATTCCTAGTCATTCTATCAACAAAGTCAGCTCTCTATCTATCTCTCTATCTATCTATCTAATTTACCCTCTTGTCTCATTATGAAAACAAAAAAATTCATTTCTCAATTAATATTTTCAAGTATTCTCGTATATATCTTTTTCCATCTCAATATATATTTATCCAAACGTTTTTCCACTTTCCATTTTGAACAATACATACATTGATTCCGGTATTTATATGTTTTTTTCTTTTTTGAGCATTTTTATTTTCACGCTTCGCTGCGAATTATTATGAAAAAAAAAAAAAACATCGGATGAAACATTTTGAAACTCAAGAATCTAATTACTTTATCACGCACGAAAGCGCCTCATTTTTGCATGCTCTTTATTTTTATTTTTGTTGTTGCTGTTGTTGTTTCCTTCCAGTCCTCTGACGCTGAAAAGTAAATAGTGTGTGTCCGGGCAAGTATTATTATTATTATTATTATTATTATTATTATTATTATTATTATTATTATTATTATTATTATTATTATTATTATTATTAGTAGTAGTAGTAGTAGCAGCAGTAGAGGTAGTAGCAGTAGTAGTAGTAGCAGTAGTAGCAGTAGCAGTAGTAGTTGTAGTAGTAGCAAAAAATAGTTGTTGTAGTAGAAGTAGAAATAGTAGTGGTAGAAGAAAAAGAAGAAGAAGAGGAAGGAGAAGAAAAATAAGAGAAATAAATTTATAATCAGAGAAAGAAAGTGTGAACGGATGAATGAATTAGTGAATGCGTGAATGAATGAAAGAAAGAAAACAGAATAAATTAAACAAGCATGAAAGAAAAGAAGAAAAAGAAGAAGATGAAGAAAACGAAGACGAAGAAGAAAAAAAGAGAAGCAGAAGAATAGAACAAAAAGAAAATAAGAAAAAATAATAAGTAAAAGCAGAAATATCAACAGAAACATTAACAAAGAAAACAATAACAACAACAATAACAATAAAAGGTGATATTAGACAACTCATTCCCACGTAAATATATCTTCGTATCCGTCTCTGCATCCTCCTCCTCCTTCTTCTCCTCCAAACCAAGATTTATTACCCGTGATAAGAGGAGCCAACGTCATACCCCGCGGCCGTGCAGGAGGCGAGATAAGGGACTCGTCACGGGACACAGAGGCAAGCGACCTTATCAACGGGACGGCCACAAGGGAGGGGCGGAGCGAGGCGGTGCTGGTATATACGTTGATGTTATTGGAGTTGTTTTTATTAGTGCTTTATGGCTTATTATAGATGGTGATACTACGAATATTCTTGTTGTTGTAGAGTAACCTAATGACTTACTGACTAGCTAACGGATATACTGATTAATTGAGTGAGTGAGTGAGTGAATGAGTGAGAGGAACATAACCTTATCAACAACAAAAGAAGAAGAAGACAAAAGCGAAGACGAAGAAGAAAAAGAAGGAGAGGGAGAAGCAAAGGATTTATATAAAATGAGAGGAAAGAAAATAAAGGAAAAAAAAGTGGAGAAAGGAAAGGATGCGAAAATGGCGGTGCTAGTAAATATGTTGTTGTTGGCAAATGCTTTCTGACTAATATATTATGGTTGATGTTATTGCGAATACTGATGTTATTGAAGACTAACCTCATAACTTCCTGATTGACTGACTGATTAACATATTTACTGACTGACTGGCTAACTGACAATATGAAAGCGATTTACTGACTAAGGAAAACATATATACTAACTGACTGACTGACTAACTGAGAATATGAAAGCGATTTACTGACAAAGGAAAACATATATACTAACTGACTGACTGACTAACTGACAATATGAAAGCGATTTACTGACTAAGGAAAACATATATACTAACTGATTGACTGACTAACTGACAATATGAAAGTGATTTACTGACTAAAGAAAACATATATACTAACTGACTGACTGACTAACTGAGAATATGAAGGTGATTTATTGACTAAGGAAAACATATATACTAACTGATTGACTGACTAACTGACGATATGAAAGCGATTTACTGACTAAGGAAAACATATATACTAACTGACTGACTGACTAACTGACAATATGAAAGCGATTTACTGACTAAGGAAAACATATATACTAACTGACTGACTGACTAACTGACAATATGAAAGCGATTTACTGACTAAGGACAACATATATACTAACTGACTGACTGACTAACTGAGAATATGAAAGCGATTTACTGACAAAGGAAAACATATATACTAACTGACTGACTGACTAACTGACAATATGAAAGCGATTTACTGACTAAGGAAAACATATATACTAACTGATTGACTGACTAACTGACAATATGAAAGTGATTTACTGACTAAAGAAAACATATATACTAACTGACTGACTGACTAACTGAGAATATGAAGGTGATTTATTGACTAAGGAAAACATATATACTAACTGACTGACTGACTAACTGAGAATATGAAAGCGATTTACTGACTAAGGAAAACATATATACTAACTGACTGACTGACTAACTGAGGATATGAAGGTGATTTATTGACTAAGGAAAACATATATACTAACTGACTGACTGACTAACTGACGATATGAAAGCGATTTACTGACTAAGGAAAACATATATACTAACTGACTGACTGACTAACTGAGGATATGAAGGTGATTTATTGACTAAGGAAAACATATATACTAACTGACTGACTGGCTAACTGAGAATATGAAGGTGATTTATTGACTAAGGAAAACATATATACTAACTGACTGACTGACTAACTGACAATATGAAAGCGATTTACTGACTAAGGACAACATATATACTAACTGACTGATTGACTAACTGAGAATATGAAGGTGATTTACTGACTAGGGAAAACATATATACTAACTGACTGATTGACTAACTGAGAATATGAAGGTGATTTACTGACTAGGGAAAACATATACACTAAATGATTTACTGACTAATTGGCCACACGGGAAGGGATGTGAGCGTGGTAGTGGTGGTGGTAATGGTGGTGGTGGTGGTGGTGGTAATGGTGTGGTGGTAATGGTGGTGGTGTTGTGTTTGTGTGCTTTCTGCCTTGTTATGGATGGTGTTATTGAGATTATGTTGACTTTGTGAACTACGTAAATAACTAACATGCTTATTGACCGGCTGACTGATTAATGAGCTAACGGTTTGGCTGATTAACTGAATGACAAACTAATCAACTGAGTTTCTGATTAACTGACTGAATTTATAGCTTACTCATTTACAACTAACAAATTAACTGACTGACTGATTAACTAACGAATTAACGGACTAACTGAATGCCAAAGTAATCAACTGAATAAGTAATTGGCTGACTGAACATTTAGGTAACTTATTTACAACTAACACTGACTAATTACCTAACTGACCATTTGAATACCTAACCAATTGAAGAAGGAATAGCGGAATAATTGACTAACAAACTATTTGGCTAACTGAATAACTGGGTATCTAATCAATTAAGAATCAACTTGACTAACTGATTAACTAATTGATAACCCAACAAACTTATCTAACTACTACTACTATTACTACTACTACTACTACTACTACTACTATTACTACTACTCTTATTTATTTTGTTTATTAATTTTGTTTATTGTCTCTATTTTTTGTTTTACTTTATTTTCTATTGTTTCTTTCTTCTTGTTGTCTTTATCCTTTTCTGTCTTTTCTAATGGCGTTTTTTTTTCTTTTTTATACTACTTCTAATTTCATCCTATCCTTCCACCCTTCCACCATCCCTCACTCTCCTTAACTCACACTTACACTCACTCTCTCTCTCCCTTGTCTTTATAATTTTCTTTCTTTTCTAATGGCGTTTTTCTTTTTTTCTTTTTATGCTATTTCTATTTCTATCCCATCCTTTCCACCCTTCCTTCATCCCTCACTCTCCTTAACTCACACACTCTCTCTTTCTCTCTCTCTCACCATCCTCTTCCCTCTCCCTGCTCGGCCAGACTCTCACAAAAACAAGACGCACATGAGTTTATTTTTGGTCATGTCTCGACTTCACTTGCCTGGTTGGTCTGCTTCTCATTCCACCCTAATCCTTCTTCCCTTCCTACAAACCCGATTTTTCCCTGCCTTCCTTTCTTCACTTCCTGCTTCATTTAATTCGTGTTTCTGTTTTTTTCTCTCTTAATTATCTTGCTTGTACTGGCTAATTTACGTAATCTTTTTATTTTTTTTTTGGGGGGGGGGTTCCTTTCCTTCTTTACTTCTCCTTTGATATATTTTTCTTTATTCCTTTCTCCTCGCTTCTATGTTTTAATTCCCTTTTTTTTATCTCTTCATTCTTTCTTTCCTTCCAAATTAACTAATCTTGCTTTCTCCCTTTCCTCTAATTTACTTTTTTTTTCATTTGATTTTTTTCCTCCTTCTATTCATCTTTTTTTTTCTCTTTATGCTTTTCATTCCCACGAACTGAATGACCTAATCTTCCCATGTTTTTCTTCTTGATTTCCTTCTTTTCTCCCTTCTCTCATTTGCTTTGTTCCTTTTTACTCTCGATTTTTCTTTTCTTATATCCTTCTATCTAAGTTTCTTCCTTAACCTTCCTTCCTTTCTTTTCTTTTGTTTACTTTCTATATTGTTCCCTCGTTTCGTATTTCCTTAGGTCTTTCTTTCATTATTTTGCTCATTTCCGCAGTTCTTTTCCTTCTTTTTTTTATCTCTTTCTACTTCCTTTTCTTCCCTCCTGTCTTACCTATGTTCCTCCTTTCCTTCCTTTCCTTTTGTGTACTTTCTTTATTTTTCTTTCGTTCCGTATTTCCTTAGGTCTTTCTTTCATTATTTTGCTCATTTCCGCAGTTCTTTTCCTTCTTCTTTTCATCTCTTTCTTCTTCCTTTTCTTCCCTCCTATCTCTCTCTCCACGTTTATTCATGTTTCATTCTTGCATCCCTCCATCTTGCTCCCTTCCTACCTGTCTTCCTTCATTCCCCCTTTCCCCTCCACACACCTTGATATATATTTCCCACGTAATTCGTCTTACTTTTTTCTTTCTCTCTTGAAAATATTATACCTGTACTTCATCTTACCTCCTCTCTCTCTCTCTCTCTCTCTCTCTCTCTCTCTCTCTCTCTCTCTCTTACCCTGCCTTTCCTCTTTTTTTCCTCCTCTCTCAACTCCTTTACAAGTGGTTCCTCTTACTAACTCAGGGCAAGCCACACTTCTCCTCCTCCTCCTCCTCCTCTTCCCTCAGGCAAAGCAAGAGGAGTAACGAGGAAAGAATCAAGCAAGAGGAAGAGGAGGAGGAGGAGGATGGGGGAGAGGAGGGGGAGGGGGGTCAAAAGGAGGCTGAGACTCACTAATTAGAGGATTTGAACCCGTGTTTGAGGATTAACCAGCCGTCAGGAGAGAGGATCCCCACTGAGCCCTAATGAAAGAGTTATCCTGGGCGGGCGCGAAGGAGGAAGAGAAAGACGAACAGGATAAATCTCTCGAACTCGAACAATTACTGGAGCAACGTTGCCAGATTGTCGTACTCAGAGCCTCGTATTTACCGGTTTCTGAGCCATAGCTATTGCCAAAAACCACCAATAATTAACCATTTTAACGATAACTATATATGAAGGCAGTTATTGTGGACGAGGAGGCAGTTTTTGGGTCGGAAATCGGCAAACATAGGAGGCTGAGTACGACAATATGGCACCGTTGTACTGGATCCGTTTTCTTTTAGTTATCCCTGTAAAGTGCGAGAACAGAAAACGGGGAGATGTCTTTGGTTGGTGTTCTCTGACGTTTTCGGTTCCTTTAACATAGATTTCAAATGGCCACAGAAAAGATTAGACGAAAAATTTACACAGGGTAGATATATTTGACTCGAACACTTCCCGTTTTCTTTTAGGTATCCCTGTAAAGTGCCAACAAAAAACGGGAAATGTCTTTGGTTCGTGTTCTCTGACATTTTCGGTTCCTTTAACATAGATTTCAAATGCCCACAGAAAAGATTAGACGAAAAATTTACACAGGGTAGATCTATTTGACTCGAACACTTACCAAGATCCGTTTTCTTTTAGTTATCCCTGTAAAGTGCGAACAAAAAACGACAACTCAACAAATATTACCAGAGGCCACAGATTAGTCGGAAAAATTTCACAGGATAAATTTTTCTAACCTGGATAATTACTGGGGCCGTTTTGTGTTAGGTACCCCTGTAAAATGTGAAGAGAAAACGGTGCAATGTCTTCGGCTCGCATTCTCAGACGATTTCGGCTCCCAAAGCAAATATTTCTCAAGTCCACAAAGGAGGTTAGTCGGGTTCTCATCAGCCTGTTCTCTTTTTCATGTTCACGGTGCATAAGCCTTCTCAACTACCATTAGGCTCATAAAACTACAGGCCATGGACATACCCACAACTTCTAGGAAAGCCGTATCAAATGTGTGTGTGTGTGTGTGTGTGTGTGTGTGTGTGTGTGTGTGTGTGTGTGTGTGTGTGAGCCTCCGAAATGTTTGAGAATATAGACCACAGAAGCAGCAAAGTTAACAGAAGGAGAAAAAAATTAACTTAGTGTCAACCCAGAAATTGTAGAAACAGCGAAACTTCTTAGCAATGGATAAATAGAAAGTTAAATAGATAGACAAGGCAGCAGCGTTTAAGTTAGGGCAGACAGGAAACTAGGTCGCGAGAGGAAATTAGAACATTTGTCAGAGCAGGATGGAGTACACTAACACCAGACAGAGAATCAGGTGGAGAGGTGAAATTAGAACCTTTGTCTGAGCAGGATGAAGTACACTCACACCAGACAGAGAACCAGGTGGAGGTGAAATTAGAACCTTTGCCGGAGTAGGACACAAACACCAGACAGAGAACCAGTTGGGGAGGTGAAATTAGAACCTTTGTCTGAGCAGGATGAAGTACACTCATACCAGACAGAGAACCAGGTGGAGAGGTGAAACTAGAACCTTTGTCAGAGCAGGATGGACACAAACATTTGACAGAGAAATATGTGCAGAGATGATACTAGAACCTTTGCCGGAGCAGGATTGAGTACACTAACACCAGATAGTGGATCAAGTGCAGAAGAGAAATTAGAACCTTAGCCGGAGCAGGATGGAGTACACTAATATCACACAGATATAAAAAAAAATGGAGTACGTTGGGAAAGGTTTTAAAAGCTGGTGATGATGATAATAACTAACGTAAGTGTACACATTAGAGGACAAACTAACGCTTTTTGTTCTCCAGTAAAAAGGAAAATGACGCTAAATCTTATGAAACGGCTTAAAAAAGAAGGAATTATGGAAGACAAAAATTGGAAGCAAAACTTGAGAGAAAACAAACACCTGAGTTGACACTTCCGGGAATTAATTTGGAAGACTTTTTGACCTTCCTTCTGTAATCTCCTCTTCTTTCTTCCTCCTCATCCTCCTCTTCTCTTCCTTTCTTTGTCTATCTTTATCCTTCTTCCTGTTTGTTTGTTTCATTCCTTACTTTCTTCCTCCTCATCCTCCTCTTCTCTTCCTTTCTTTGTCTATCTTTTCTCTTCTTCCTGTCTATTTGTGTTTCCTTCTTTCCTTTCTTCCTCCTCTTCCTTCTTTCTTTGTCAATCTTTACTCTTCTTCTTGTTTGTTTGTGCTTAATTCTTTCCTTTCTTCCTCATCCTCCTTTCTCATTATTCTCTACTCTTCCTGTCTGTTTATGTGTCCTGTCTTCTTTTCTTCTTCTCTCATTACCTCTTTTTCCTTGCTTTTGCGTCTTTCATTCTCCTTCTTCTGTAATCCTTATGTTCTTTCCTCCTCTTCTTCCTTCCTTCCTTCAGCCTCATCCCTTCCTCCTTAAGTTATCAAACTTTACTCCTCTTCCTGTGTTAATATTTCCTCTCTTCCTTTCTCTCGTCATTCATTACCTCTCTCTTTGTTTTTCGACCTTCCCTCCTCTTCCCTCTTTCTCCTTCTACTCGCCTCCTTCCAGTTTTATCCATTTTTACTCCACTGCCTCTCTCCTTTATTCCTTCCCTTCCTCTCTCCTTGTTTCTTCGTTTTTTTCTTGTTTCCTTCCCTTGTTATCCAATTTTTCACCTCTCCTCGTATTCTCCTTTTGCCTCTTCCGTCTTCATCATTTTTTATATTCCTTTTCCTCCTCCTCCTTCTTGTCTCACGTACAATATAACCTACATTGACCCTCCTTCCTCCCTCTTCGTCAACCGTTCAACTTCTCTTCCTTTTCCTCCTTCTCCAAACTCTCTCTCTCTCTCTCTCTCTCTCTCTCTCTCTCTCTCTCTCTCTCCCTTTAACGTAGACAAGTGCCAGGTCCTTCAAGTTGGAACAAAAAATAAGAAGTTCGATTACGAAATACGCGGCGTTAAACTCTCAAGCGTTCAATGCGTTAAGGACCTGGGGATTAAAATTGCGTCAAACCTCAAATTCTCACATCAATGCATCGATGCAGCAAATAAAGCGAACAGAATGTTGGGCTTCATTAAAAGAAACTTTTTTTTCAAGAATAAAGATGTAATACTTCCGCTCTACAATAGTTTAGTCAGACCCCACTTGGAATATGCGGTATAGTTTTGGTCTCCCCACCATGCAAAGGACATTGCTAAACTAGAAGGTGTTCAGCGTCGAGCAACAAAAATGATCCCTTCCTTGCGCAACAAATCCTACGAAGAAAGGCTTTCCACCCTTAACATGTTCTCTCTTGAGAAACGTCGCCTCCGAGGAAAACTGATCGAATGTTTTAAAATACTTAATGGTTTCACGAATGTAGACAGAACAAAATTGTTTATGATCGATGACACTTTGCGAACGAGGAACAATGGCGTAAAACTCAAATGTAGACAAGTAAATTCAGACTGCACCAAATTTTTCTTCACCAGCGTTGTAGTGCGAGAATGGAATAAGCTCCCACCATCAGTGGTCCAGTGTAACACGATTGACTCCTTTAAAACCAAGCTCGACCGTCACTTCCTTGACTTAATATTAACTAGAGTAGAAAAGCAACGTTTTGGAGCCAACTGATTAATGTAAAATCACTTAGGTTTAAGGACAAACCACCTAGTCTGGACCATGGGGTCTGTGTGGTCTGATTTTCTATGTAAATTCTATGTAAATTCTCTCTCTCTCTCTCTCTCTCTCTCTCTCTCTCTCTCTCTCTCTCTCTCTCGTCCTTAAACCTTTCCCTTTGTTTGCTCTCCCTGTTTACGTTCTTGGGCTCTCCTTCCCCTAAAACTCTGCAGCAAACAAGGCCGTACAAGAGGGCTGAGGTTAAGCTATCGTGTTTGCCGCAGTTACCCTCCCATCGGCGTGTGTATGTGTGTTAGTGTTTGTTGAAGCGAGGCGAACATTAAAAAGGTGAAGATTGCGAGTGGATCAAGTATGTAAGAAAGGAAGGGAAGGGACTGGAAGGGATGGAAAGTAAGAGGAAGGGAGGCATGGGATGAGAGGAGAGGAGAGATGGGAAGAGGAGGAAAAGGATGGGAAGGGAAAGGGAAAACATTGAATGGCAGTTGAGGAGAGACGAGGAGGTACGAGGAGAGAGGTAAAAGAAAGGGAAGAGAAGAAAAAAAGAGTGAGGAAGGGAAAGGGAAAGAAGAAATGGAAGAAAGGGAAAAATCTGAGGAAAGAAAAGGAAACGGAGGAAGCACAGGAATGGAAAATGAGAGGAAAGGGAAGAAAAAGAAAAGTTGGAAAAGGTGGAAGGGGGAGAGCGTGGAAAGCTTTGACCTAAAAATACAGAAGAGGAAATATGAAGGGAAATGAAATGAAATGGAAAGGAATAGAAAGGAAGGGAGGGAAAGGGAGGGAGGAAACATGGTAAGAACGAGAGGAGTGAAAGAGGACGGGAAAAAAAAGGGGGTCGGACATGCAAACTCTTCACAAGAAATATACGAAGGAAAAATATACACCATGATTTTATTTTATTTTTTTCCCTTTTTTTGGGCATTCCTGCAGGTGTGTGAAAAGGGGGAGGGGGGGAGGGAGGAAGAGGGAGGGTAGGGGAGGAGAGCCTGCAAGTTTTCTCACAGGCGAAGAAAACGGGAACTGAATTTAAGACGTGACAGGCATAAGAGAAAACGGGGAAAAAGGTTGCTTGCCATTCACCAGCGGGGCCGAAGGGGAGACTGGGCTAAAGAGGAGGTTGTTTTTCTGTGTGTTTGTCTGTCTGTCTATGTGTGTGTCTGTCTGTCTGTATGTCTATCTATTTTCGTATATGTAATGTCTGTGTGTGTGTATGTCTGTTTGTCTACTTATTTTTGTATATGTATGTCTGTATGTGTGTACTTTAGCTTGTCTGTGCCTGTCTGTCTATATCTATAACTCTACGTGTGTCTGTCTGTATGTATGTTTGTATGTGTGTCTGTCTACCTGTTTATCAAAATGTATATGTGCCTGTCTGTCTGTATGTCTGTATGCCTATCTGTTTGTGCGTTTGTTTATATGTGTCTGTCTGTGTGTGTGTCTCTTTACTTGCCTGTTTATATACCTGTATCTCTGTATGAATGTATGTGTGTGTGTGTGTGTGTGTGTGTGTGTGTGTGTGTGTGTGTGTGTGTGTGTGTGTGTGTGTGTGTGTGTGTGTATGTCCATCTCCCTCGCGTAAGGTTCGAAAAACGGCGGTGTGATATTTCTTTCATGTTTTTCACGTCTGTTATGGATGTGCCAAGAAATACTAAGGGTCGGGAAAATACTGGAGGGCCGCGGGAAAGAAAACACGGAGCAAGTTTGGGAGGAAAATAAAAGTTTGGAGGAGAAATCATGTCACGGTTGGAAGAGGAGGAGGAGGAGGAGGAGGAGGAGGAGGAAAGGGTCGGGATGTCGTGATTGTTGATTTTTGGGTCTGTGCGGAAAGAGGACGAAAAAGTTGTGGTGATTTTTTTTTCTCTTTTTTTTGCGTGATAGGTGTGTGTGTGTGTGTATGGATTACCCTTTTTTGTTTTGAATTAGTTTCGTTATATATTACTATGTCTCATTTTCTACATAACTATAGCATTAACATTTTCTACATAACTATATCATCAGCGGTAGTAGCGGGCTTTTTTTTTTATTATTGTTTTCTTTTTTTTCTACGCCCTTGAACTGTCTCCTCTGCTGTACAAAAATAAAATTATGTATATTGATTTTGGTAAAGCGTTCGACAAAGTTCCTCACCACCAGCTTTATGAGGGAGCTTCAGAATGAGATTATTAAAAACGGAAAGAAGGAAAGGGAGGAAGGAGGCCAAAATATACCACTAGAAAAGGAGGGGAGGAAAGGGAGGAGAGAAGGGGGAAAGGAAGGGAAAGGAAAAGCATGGAAGGAAAAGAACTAGAAATACAAAAGAAGAAATATGAATGGAAGGGAAAGGAAGGCGTAGATGGTGGAAGTGCTGAATTGGATCTGGGTGTGGCTTAGCAGTAGGAAGGGGAGGAAAGGGAGGAACGAAGCGGGAAAAAAAGGAAAAGGAAGAGCATGGAAGGAAGAGAACTAGAAATACAAAAGAGGAAATATGAATGGAAGGGAAAGGAAGGCATAGATGGTGGAAGTGCTGAATTGGATCTGAGTGTGGCTTAGCAGTAGGAAGGGGAGGAAAGGGAGGAGAGAAGGGGGAAAAAAAGGAAAAGGAAGAGCATGGAAGGAAGAGAACTAGAAATACAAAAGAGGAAATATGAATGGAAGGGAAAGGAAGGCGTAGATGGTGGAAGCGCTGAATTGGATCTGAGTGTTATTTTTTTTTACAACAAAGGAGACAGCTCAAGGGCACAAAAAAGGAAACAATGATTAAAAAAAGCCCGCTACTCGCTGCTCCTATAAAAAGATAAAAAAGAATCAAAAGAGGTGGCTTAGCAGTAGGAAGCAAGGAATGCAAAGTGTTACGAGAGGGGTCCTGCAGGGTCCGCTATTGAGCTCACTGCTGTTAATCATTTATAGAACGATTTAGACAAGAATTTCAAGTGATGTTACCAAGTCCGCAGAGTAATAGACGTTTATAAATGGATGAAGGGCTTTAATTAATAAGGTTCTAGTGACAAGGGAGCAGGTTAGGACACATAGCAATGGGTTTAAGTTGGATAAATTCAGATTCATTAAAAACATAGGCAGGAATTGGTTTATCAGAGCAGTGGTGGATGAGTGGAACAGGCTTGGTTGTCATGTCCTCAGTGCTACTATGCTAGACACCTTCAAGAACAGGTTAGATAAGTTAATGGATAGTGAGATTAGGATTACAGGAGTTACCTTGTGTATGTCTACCAGCCTCTTAAGGACTCCTTATGTAGTTATTATTATTTTCACAACAAAGGAAGCAGCTCAAGGGCAACAGATACAAAGTGTGGTATAAAAATAAAAAAAAGCCCGCTTGCTCCAATGAAAGGCGAAGTAGAGAGCAGCCAAACGAGAGGTCAATTTCGGGTGGAGAGGTGTCCTTATGTTCTTATTACTATGTGCACCACGCCGTAAAAGTACATAACTTCGTCTACTCTCCCTGACGTGCCCCGGGACCTCCAACACTGGTACACCGTTGACAGAGGAGAAAGAGGAGACGAGAGACCCTCAGAAACCTTACCTCTGTGTGCTCATGAGTGACAGAAGAGGCCTAGAGGAGGACAGAGTGAGGAAGAAAAGACAAAGGAGAGAAAGTAGAAAGAGTGGGGACGAGTGGGGGAAGACAGGTAGGGAAGATCGGGAGAAGAAGAAACAAGGTGAAAGGAAGAGGAAAATAAGAAAGTGAGGCAGGAGTCGAGAAAAGTTAGGAAAATCAAGAGTGGGGAAAACAAGGTGGAAAGGAGACAGGACAGAAGAGGATTGGGAGAAGGACAGAATAAAGAAATAAAGGAAGAGATTTAAAGAGACAGGTTAAGTAGATCACGGAAGGGAAAAAAACGAGATGGATTGGAAAGAAAAAGATTAAAAAGAACCAAGATGAGAACGACTGAAGAGGAAGAGGAGGACAGATGGAAGAGGATTGGGAGAAGGACAGAATAAGGAAATAAAGGAAGAGATGTAAAGAGACAGGTTAAGAAGATCACGGAAGGAAAAAACGGGATGGAATGGAAAGGAATATAAAAAAGAACCAAATATGATGGACGATTGAAGAGGAAGAGGAGGAGAGATGGAAGAGGAAACATGGAAAAAGGAGAAGAATGGAGGCTCACTGAAGGGAAAAGAGGGGAAAGAATAGGAAAATTAGAGGAGAATAAAAAGAAAGGAAGAAATATAAAGGAAAAAAAGGAAAAATTATGAAAAGGTAAAAAAAAGCAGGAAAAGTGAAAAAGAAAGCGAAAAGCACAAAAAAGTAAGAACGAATATGAGGAAAAAGTTAACAAAATGGACAAAAAGGAAAAAGAAAAAGAGGAAAAATAAAGAAGAGGAAAGAAAGAACAAAAAGAGGAAAAATAAAGAAGAGGAAAGAAACAACAAAAAGAGGAAAAATTTAGAAGAAGAAAAAAAGAACAAAAGAAAAAGAAAAGAAAAAGGAAACAGGCTTGACAAGAGAAGGGGAAAGAATGTACAAAGAGGAAAGAGGATCAATTGAAGAGGAAGGGAGGGGGAAGAAGGGGAAGGAAAGAGACAGGCAGAGGTAGAGGAGGGGAAAGGGGGGATGTAAGGACGGGAAAAGGGAGGGGGGAGAGGGAGATCGGGGAAGGTGAGGGGAGAGGAAGGGTAAGGGAGGGGAAGGAGAGGGGAAGGGAGGGAGGAGGAGCGGAGGGGGTCTGACAATGCATCGTTAACGGTTCCGTGTGAGGGTTCTGAGGACGTGAAGAAGACACAAGAGTTTTGAGAGGAGGAAGAGGAGGAGGAGGAGGAGGAGGTAGAGGAGGAGGAAAAAAATGAGATACAAGACATAAAAAAGGCTTAAGAGAAGGAAGAAACAGACGAACAAGAACGAGAAAAGAAGGAGGAGGAGGAAGAAGAGGAAGAAGAGGAGGAGGAGGAGGAGGAGGAGGACAGCAGGTAATATAGAGTCAGAGATAAAGTAAGGACAATACGGAGGAGGAGGAGCAGGAGGAGGAGGAGGAAAGAGGGAGATAAGTAGAAGAGGGCGAGAAAGAGAAAGAGAAGAAGGAAGAGGGAAAGTAGAAGAAGAGGAGGTGGAGGAGGAGGAGGAAGATGGAGAGGAAAAAGAGAGTTGGGAGACGTGAGAGAAGGGTGAGAGAGAGGACTTGAAAGGGAGGGAAAAATGTGAGAGGTCAACGAAATGGGCCGTGAAGGAGGAGGAGGAGGAGGAGGAGGAGGAGGAGGAGGAGGGGGAGGAGAGGGAGAGTAACCGGAATGAAAGGAAGAAAGGAATGAGAGAAATAGTAGCAATAAGAGGAGAAGGAAAACGAAGAGGAGGAGGAGGAGGAGGAGGAGAAGAAGAAGGAAGAGGAAGATGAAAAAGAAAAGATAATGAAAAAAAAAAGTAACGAAACAAGTACAAAATATCGAAGAGGAAAACGAGGAAAATGAAGAAGAAAAAAATAAGAAAAGGAAGAGGAGGAGGAGGAGGAGGAGGAGGAGGAGAGGAAAGAAAAGGAGAACAAAGGAGGAGAGAGAGAGAGAGAGAGAGAGAGAGAGAGAGAGAGAGAGAGAGAGAGAGAGAGAGAGAGAGAGAGAGAGAGAGAGAGAGAGAGAGAGAGAGAGAGAGAGAGAGAGAGAGAGAGAGAGAGAGAGAGAGAGAGAGAGAGAGAGAGAGAGAGAGAGAGAGAGAGAGAGAGAGAGAGAGAGAGAGAGAGAGAGAGAGAGAGAGAGAGAGAGAGAGAGAGAGAGAGAGAGAGAGCGTGGGGGAGTTGGAGACATAGGAGAAAGAGAGGAAAAAGGCGAAGGGTGGAGAGATGGAAGGAGAGAAAAAAACGAAATAACTGGAGAGAGAAATGAAGAAGAAAGAGGGAAAGAAAGAAGAAAGGGAGGAGGGTGGAGAGAAGATATTGGAGCGAGGAAGACACATAACTTGGAGAGAAGAAAGGAAGAGGAGGGAAGAAAGGAAGGAAGGGTGGAGAAAAGTAAGGAGGGAAGGAGAGAAGAAGAGGTAGGGGAGGAATAAACGAAGGGAATGAAGGAGGTAGGGAGAGAAGGGAGGAAGAGAAAGGGAAGGAAGGTAGAGAGAACATGTAGAAAATAAGAAAGAGAATAAATTAGGGAGGAAGAGGGAAGAAACAGAAGGAGAAAGAATGCAGATAACTCGTAATAAAGAAGAGAATGGAAGAATGAAAGGAGGGAAAAGGAGATAATGAGGATAGAAAGAGAAGTGCAAAATATGAGAGGAAAGGGAGAAGGAATAGAAGAGTGTGAGGAAAGAAGGAGACACTGGATAAGGGAAAGAGACAAGGAGGAAAACATGAGGTAGGTAAGAAATGAAAGAAGGATGAGAAGGGGAAGGAATAACAGGAATGATAGGAGGAAGGGGGTCAAGAGATACGGGAAAGGAGGAGGAGGAAGGAAGGAAGGCGAAGGAGATGGAAGAACACGAAGATAATGGGTTATATAAAGATGAAGATAAAAAAAAAAAAAGATTCTCTAAGTAATATTTCCTCTATAACGAAACCTTGGACTTGAATTACTGAAGAAGAAACGGACAAACGAAGAGGAAAAACGAAGAAGAAAAAGAGGAAGAAGATGGAAAGGAAGAGGAAGAAGATAAGAGAAGAGGACGAAAACAAACACGAGACTTGAACAAAAGAAAAAGAAAAATACGAAAAAGAAGACGAAGAAGAGAATGATGACAACAACAACAACAACAACAACAAAAACAACACCAACAATAAACAAAAACAAGACTAAGAAGAGATTGGCAAACATACCTTCTATTATTATTATTATTATTATTATTATTATTATTATTATTATTATTATTATTATCATTATTACTATTATTACTAGAGTCTTCCCTGCTTCCCTTCCCACGTCCACGAAAGTAAAACAAAACAAGTGAAATCAAACAAGGGTGAAACAAAGTACGATGAAACAAGCAAAGCGAGTTTCAGGGAAGTAATATAAACAAAGGTAAACAAAACGGGGGGAAGTAACCGACACACACACACACACACACACACACACACACACACACACACACACACACACACATTCATTACCTGAGTAGTCTTCTGGCCAATCAGTGGGGAGAGGAAGGTAAAGTCACTCACCTATACGTTGATTGTGTGTGTGTGTGTGTGTGTGTGTGTGTGTGTGTGTTATTCATTGTTATTTTTTTTATTTAAAGTTTTAAGTCTTACGTTATTTGTATTACGACAGATCAACTTTTTACGTGGATTTGTGATTCCTTATACGAATTGATTTTTTTTTGCTGTCTATTTATCTGTATCTATATATCAATCTATCTATCTGTGTTTTTGTCCATCTAACTACCTACTAATTACATAACTTCCTCTAACTATCTAACTACCTCCTATTTATCTGTATCTATCTATCAATCTATCTATGTTTTTGTCTATCTAACTACCTGCTAACTACATAACTACCTCTAACTATTTAACAACCTCCTATTTATCTGTATCTATCTATCTATCTATCTATGTTTTTGTCTATCTAACTACCTACTAACTACCTAACTACCTGTATCTAACTATCCAATTACCTCTTATTTATTCTGGGTTTCTTTCTTTATATCTTTCCACCTATCTTTTTTAACACTATGTATCTATCTATCTATTTATTTATCTACCTATCTACCAATCAAGGGAAGTATCTGTCCTCAAGCAACCACTTTTAATTTCCGTTCGTGTGTCAGTTATTGTGTTCACCCCCCCCCCCCCCGTCCGTCCGTCCGCTCATCCGCTGCCTATCCGCTTGTATCACCGCTGCTAGAGGGCTCCGGAACCCACCATCACTTGCTATTTTATCGTATCATCGCCTTGAGGAGGATTAAGATATCGTACCTCAGCTGTGATATGTGTACGGAATATTTCTTGTCACACACACAAACGCACCCACACCCACACACACACACACACACACACACACACACACACACACACACACACACGCACACACTGAGGAGGAAGACACATAATAAAGAACGAGAAATAAGACACACACAGAGATAAACAAAGACAATAAGTAGAAGCAAAAAGAGGAGGAAGAAGGAAGGAGGAGGAGGAGGAGGAGGAGGAGGAGGAGGAGGAGGAGGAGGAGGAGGATGACTGATGAGATGATTGTGAGGAATTGAGGAGGAAGTAAAAATGCAATAATAATAATAATAATAATAATAATAATAATAATAATAATAATAATAATAATAAATAAATGAATAAATAAGAATAAATAACAATAATACAAAGAATAAAAATACCATGATATAATTGAAAATGATGAAGAATGAAGAAAACGAAATACAGTCTCTCTCTCTCTCTCTCTCTCTCTCTCTCTCTCTCTCTCTCTCTCTCTCTCTCTCTCTCTCTCTCTCTCTCTCTCTCTCTCTCTCTCATCAACACGTCTCACTCTGTAATCTCAGTTTATGGAGGAAAAAGGAAGAAATGGAGAGATGAAGGTGGAGGAAAGAGAGGTGGAGAGAAAATTGAGGGAGGTAAGAAGAGATAAATGGGAGGCAGAGAGAGGAAGGGAGGAAAGAAGAGGGAGAAGTTAGGACGAAGAGAGAGGAGAGAGAAGGGAGGAAAAAAAAAGCAAGGGAGGAAAGAGAAACGAGAAAATGAGAGAGAGAGAGAGAGAGAGAGAGAGAGAGAGAGAGAGAGAGAGAGAGAGAGAGAGAGAGAGAGAGAGAGAGAGAGAGAGAGAGAGAGAGAGAGAGAGAGAGAGAGAGAGAGAGAGAGAGAGGAGGGAGGGAGAAAATAGGATTACCATTGAGTGTTAGGAGTGGATTGGAGGAGGAGGGGGAGGAGGAGGAGGAGGAGGAGGTATTAATAGACAATTTGGGTCAACAGAGAAATGGGAGAGTGAGATTAGGACCAAATATTAGAAGATGATTATGTGACCTCAGTATTGACGTGTGTGTGTGTGTGTGTGTGTGTGTGTGTGTGTGTGTGTGTGTGTGTGTGTGTGTAAGGTAGTAAATGAAATGGAACGGTTCAAAGGGAGTGGATAGGCCTACTGATAACACACACACACACACACACACACACACACACACACACAGCCTCAAGCCCTCTCAATACCACTCTAAGCTCCAATTAATCGTTTTCTTTCGCCACTAACGCCACGCAGTCCAATGGTAAACTAGTCTTGAACGAGAAGCATTTCCACACTCGTATATGTTAATTAAGTCAGAATCACATTGCGTTTCTCTAAGTCCTTCCACATTTATCTCCTTTTGTATTTCCTCATTTTTGGCGATCTCTGTGTAAAGTCAAAGGCACGTGGTGTTTCTTTAAGTCTTTACACAATATATCCATTTTCGTCCTCCTTCTATATGTTAAGTCCTAGATGTTGATTTTCTCTAAGTGCTTCCTAATCTATATACATTTATCTTTCCTCATTTTAGGCGATCTATGTGTCAAGTTGAAGTCACATGGTGTTTCTTTAAGTCTTTGCACAATTTATCCATTTTCTTCCTCCTTCCTCTATATGTTAAGTCAAGACCGTGTTGCATTTCTCTAAGTCATAAGTCCTTACAAAATCCACCCATCGTCTTCCTTCATGTATAATTTTTCCTCCCGCAACTTGCCTCTCTTTTGGCCAGTCTTCAATTCTCTTCTTCAACTCTTCTCTTCAATGCAAGATGGCGCCACTATAAACACTCGCCTGCGCCACAACGGGCTGGAGCCGACCATCAGGCCCCACCACGAAGGCCTACCGGCGCCATAGGCGAAGATGTAAAAAAAAAAAAAAAAAAAAACTCTTATAGGGGAGGTGATGAGCGGGATTTTTTTGTCAACTCTTTTTTTTTTTGCCTCTGAGTTGTTTCTTTTACTGTAAGAAAAAAAGAATGGTGATCTCTATGCTAAGGAGATGATGGTCAGGAGGTGACGGTGATTCTGGGGTGACTGATGTATTGTCGCTTCTCCTAAGACACATTTGATTGACTACATGTGATTTCTTTTACTTATTTTATTTAACGGTGATTCTAGGGTGACTGATCCATTTTCGCTATTCCTAAGACACATTTGATTGAGTTCATGTGATTTGCTTTACTTATTTTATTTGACGGTGATTCTGGGGTGACTGATGTATTGTCACTATTCCTAAGACACATTTGACTGAGTTCATGTGATTTGCTTTACTTATTTTATTTGACGGTGATTCTGGGGTGACTGATGTATTGTCGCTTCTCCTAAGACACATTTGATTGAGTTCATGTGATTTGCTTTACTTATTTTATTTGACGGTGATTCTGGGGTGACTGATGTATTGTCGCTTCTCCTAAGACACATTTGGTTGAGTACATGTGATTTGCTTTACTTATTTTATTTGACGGTGATTCTGGGGTGACTGATGTATTGTCACTATTCCTAAGACACATTTGACTGACTACATGTGATTTCTTTTACTTATTTTATTTGACGGTGATTTTGGGGTGACTGATCCATTTTCGCTATTCCTAAGGCACATTTGGTTGAGTACATGTGATTTGCTTTACTTATTTTATTTGACGGTGATTCTGGGGTGACTGATGTATTGTCGCTTCTCCTAAGACACATTTGATTGAGTTCATGTGATTTGCTTTACTTATTTTATTTGACGGTGATTCTGGGGTGACTGATCCATTGTCGCTATATCTAGGACACATTTGATTGAGTTCATGTGACTTGCTTTACTTATTTTATTTGACTTGCATTGATTTTTAGTGTTCTGGTTGTTACCGTGTTTTATTATTATTGTCATACTAAATTCAACAAGATGTGACTTACTGTATGCTTCTGGTCTTCATATTTAGTGTTTTGTTTATCATTATTATTTATTATTATTGCTGGCTCACTTCATTCAACTCCAGTGATTTATTTTATGTTACTGGCGTTGGCTGTTATTGTTATGTTCTTCATGATATGTATCTCTATTGCTGGGCCACTAAATCCCCGCGTAATTGAACGGTATATGAATGATTACCCTTCTCTGGCTCCTCTCCCCCTAGAAATTACCCCCATCCTTCTCTCTTTCTCCATTCCTTCTCACTGTGTCTCTCTCTCTCTCTCTCTCTCCACTCCTCCATGCTGCCTTTCTATATATATTACTATCTCCATTCCCTCTCTTTCCCCATCCCTTCTTTGCCTGTCTTCCATCTCCCCTTCTGCCTCTCTGTCACCCCCGAAAAATGACCCAATCCCTTCCCTCTTTCTCTTTTCTATCCCTTTTTTGTCTGTCTTTTACGTCATTTTATCTTTCTGTCTCCCCATTTGCCGACACCCCCCCTAAATTAACCTTTCCTTCCTACTGTCTTCCCTGTCTCCTCCCTCAACACCCCTCCCTAAAATTTCTCTATCCCTTCAATTTTTCACCCTCCTCTGTATCTGTTAGCCTTCCACTCTCTCTCCCAATCCTCAAGCTCTCTATCCCCTTAAAATATCCCATCCCTTCCATTTCTCATTTCCTATCCCTTTCCTGTCTATCCCTTCAATCTTTCCCCCTCCTCTGTCTATGTTAGCCTTCCACTCTCTCACTCTCCCAATCCCCAAGCTCTCTATCCCCCTAGAATATCCAATCCCTTCCATTACTCATTTCCTATCTCTTTCCTGTCTATCTTGCCCCCTTTATCTCTTTCTCTGTCTCATACCCTGCCCAACCTAAAATATTACCCTTCCCATCCGTCTCTCTCTGTTCCCAACTACCCCAATCTCTCTCTGTCTCTTCCCTTCCTTTCCCAAGCCTTCCCTTAGCTTAGCAGAGTTTTGGTAACAGCTAAAACTACTTCGAATGCAAGAATTATGAGCCGGTACAGAAATATGACAAGCAAGGAATTCCTGCTGGTGAATGTTTGCATGAATCACGAAGAGGTATGGACCGTTAGCAGGAGCGAGCGAGGGTGTAGGTAGCAGCGTATCTCAAGTTTTGTTTACGGTAAATCTTTATACCTGATACACACACAGCACACCAGACAACACAACATTCTAATAAACTTGTTACACCGGACATACTTGACCTGGATCCACGCCCAAATTCTTCTTAACCTGCATTCCTAAGACTCTATCGATATGCAGAGTGGAGAGAGAGGACAGGTGTGTGGGTGTGGGGGGCGGTTATATGGATTACCTGCATGGATGGCTACTTAAGTTGGTGGTGAGTTGTGTGTTGGTGCCATGCTAGATATTCATTGGTTTGTCTGTTTTATGGTGTGTTTTTGAGTCCGTGTCTAATTGCCTACACACCTAATCAATATGTGTGTGATGAATCAATGTCTATCGACCTACCTACCAACCTACTTACCTAGATAATAAGGCAATCTACCTATTCACCAACAAACTTTCCTACCTTCCTATCTATCAGTCTATCATTAAACTTCCTAATTTACTTAGCTAACTTAATTATCCACCTATTAGTTCGTCTGCCATTCTATCTATATCAGAAGTGCATCCAACCCAACTCACACACACACAAACACGCATCTACTACACAAACAAACAAGCAAACATTAACTACCACACACCACTACCGTCACCTAACCAAACCCAACTTATCTTTTTTTTTTTCACGGTAGAACCAGAAGGCGCACGCACAAACACACTCGCAAGCCCCAGCATCACAAGACCCGTCGTTTCCTTCTCCATTTAGCGGCAACGTACATTACAACTTCGACAAAACGCGCGCCAGCCGCCAAGACTCTCAAGCTATTCTTCAGGACCAAACTTTGCAACAATCCTCCCCCTTCAGAAACTTGTGCGCCGCCCTGTCTACCTCCCCTACCTACCTATCCACCCTATCTATCTACCTTGCGTGCCTTCACCTGACGCTTTAGGGCTATACAGGTAAGAATGTAGGGAAGATAGATACAGATAGATATAGATGGATAGATATATAGATTGATAGGTATTTCAATGTCCACAAGTATCCATAAAAAGAAAT
Source organism: Eriocheir sinensis (assembly GCF_024679095.1). Lineage (NCBI taxonomy): Eukaryota > Metazoa > Arthropoda > Malacostraca > Decapoda > Varunidae > Eriocheir > Eriocheir sinensis. The sequence goes on from NC_066530.1 coordinate 12,806,963, forward strand.
TAGGTATTAAATTAATCACTCATGTACTCAAACTCTATCCTAATCAGCAATTAACAAAAGTATCAAGTGTTTATAGTTATTATAAGAGAACGGTTGTGAGATTGAAGGTAAGGAGTGGAGTAGGGAAGGTGAAGGGAAAGGTATTGGACAGTGAAGTTAAACTGTTACCTATTGCTTACCTGACGCCTTGTGGGTAAAAAAATAAAAATAAATAAAAGAAGGGAAAAAGAGAGCGTGTAGTTCTAATAATGAAACAAAAAACAAGAACAAGAAAACGAGAAAAGAAGGGAACGAGATACCGTGTGGTTCTTAAAATGAAACAAAAAACAAAAACAAAAGAAAAAAAAGAAAACGAGAAAGGAAGGCAAAGAGATAGCGGGCTTTTTTTTGTGTGTGTTTTGCTTTGTTCTAATAATGAACCACCCCCTAAAAAAAAGAAAACCTGAACAAAAGGGAGCGAGATACCGTGTAGTTCTTAAAATGAAAAACAAAACCAAACAAAAGAAAAACAAGAAAACGTGAAAGGAAGGGAAAGAGATAGCTGGCTTTTTTTTGTCTTGTTACCCTTGAGCTGTCTCCCTTGCAGTAAAAAAAAGTTCTAATAATGAAAAAAAGAAGAAAGGAAGGACGGTACACACGCAGAGACAACGAAGCACTGACAAGGGACTAAAAATAAGGCAGAGCTGATGAAAAAAATTTGTAAAACGTTATAACATTATCGAAATGAGAAAATATTATGAAGGCGGAGGAAAAAGAGGAGGAAAGTGTTTATGAGGCGTGGGGAAAAGTAGAAGGGAGGAGGATGTATGCCTTAAGGTATTTGTTGAGATAAAAGACGAAACTGCTTGGTAAGAAAAAAGGGAGATTGAGTTGACGGAAATAAGTAGTATAGAAAAAGAGAAATTCAACATCAGAAAAAAAGGGAGATTGTTGAGTTGACGGAGAAAAGAAGTTGAGGAAAAAATAAATTCAACATCATAAAAAAAAAATAGTGAAGAAAGATAAATCACCCAAGGGAATTAACTTGATAAAAAAAGGATAAATTTATCATAGAAAAAAAACTGTAGTGTATAAAGGGGAAATTCAAGAGAGGAAAAAAAATAATGTAAAAAAAGAGAAAAAAATGATAAGAATACCGTGAAAAAAAGATAAATTCACATGAGAAGAAAAAAAAATGTGAGGTAAGAAAAGATAAATTTAGAAGAGAGATAAAAAAACAAGTGTAAAAAAAAGGTGAAATTTAAAAGAGGAAAAATATGCATTAAAAAAAATCAACAAAGGAAAAAGTGTAAAAAAAATATAAAAATAAGCAGATGAAAAAAGAGAAAAATGAAAAAAAAATCAATAAAACAAACAAACAAAACATGAAAAAAAAGGCAATTACGAAAAAGAAAAAAAAAACAGCAAAGGAAAATTAATGCAGTGTAAACAAAAGAGAAATTGAGAAAAAAAAAATCTGAAAAAACCCCCACCAGACCAGAAAAAAAAGAAAAAAAAAAGCGAATGAAAGGATGAAAGAGACGTGAGGGGAAAGTGCCTGAGGGAGGAGGAGGAGGAGGAGGAGGAGGAGGAGGAAAAAAGCTGTTAAGACTTTGGCGAGTTTAAAATTCCAAGAAGAAAAAGAAAGTTGCAGGTGTTTTGTCCCGTGCCCGCGACGTGACCAGGTGAGGGAGTCCAACAGGTGCGCCGCATTTAACGTGTCCCTAATTAGATCACCTGATTCACCTGCAATGCTAGGAGGAGGAAATTAAACTCGGGGCTTCACTTTTTATATTTTTTTTTTTAAGTGTTGTTATTATTATTATTATTATTATTATTATTATTATTATTATTATTATTATTATTATCATTACTATTATTATTATTATTATTATTATTGTTATCATGAGTAGAAGTAGTAGAAATAGTAGTGGTAGTAGTAGTAGTGGTGGTAATAGTAGTAGTAGTGGTAATAGCAGTAGTAGCGGTAGTAGCAGTAGTAGTAGTGGTAGTAGTGGTGGTACTAGTGGTTGTAGTAGTGGTAGTGGTAGTAGTAGTAGTTGTTGTATAGTTGTGTTTTTAGAGCATACACAGGGCGAAATAGTAAGGATGGACGGTTGTGTCGGTATCCCAGTGGTTTACGTTGTTATGACACAGATGGCACAGGCTCCTATTTACAACAGCAGCTCAAAGGCGAAAAAAAAACCGATAAAAAAGTTCGCCAACGCATCATTAAGTAATTTTTTATGCGGCAGCGGATCAGAGTTTTAATTTGAATTCCAATGAAAACGAATACGAAATCAAATACACTGAAATGGTTTTAATTCTATTACAAATAAGAATACTTCTTGAAAGTATTCATGAATACATTCATGAATACTTTTCATTGAAAAATAGCTTCTTGACGCAACAAGGTATAACTGTTTTAAAGTTATGCAACAATAAAATGAGCTCACGAACCTGTACTATACATGACCATTACACGCCCGCCCAGGGGGCTGGAGTTGTATAGAACAATGGAAATTATTTCTGATAATAAATTTTGAAGTATTCGTCAGATTATTCCCAGAATACGAATACTTTTTCCGTGATAGGCGACAGCTTGTGGTGTAAAATAACAAAGAATGACCTCACTCAGTCAGATAATAAGCCTTAAGGAAGCATGTATGATTTTTCGGAATAAAGACGTAAGGTAGCTGTTTGTGGTATTGTTAAGTTAGGTTTATTTTAAGGTATCTTTAAACACATGATAGCCAGCAACTTATGGTATAAATTAACAAAGAATGACCTCACTTTGTTGTATAGAAAATTTCATTAGTAAGGAAGCATATATGAATTTTCTAAGTCAAGACCAATAATAACTTTTTGGGGTTTTGTTAGGTTAGGTTAAGTTTAGGGTATATATCTTCAAACAAAAGATAGCCAGACACTTTAATCATAAATTAAACAAGAAAGACCTCCCTTTGTTAGATAATAAGTCTCATTACTGAGGAAGCATATATAATCTTTCTGAGTAAAGACGTAAAGTAACTGTTCGGGGATTTGTTAGGTTAGGTTAAGTTTAGAGAATTTTCAAACACATGATAGGCAGCAAATTATGGCGTAAATTAACAAAGGAAGAACTCATTAGTATATAAGAACAATAGATCATAAGAACGTAAGGAGTCTGCAAGAGGCCGGTTGGCCTATACAAGGCAGCTCCTGTACACTCAACCCCACCTTACCTCACCATCCATGGCTTTATCTAACCTCTTCTTGAATGTATCTATGGTACTGGCACCCACAACATGGCTCCCAAGCCTGTTCCATTCGTCCACCACTCTATTGGCGAACCAATTCTTGCCTATGTTTTTGTTGAATCTGATTTTGTCTAACTTAAAACCATTGCTACGCGTCCTACCTGGCTCTTTTACTGTCAAAATCTTATTGACATCACCTTTATTAAAGCCCTTCATCCATTTATAGACTTCGATCAAGTCTCCTCCCTCGCAACCTTCGCCTTTCTAGAGAGTGTAGATTTAAATGCTTCAGCCTGTCTTCATACGGCAAGTTTCTCACCCCTTGAATCATCTTTGTCATCCTCCTCTGTATAGATTCTAACATCTTGATATCCATTCTATAGTAGGGGGACCAGAACTGAACTGCATAATTGAGATGAGGTCTAACTAGTGAGAAAATTATTCTCTCTCTCTCTCTCTCTCTCTCTCTCTCTCTCCTCACTGTTTCTATGTTCATTTTTATAATTTCACCTTTCCTTCGATATTATTTTCTGTCTTATGGAAAATCTATTTTAATTTCAGTCTTTATTATTATTGTTATATTGTGTAGCGTGTATGTATTTTGATGTTGAAAGTAAGAAAGTCAGTAAGTAAGAAAGCAAGCTGGACTTCTCCCTGGTGCTAAGAGAGAATAGAGAAACATCCAGCGATTGTCATGAAGCATTGTCCTGAGAGTGGTCAGGAAACTGTCAGGGGTCAATATCGCGTGGGTCGTCATCGGGTTGTCAGTCATGTCCTAAGAGTGTCCAGGGGTCGTCAGGGGTCAATATCGCTTGGGTCGTCATCGGGTTGTCAGTCATGTCCTAAGAGTGTCCAGGGGTCGTCAGGGGTCAATATCGCTTGGGTCGTCATCAGGTTGTCAGTCATGTCCTAAGAGTGTCCAGGGGTCGTCAGGGGTCAATATCGCTTGGGTCGTCATCAGGTTGTCAGTCATGTCCTAAGAGTGTCCAGGGGTCGTCAGGGGTCAATATCGCTTGGGTCGTCATCAGATTATCAGTCATGTCCTAAGAGTGTCCAGGGGTCGTCAGGGGTCAATATCGCGTGGGTCGTCATCTTGTTGTCAGTCATGTCCTAAGAGTGTCCAGGGGTCGTCAGGGGTCAGTATCGCTTGGGTCGTCATCAAGTTGTCAATCATGTCCTAAGAGTGTCCAGGGGTCGTCAGGGGTCAATATCGCGTGGGTCGTCAGGGATTGTTCTTGTACTTCATATTTTTTAGTCTGGATGAGCCTCTTTCTCCCCAGAAGAGACTCAGCCATAACTTTGGTGTTGTGCGTTGATCTGGATCAGCCTCATTCTCCCCAAATGAAACTCACTCATACCAACACACAGCACCTTTATCTTTTTAGTATTTTCTGATTTTTTTGTAGTTTTGTTATTTTTATAGTTGTTGACACTGCCTTGTTGGGGACATTTTTTCTTCCCCGCTCGGCAGTTCCATTAAACGGTCGTGTCTAAAATACCGGTGATTTGTGCCGTGACCCAAGGACCAGTCTCGGCTCGTCTGGCTACTTAGAAGGTCAGAACTATCTTGCTGTCACTTCTACGCCCCCCTCCCCCCGCTGGACCTTCGGGATCCCCGGCACCTCCGTGGACGCCTCGGGGAAGACAAGGCACCCTACCGGGGCCCCTCCAGACCTGCGACGCTCACCAGCTACACCAAGGGCTCACTGTGCTCCCCAGCCTCGCCGAGACGAGGAGGGCGGTTTGCAAGAACTTTCTTCTTAAAACTGCCAGACGGGATTATTAAATCAATCATAAACAGCGTGAGGGCGCCGGTCACCGCGTTTGTCGGATCTGTGATGGAAAGTCGGAGGGCTTCTGCAACGCGACAGAGCATCATCCACCCCAAAAAATCCTCTCGCGACGGCTTTCGGCGCAGCATCCATTTCCCTCTTTCTTTGTCACTTCCCTTATTTCTTTTTTTTTATTATATTTTCCTTCCCTTTAGTCGCCTGTTTCTTTATATATTTTTCTCCTTCCTTCTCTCAATTTCTTCCGTTCTTTCTTCCTCGAACTCCATCAATCGGTTCAGGTTTGGTCACCCTCCTGTATAATGGATATCAAGATGTTAGAAATTAGAATCAAGATATTAGAATGTCAGAATCAAGACGTTAGAATAGATGAGGAAAATGCCGTATGAGGACAGACTTAAGCATTTGTCTTCATTCTCAGGAAAGGCAAAGGTTACGAGAAGTTTATAAATGGATGAAGGGTTTTAATAAGGGAGATGTTAATAGGGTTTTGGTTGTAAAAGAGCCGGGCAGGACACGTAGCAACGGGTATAAGCTAGATAAATTCAGATTCAACAAAGACATAGGCAGGGAATTATTTGCCAGTAGAGTCGTGGATGAGTGAATCAGGCTTGGCAGTCATGTTGTGATCGCCAATACCACAGATACATTCAAGAAGAGGCATGGTTACATTCATGGAGAGCAAAGAAGGTGAGGTTACGCTTACAGGAGCTGCCCAATGGTGCCAGATTGTCGTCCTCAGCCTATTACATTTACCGATTTCCGACCCCAAAATTGTCTCCTCCACTCCAATAGCTAGATTCATTAATAGTTACCGTCGAAATGGTTAACCCGGTAGCTGCGGGGATCATGTTTCTTAAAGGACCCTCTAAGCGACAAAGAAGAGAAAAAAATTATCACTCACGTAAACCATTTCATAATATATATCAACGCATTTGTTTTTTATGGGGGTTTATATCATAGCAAAAATATGGCCCGTCGCTGCTCAACGGTAAAAAATACAAATTTGGCCCGTCGCTGCTACCGGGTTAATTACTGATGTGTTTCTATTTTCTCGCAGCAGTTGTGGGGCCAGGAACGGAAAAATACGATGCTTGGAGTATGACAATCTGGCAACGTTGGAACTGCCATGTATAGGCCAACCGGACTCCTTACGTTCCTGTGTTCTTGTGTAACTGTTTGTGGTTTTATGTTAGAGAGAGAGAGAGAGAGAGAGAGAGAGAGAGAGAGAGAGAGAGAGAGAGAGAGAGAGAGAGAGAGAGAGAGAGAGAGAGAGAGAGAGAGAGAGAGAGAGAGAGAGAGAGAGAGAGAGAGAGAGAGAGAGAGAGAGAAAAGAAAGAAAGAAAGAGAGTATCAAGGGGAAGATAGAAGAAAATTTAAAATGAAATGAAATGAGAGAAAAAAGGAAAAAAAAGGAAAATAAAACGAGAGAGAGAGAGAGAGAGAGAGAGAGAGAGAGAGAGAGAGAGAGAGAGAGAGAGAGAGAGAGAGAGAGAGAGAGAGAGAGAGAGAGAGAGAGAGAGAGAGAGAGAGAGAGAGAGAGAGAGAGATAGTATCAAGGGGAAGATAGAAGAGAAATTTAAAATGAAATGAAATGAGAGGGAAAAAAGGAAAAAAAGGAAAATGGAACGAGAGAGAGAGAGAGAGAGAGAGAGAGAGAGAGAGAGAGAGAGAGAGAGAGAGAGAGAGAGAGAGAGAGAGAGAGAGAGAGAGAGAGAGAGAGAGAGAGAGAGAGAGAGAGAAAAGAAAGAAAGAAAGAGAGTATCAAGGGGAAGATAGAAAAGAAATTTAAAATGAAATGAAATGAGAGGAGAAAAAAAGGAAAATAGAACGAGAGAGAGAGAGAGAGAGAGAGAGAGAGAGAGAGAGAGAGAGAGAGAGAGAGAGAGAGAGAGTATTAAGGGGAAGATAGAAGAGAAAGTTAAAAGGAAATGAAATGAGAAAAAAAGGAAAAAAAGAAATATAGATCGAGAGAGAGAGAGAGAGAGAGAGAGAGAGAGAGAGAGAGAGAGAGAGAGAGAGAGAGAGAGAGAGAGAGAGAGAGAGAGAGAGAGAGAGAGAGAGAGAGAGCAATTCTTCTTACCTTCCATCAATATTTTCTCCTTTCCATCAATCGTATCTTTCTTTTCATTAATTTCTTCTCCTCCTCAAGTCCTTTCCCTTTGGCCAAAAACTACCCATCTTTTCCCTTTCCTTGACCATTCTTTCTTCTACGTGGCCGCCATAAACAGCACCGTCACAGTACAACACAACAGGTGGAACAGGTAATATCCAGGTGCACATCCGTCTCGTCTCCTTAAGCCAACCTCCTCCGGCCTCAACATGCTCAACCTTCACCTTTTTGTCCGTCCACTTCCCTGAATCCCTTCCTGAGAGCGGATGAGAGCGTCTAATCCCCTCTTTCGCCTTCATCTCACATAATAACTTCACGTCCTTCTCTACAGCTTCCCGTGGCCTTGCTCGAGTAATCTCTCACTCACTCTTGACTTATTTTCTTCCATCATGCTTACAGGTCTTTGTACAGCTGTTAAACGCTTTATTTTCTATCCCCTGTTGTGTTATGTTATTCCTCAGTACATCCTAAAGTGTCTATATAGCTGTTTCTTCTCTTACCTTCTATTTCCTTTTGTGGTATGCAATTTCTCCACACAGTATAAGGTTTCTTTTCAGCTGTTCTCTCTTACTCATTCATCTAGTTCTTCTATTAAGCTACTAAGGTCTTAATCCACCTATTCTTTACCTATTATTGTGTTATCTTCTTCGTCCACATTCTTTAAGATTTCTATAGTCATTCCTTTTCTTTCTCTATCATCCAGTTCTTCTATTAAGCTACTAAGGTCTTAATCCACCTATTCTTTACCTATTATTGTGTTATCTTCTTCGTTCGCATTCTTTAAGGTTTTTATACAGTTGTTCTTTTCCTTTCTCTATCATCCAGTTCTTTTATTAAACTACTGACGTCTTTATACAGCTAATCTCTATCTCATATTGTGTTATCTACTTCCACAAATCTCCAGGCTTATAATCTTGAAGTTCTCTAATGTCTTCCTCTTACTCCATAATTTCCTGTTTTTATAATCCACTTTTTTTGTCTTCAGGAGCACCCACTTCAGATATTAACCGTACTATATGTCTATTAAATTGTACGTAATATTTCTCCCCCACAACAACATAATATAACACCACATTACACGTCACACCAACAGCAACAGCAACAACACATCACTACCATCACACAACATCGCACAAGCACCACACAAGTCATGTCCATACTCACACTAATACTCTCATACTCTCCCGTTCTCTCTGGCTTCATATTCCCCATTCCATACCATACACTTACACCATTACGACCACTTACACACTAACACACATCACACATCACCCAGCATCCCTTACATATCCCTCCACACGTATCCTGTAATCTGAGCTCTATGATTTTCCTTTCCCTTTCTCCTCCATCCCTTCCTCTCCCGTGAATACCCACACGTCAGAAGCCGCCAGCCAAGCCTAAACGATAAACAGGAATCAATAAGCGTGGTGACTCGTGTCCGTGATAAGAGAATGGATTGATGAGAGACAGAGGGAAGGGTGAGGAAGAGATGGATAGGGAGGAGGATGGTATTGATGGGGAGAAGGAAGGGAAGGTGAAAGGAGCGAGGGAAGAGGATGATAAAGAGAGACAGAAGGGGACGAGAAGAAGGGGAAAATATAAGAGAATGTTGCAGATAAGGAAGGAAAAGAGAAATGGAGGAACAAATTGGAAGTGTTAAAGATATACACAAGAGGGAAAGAGAAGGGAAGGAAGATGAAAGAGGATGCTATAGATAAAAAGGGAAAATAGAAGAAACGGGAAAAAAGGATGACAGTAAAGAGAGAGTTAAGGAAACGAAAGTGAAGAGAGAAGAAAAAGGGATGATATAGATATAGGGAAAAGGCAAACAATAAAAAGGTAAATAGAAGAAACAGGAAAAAAGTAATAGTAAAGAGAGAGTTAAGGAAAAGAAGAAAGTGAGGAGTGAAGAAAAAGGATGATACAGACAATAGCGAAAAAGGAAAAACAAAGATATGAAGAGATGAAAAGAGATTAAAGAAGAGAAAAAGGAAATAGATATAGAAACCTTGATACCAGAAGGAGGAAGAAGAGAGAAAGGTAAGTAAGGGAAAGAGAGGAAGGGAAAGTTAAATAAATAAAGGAAAAGAGTGAGGAAAGAAGAAAAAGGATGGTACAGATATGAAGAGATGAAAGAGATTAAAGAAGAGAAAAATAAAACAGATATAGAAAACTTGATACCAGAAGGAGGGAGACGAGAGAAAGGCAAGTAAGAGAAAAAGGAAATAGATATAGAAACCTTGATACCAGAAGGAGGCAGAAGAGAGAAAGGCAAGTAAGAGAAAAAGGAAATAGATATAGAAAACTTGGTACCAGAAAGAGGAAGAAGGGAGAAAGGCAAGTAAGAGAAAAAGGAAATAGATATAGAAAACTTGGTACCAGAAAGAGGAAGAAGGGAGAAAGGCAAGTAAGGGAAAGAGAGGAAGGGAAAGTTTAATAGAGAAGGATGATAAAAAATGTGTGTGTGTATATGTGTGTGTGTGTGTGTGTGTGTGTGTGTGTGTGTGTGTGTGTGTCGCAATTATCTCTCTGCCCACTGAAAGGGTCAGAGCAGTGGGCGGACAGCCTTGCCACACGCATCAGCGGTGCCCACTAACCGTTATGGGGACTGAACGCTGCGCTGTGCCGTGTGTTTAGACTTAATGATTCTGTCAGCGGGAATGTTGATAAGGAAGCCGAATACATGTTGGTCACTAAAACATCAGCTATTACGACTGCTACTACAACTAACAATAATAAACATGACAAGAATAACAACACGAATGCAAAAAATATAACTAAAAATGGTGTTGTTTTTATTATTAGTTTTTATTACTTTTCAAATTACTGCTATTGTTATTATTATTATTGCTACTACTACTACTACTACTACTACTACTATTACTACTAAGACAACTACTACAAGTGCTGCTCCTCCTCCTTGTCCTCCTTTAAGTCCTCGTCCTCCTCCTCTTCCTCTTCGTAGTCGTTCTCGTCCTCGTCTTTCTGGTCGTCATCGTCATCCTCCTCCTTCTACTACTACTACTACCATTATTACTACTACTAACCTCTCTACTACAACCACCCTTCATATCGAGCACCTTCCTATTCACTTTTCACAACACAATCTGCAACACTTTATTACCGTTACTTTGTTTCGCAACGCTCCGATCATCAACACTATCGCCAATGTCACCTGTCTCCCTGATCTTGGTTAAACGCGTATTGGTGTTCCCACTCGCGACTCTTCGATCTGGTAACAGTGGCTCGGTTATGTCGGGGAACTGGCTTAGTGTTTAGCGATGAAAGTGTGAGGTTTTATAGAGTTGTGTTTGTCTGTGTCTGTTTGTGTTTTGTATTTACCAGATTTTCCTAGCAAATGATTTTGGATTTTTTTTCCTTTCTAGTTTTTCTGAATTTTCTCATATATTACTTTAGGAGGTTGTGTTTGTCTGCTTTTGCCTTTATCTAGTTTTTCTCATATATATTTTTAAGAAGTTCTGTTTTTGTTTGTCTAGTTTTGTTTGTTTGTTTGTTTTCTTGACCTTACGCTGATGGAGGCTGAAGTATTGAGAATGTCATTTTATTACGGTAATGGACGGCGTTCAAGGGCAACAACAACAACAACAACAAAAAGAGGAAAAAAGGTGTTAAGCGCTATCCGTGTCTGACTCCCTTAACCTTGAATTTCCTTTTGATATGAACTTTTATTATCATGGCGAGGATAATGGAGAGACAAAAGGTGAAAAACAATGTCTGGATTATTAACAAAGCTGACGGTATTTTCTGTTCATCCCACATTAAGTGATTATAGAGACAAAAGGTAAAAAAAAAGTGAAGTATAAATAAAATTCCCTAGCCTTTCCTTTCCTTTCTTTTGAACGTAAACATTTCACTGGAAAGGGATATAAACAGTTTATTTTTTGTAACTGCAACGGTAAAAATAAAATAAAAAAAGAAAAAAAGAAAAACTCGATAAGCACTCACTCACAACAGAAGATAGGAGGAGTTGTGTATGCTAACTAAATATATTACTACAACTACTTCCAATAACCTCCAAGAATAGTAAGCTTCCCTTGTAGTGCCTTCTATTCCCTTCACGAGTCAGCTGTTATTGAGAAAGGGATTAGATAAGAAGAGTTGTATATCATAACGAAATATATCACTACAACTACTTCCAATAATCTCCAAGAATAGTAAGTTTCCCTTGTTATTCCTTCTATTCCCTTCACGAGTAAGCTGGTTGTTGAGAAAGGGATTACGGTCATGGACGGCGTTCAAGCAGACGATAAGAAGAGTTGTATATCATAACGAAATATATCACTACAACTTCTTACAACACGCTCCAGGAATATTACGTTTCCCTTGCAGTCCTTTCTATTCCCTTCACGAGTAAGCTGGTTGTTGAGAAAGGGATTACGGTCATGGACGGCGTTCAAACAGAAGATAAAGTGGAGTTGTATATCATAACGAAATATATCACTACAACTTCTTACAACAGACTCCAGGAATAGAACGTTTCCCTTGCAGTCCTTTCTATTCCCTTCACGAGTAAGCTGTTACTGAGAAAGGGATTACGGAGCGGCAAGGCGGGAAACGGCTGTCTACTTTTCCCACCGGTGTTCTTTGAAAACAAACCTCTTTTATGTAGCGACTCGTGTAAGCTCCTAACCTATCAACACTACGACAAAAAGGACAAAACAGATTCAGGAAAATAAGAACTCGATATGAAAATCTATTAAAAAGAACACTGAAAAGATGATGCTGACCTTATTCTATGTCATGCCAAGTTATGTTATGTTCCTAGACGGCCTATAAAAAGAACTACCAGAAAAAAAACGTTTCCCGTGCAGTCCTTTCTATTCCCTTCACGAGTAAACTGTTATTGAGAGAGGGATTACGGAGGGCAAGGCAAGAAACGGTTGGAAATCTGTATACTTTTCCCTCCGGCGTTCTTCGAAAACAAACCTCTCTTATGTAGCGACTCGTGTAACTTCCTAACCTATCAATACTACGATTTATATAAAGGAGGAGGAGAGAGAGTAAGAAAATGAAGAGAATAATAAGATATGTTGGAATGAAAACAGACACAAGAAAATAAGACATAATGAAACAATAAAAAAAGAAAACAAGAGCTCGAAATAAAAATCTATTGAAAAGAACATTGAAAAGATGATGCTGACCTTATCCTATGTAATGCCAAGTTATATTGTTTCTAAACGGCCTAGAAAAAAAAAACTACCAGAAAAAAAGGGAAAAAAGTGCTAATCGTATGTTTGTTATGGTAACGAACATTAAGAAGAAACCTAACTGCGCCAACATGAAATATGTGTTTTACGAAATACAACGACACGAGAAACAAAACAAGAAGCAAAACCACTAATTTACCTCTTTTTCAGCCACTGTTTTGAATCCTTTTTTATAGGAGCAGTGGTTAGCGGCCTTTTTTTTCATGGTTCTTTTTTTTTTTGCCTTTGAGGTGTTCCCTTGGACGTAAAAAAACAAGAGAAATAAACAAATAAAGGCTTTCAGTAAAATAACGATGAATAAATAAAACAAAAAGAAATACTACAGCAAAAAAGTAAAAAGATAAACGAGTTTCCAGTAATAAAAAAAAAGTATACCTAAAGAAAAAATTACATAAAAAGAAGAAGCGGAAACAACAAGGAAGGATTTACAGTAACATAAGGATAAAAAAAAGTGGTTCAAGTAAAAATAAAGGAGTTTCCAGTAAGTAAAACGCATACCATAATAAAAAAATACATAAAAAGAAGAAGCGGCAACACTCTTCCAGCATCAACAAGGAAGGATTTACAGTAACCATAAGGAAAAAAAAAAAAGTGGTTCCAGTAAAATAAAGGAGTTTCCAGTAAGTAAAACACATACCTAATAAAAAAATACATAAAAAGAAGAAGCGGAAACACTCTTCCAGCATCAACAAGGAAAGATTAACAGTAACATAAGGATAAAAAAAGAAGTGGTTCCAGTAACATAAACGAGCGTAAAAGAAGGAGCCTCAACCCCACTACTTCGGCCACAAACAAATAAGGGTCTTCACAGCGTTACATTCCCCCCCCCCCCACACACACACAACACTAATACAACTTTCGCACTCAAGAAAATCTGAGCGTATAATCACCACCATTAACCGGGGGAGATATTAGCGTGTGAGAGAGAGAGAGAGAGAGAGAGAGAGAGAGAGAGAGAGAGAGAGAGAGAGAGAGAGAGAGAGAGAGAGAGAGAGAGAGAGAGAGAGAGAGAGAGAGAGAGAGAGAGAGAGAGAGAGAGAGAGAGAGATAGAGAGAGAGAGAGAGAGAGAGAGAGAGAGAGAGAATATTCAACATTCCTCGGTGGTCAGCTTGAAGAAAAAAAAGGGGAAATAAGAGACCGGAAGGAAAAGAGAAAGGAAAAAGAGAAGAAGAGAAGAGGGGAAGAGACTGAGAAAGGAAAGAAGGGGATAAGAGGAAAGAAAAAAATAGGTAAAAATGTGAGAAGAGAAATAGAAGAAAAGAGAAAAAGAGCAGAAGAGGAATAGACTGAGAAAGGGAAGAGGGGGAGAAAGAGAAAGGGAAAAAAAAAGGTTAGAAGTGGGAGAAGAGAAAAAAGGTGCGAGTTATTTCTTAAAGCTAACACCCAAAATTACAAACTCCTGGATGTAAAAGAAAAGAAAAAAAAAAAAAAAAGAATCAGTGACTTATTGCGGAGATTTAAGAGAGTTTTGTGGACTGTAACTCTGCTAAGGGTGGACTGTTTTGCGGGCTATTGGCTAAAGTGAGGAGGAGGAGGAGGAGGAGGAGGAGGAGGAGGAGGAAGAGGAGGAAAGGGTGAGCGAGACAGGTTGAGGAGTGTGACAATATGACTGAAGACGATTGGACAAGGGAAGAAACATGATGATGATGATGATGATGATGATGAGGAGGAGGAGGAGGAGGAGGAGGAGGAGGAGGAAGAGGAGAAGGAGAAGGAGGAGGAGGAGAAGGAGGAGGAGGAGAAGACAAGTTAAAGTAAATACACATGAAAATTGAAACGGAATGAAGCAATAAAAAGACGCAAAATGGAAATGGAGCGGAAAAAAAGAAGGCAGTGAAGAGAAGGAAGACGAAATGGAGGAAATGAAAGAAGAAGAAAAGGAAGAAAAGAATTAGACACGTTAGAGTGAACACACACACACACAAAAAAAAAAAAAAAACTGAGAAAGATGGAAACAATAACATGAAAATGAGAATGCAAAATGGAACGGAAAAAGATGGACAGAAGATGAAAGAGGAGGAGGAGGAAGAGGAGGAGGAGGAGGAGGAAGAATAAGAGAAAAAGGAGGTAATGTTCAAGGTTTCTTTTCAAATGTGTTTCGCTGTGTCTGTTTAGGTGAAGCGTGAAACAAGGATTTATTTTTGCCCTTGTCACGCGCGGCCAGGGTGGTATAAGAGCGCACTGTGAAGTAGCTAAGTGCATGTTGTGAAGTATAAAAGTGTGGAGGAGGAGGACCTAAGAAGCGATACAAAGCGTTACAGGTCAAAAGAAAAAGAAGAAGGATCATTGCCTGGGTGTTATTCTCCGTTTCCTTCCTGAGTGTGTGTGTCTGATGGCCAGTTTTACAGTCCAATAGAGTAAGTTTGTAAGCTTCCCAACAAAACACAGACTACGACGAAAATTCCTTGTAGCTTTGGTGTTTGGCGCTGATATAAAAAAGGAGTGAACTTTAGGAAACTACACAGAAAACCTCTTTTATTAGTATGGTATTGAGTGGAAATAACCGATCATTGTGGAACCAGAGACTACCAAATAGCCAATATATTAGTGTTCCAACCATTAACACTGGAAGAAATTTGAATTTTAGGAAACTACACAGAAAATCACTTTTATTAGTATGGAATTAAGTGGAAATAACCAATCATTGTGGAACCAGAGACTACCAAATAGCCAATATATTAGTGTTCCAACCATTAACACTGGAAGAAATTGAAGACAGAAAAAAATCATATCACAAAAATCTGGAGCAAAAGAAAAAAAGAAAATTCACCAAGACTAAAAGACACAACAACGCCAATCAGTAATCAAGAAACAAGAACAAGAACCATAAGTGGGGGCCGTTACAAAGGCTGGACTGGACTGGACTGGTGAATATAGTTTGGTTGGAGGCTTACAATGGGCCAGGTCGACAGTCCAACACAGGGTCATTGTAAGCGCCTAAACCAAACTATAATCACCACAATGATCCGTTGTTTCTAATACCAGACAATAAAGAGATTTCCCGTGTGGTTTTCTATAGTTTCCTTCTTTTTGTATCAACGCCAAACACTATACGAGGAATGCTCATAGAATTTTGTGTTTGGTTGGGGAGCTTGCAAACTTGGTGTAATGGACTGTAAAACTGGTCCAATGACTCGGATTTTTTTTTTTTTTTCTTACGTTGTTGCCTATTGCGCCGGTAGGCATCTTCCCGGTGGGGCCTGATGGTCGGCCCAAGGCTTCTTCCAGGTGGGGCCTGATGGTCGGCCCAGCCCGTTCTGGCGCAGGCGAGTGTTTATAGTGGCGCCATCTTGCGTTGGCTCATGCTGTCCCCCGGAACTCGTTCTTGATTCGCTTGGACGGCTTCCTCTAGAGTCCGGGTTGATGGGTGGTCTTCAGGACAGCATGTGGGTAGTTTTAAGCCACTCGGCGGTGACTGAAAAATCCGAGTGGTAGCGTGAGGATTCGAACCCGCGTCGTCCATCACGCGGCGAATGTGGGTCCAGTACGCTACCAGTTCGGCCACCGCCTATTTGGACTGTCGAACTGGCCATGAGAGTTGAGTTGAGTTTTCGGTCGGGAGTCTTGCCTTTGTAACGGCCCTCCCTGATGTAGCTTTTTCTGGGTCTGTGGTCTTTCTCGGTCTGGGTCTTTTGAGTGTGTGTTGGTGTGGCCGTGTGATATAGAAAACGGGATGGGTGATGTATTGCCAACTCTTTCTCTTCCTTAACTAAATCATACAGAAAATTGAGTGTAATATTATCTGAAGGAATGATTTACTGACCTATTTCTCGTTTTCTTTCGCAGTATTAAAGTTTTCTATGATTTAATGGTATATTGAAGTAAAAATCTTAGAACTGCTTTTCCCACTTTCTTTAACAAGTATCAGATTTTAAAGGTATATTGAGGTAAAAATCATTCTTAAGCTAGTTCACATTCTCATTAACATAATTCAAGCTTTTTTCCAAACTTATTTAAAGTCATACAAAGCGAAAGATCTATCTAATATTATATACTTCCAAGTTTTCTTTACGGCCTTCTGAGTTGTTTCATATTTTATTATTTTCTTCGTTATTTTACTTTGTTATTTTATTCTCTCTCCTTCCTCCCTCCTCTTTTTCTTCCTCTTTTTCCTTCTCCCACTAGCTGACTATCAAGGAATGCCGGGTCTCTCTCTCTGTCGCATTATTAATAGTCAATCGTATATAAAACTCAAAATCAAAATCTTAATTATTTCTCCTTTTTTCACATTATTCTCAGCTAAATTTAAAGGTACAAAGCGGTGAAAAACAACTGTAAGAACTATATTTTATTCTTTTCTTCTTGTCATTTTATTATTTGTTATTAGAATTCAATGATACACTCAAAATCAGAATCACAATTATTTCTTCTTTTTCTTCAACATCATTCTGAGCTAAATTTCAGCGTCTCTAAGTAATCTAATGGTGGAAAGCGGTAAAAACAACTGTAAGAACTATATTTTATTCTTTGCTTTTTGTCATTTTATTATTTATTAGTATTCAAAGGTATATAAAACTCAAAATCAAAATCACAACTATTCCTTTTTTCTACAACATCATTCTGAGCTAAATTTCAGGGTCTCTAAGTAATTTAATGGCACAGGGAGGTAAAGTAAGGCCCTGTCAGAACTACTTCCGTGTCTATTTCCATGTGTTTAAATCTGGAAAGCCACGCAAAGGGCTCGAGTCCAGTTAACGTGTATATAAAGAGGAGAAAAGGCTCTTGAGGTTCTCTGTGTCTTCGAAC
Organism: Eriocheir sinensis; assembly: GCF_024679095.1. Classification (NCBI taxonomy): domain Eukaryota; kingdom Metazoa; phylum Arthropoda; class Malacostraca; order Decapoda; family Varunidae; genus Eriocheir; species Eriocheir sinensis. The sequence continues at coordinate 12,824,059 of NC_066530.1, forward strand.
GGTGGGTCATGGCTTTCCTATTTTCTTCTTTAGCTCATTCCTCCGCGCAGGGCTGAATACCAAGGAATAGCTCTACCTTCTCTCTCTCTCTCTCTCTCTCTCTCTCTCTCTCTCTCTCTCTCTCTCTAGCTTTCTCTGTTTATTTTCCCCACCTCTCTCACTTCTCTCTATTTTCTTCTTGGTTAACCGCTTTATCTTTCTTTTCTCTCTTTACCTCCTCCGTTTAACTTTCTTCTTCGACTCCTTTCTTTATATTTGTTTCTCTCTCTCTCTCTCTCTACATCTTTACTTTCCATTATCCCTTTCTCTTCTCTTTCTCTTCATTCATTTTTACTGGTTTTCTTTCCCCTCTCTCCTACTTCCTTTCTGAATTTATTCCCCTCCCTCTCTTCTTCTCTTCTCCCTTTCTCCTTCCTCCCTCCTCTTTTTCTTCCTCTTTTTCCTTCTCTCACGAGCTGACTATCAACGAATTTCGTGTCTCTCTCTCTCTCTCTCATCATTCTTCCACCTCTTTTCTTCCTCTTCCTCACACTCTTTCATCAATAATTCTCCCCACTCCTTCCTTCCTTTATCACACATTTTTTCTCCTCCTTCCTTTTCCACATCTTTATCCTCCTTTCCTAATCCCTTTACACCCATCTTTTTCCCTATCTTCTGTCCCTTTACCCTCTTATTTTCTCTTCCTTTCTCCCAACAAGCCGGCAAATAGGTCGGTAAAAACACACACACACACACACACACACACACACACACACACACACACACACACACGCACACACACAAACACACAAAAACATTCTCCTATTGACCAAACCACAGCTGCGGGCTCATCTTCGCACGCAACACACACACACACACACACACACACACACACACACACACACACACACCCCCCCCCTCCCCCCCTTCCCCCTCCCCACCTTTACCTTCGTTATATGGCTCGCTCATTAACGTAATTTGGCGTTGTAAAAAGCTTCATTACGCTACAGTTTTATTTGCTCGACGAAGACAATTAAAGGAGCCAAGGAAGGAAGGGAGGAAGACAGGGAGGGAGGGAAGGGATGGAGGGAAGGAGGAAGGGAAGGGAGGGAGGAACGGAGGAAGAAAATGTGTTATTATACCTTCGTAATTATCTTGCTTTATTTGTCTTGGTAATGTGTCTAGATTCTGGTTTATTTTTTAATTTTATTTCTTTTATTTATACTTTATCATAGTCACCGTTTAATTTTCTCTTTTTTTATCTATCTTCTTCCTTCGTCTTTCTCTTCCATAATTTATTTTTTCTTACTTTGTTTCCACTCGGTCATTTTCTTTCTCATTTTATTTGCCTTTCTGTATGTTTGTCTGTCTGTCTGTCTGTTTGTTTCTGTCTGTTTCTAATTATCCACCTGTATGTTTTTTTTATTTTTATAGGTCTGATGCGTTTGTCTGTCTGTCTGTCTGTCTGTCTAATCTATTTTCCTCTCTTAATCTCTATATATCTTTCTCCTCAATCTTCATCCTCTCCTTACCACTTTCTTTTCTTCGTCTGATCTATTTTTTCTTCCCCATTCTCCCTCTGGTATCAATATTTTCTTTTTCTCTTTACCTTCTCTGTTATTTCTCTTCCTCTGTCCTTTCTTCCTTCTCCTCTTTTCTCCTTTCTCTCATCTTTTTATCCTTTCTTCTCCTCCATTTTCACTTCGGTATCAATATTATTCTTTCTTCTTGTATTTACCTTCTCTCTTATTTCTCTTCCTTTCTCCCTTCTTCCTTCTCTTTTCTCCCTTCTCTCATCTCCCTATTCACTCTCCACTCTTTCTTTCTTTTCCATTCTCCCTTCGGTATCAATATTTACTTCTTCTTTTAACCTTCTCTTCTATTTCTCTTCCTTCTCCTCTTTACTCCCTTTTCTCAACTTCTTATTTCCTCTCCCTCTTTCTTTCTTCTCCTTCATTCCCCCTTCGGTATCAATATTTACTTCTTCTTTTAACCTTCTCTTCTATTTCTCTTCCTTCTCCTCTTCACTCCCTTTTCTCAACTTCTTATTTCCTCTCCCTCTTTCTTTCTTCTCCTTCATTCCCCCTTCGGTATCAATATTTACTTCTTCTTTTAACATTCTCTTCTATTTATCTTCCTTCTCCTCTTTACTCCCTTTTCTCAACTTCTTATTTCCTCTCCCTCTTTCTTTCTTTCATGTCCTCCATTCCCCCTTCGGTATCAAAATTTACTTCTTTTTCTTCTTCTTTTTAACCTTCTCTTCTATTTCTCTTCCTCTGTCCTTCTTCCTTCTTTTCTCTCTCTTCTCTCATCTTATTTCCTCTCCCCTTTTTCTTTCTTGTCCTCCATTTCCCCTTCGGTATCAATATATATTCTTTTTCTTCTTCTTTTTAACCTTCTCTTTTATTTCTCTTCCTCTGTCCTTCTTCCTTCTCCTCTTTTCTCCCTTCTCTCATCTCCTCATTCCCTCTCCCCTTTTTCCTTCTTCTCCTCCATTCCCCCTTCGGTATCAATATATACTTCTTCTGCTTCTTCTTTTTACCTTCTCTTCTATTTCTCTTCCTCTGTCCTTCTTCCTTCTCCTCTTTTCTCCCTTCTCTCATCTCCTCATTCCCTCTCCCCTTTTTCCTTCTTCTCCTCCATTCCCCCTTCGATATCAATATATACTTCTTCTGCTTCTTCTTTTTACCTTCTCTTCTATTTCTCTTCCTTTGTCCCTTCTTCCTTCTCTTTTCTCCCTTCTCTAATCTTCTTAATCCCTCTCTCCTCATTCTTTCTTAATCGCATTCCGTCTACTGGAAAATTAATGTTATGCTGGAGAATATAAATAGGGAAGAGCCTCAGCAAGACCAAAACAACTAATACAAGATGAAATTTAAGAAAAGAACAAAGAAAACACATAGACATAAGACAACAAAAAGGTCAGAGATAGGAAAACAATGATAAATGAGAAAAATAAAAAGTGGAGAGCCAAGAATATAAAAAAGAAAATGAAATAAAAAAGTGATGGGGGAAGGATAACAGGTGGAAGAAATATTTATACACAGGTAGACTGGAGGGTGAATAAAACAAACAAACAAACAAACAAACAAACAAAAAACAGCAACACACACACACACACACACACACACACACCTCCGGCTTTGAGTTTGAGCTGTAAGTATTTCTCAATGGAGGAGGGGGAAATACTGATGCAGAGAGAGAGAGAGAGAGAGAGAGAGAGAGAGAGAGAGAGAGAGAGAGAGAGAGAGAGAGAGAGAGAGAGAGAGAGAGAGAGAGAGAGAGATAGAGAGAGAGAGAGAGAGAGAGAGAGAGAGAGAGAGAGAGAGAGAGAGAGAGAGAGAGAGAGAGAGAGAGAGAGAGAGAGAGAGAGAGAGAGAGAGAGAGAGAGAGAGAGAGAGAGAGAGAGAGAGAGAGAGAGAGAGAATAATGTCGATAGAAACTCCTGAAAAACAGAGAAAGAAGAATATTATGCTCCGAATGGGATTCATGATAATGTAATCACTGAGGAAAAGAGAATAAGAGAGAGACGCCTTATCAAAAACACGTTAAAAGGAAGAAGGAAGAATAATAATAGAAAGCAGGAAATGAAAAGAAAATATAAACAGAAAATGGAGAGGTAAAAAAAAAGGAAATAAAATGAAAAGATAATTAAAGACTGATAAGAAGAGGAAAGAAAGCGAGCCATGTTAAAATAATCATCGGAAAGAAAAAAGAGAAGAAACTCAATTAGGAATGAAATTAAAAAAGATTGAAAAGACAGATAAAAAGAAATGAAAGGAAGCCAACATTGTCAAAAAAGAAAATTACAAAGGAAAGAAAATATAAATGAAAACAAAATAAATAGAAAGATGACTAAAAAAAAGGATAAAAGACAAAAAAGAAAAGGAAAAACATCTTATCAAATAAAATAATAAAGAAAATAAGATATAAAAAAGAAACATAAAAAATAAAATAGCACTGTGACAAAAATAAATAGAAAGATGACCAAAAAGGGATAAACGACAGAAAGAAGAAAAGGAAAAAAAAAGCCGTATCAAATAAAATAATAAAGCAAATAAGATATAAAAAAAGAAACAACAAAAAGAATAGCACTGTGATTAAATGCGTGAAAGAAAAAAAATGGAAAGGAAAGAAATGCGACTAAATAAAAAAAATCCGGAGTAAATTGCGTCCGTAAAAAAACCCCACAATATTAATTCCGATACAACCTGATGGAAATTTCTGACTGGCTCGCATCTAAAAAAAAAAAAAAAAAAAAAAAAAAAAAAAAAAAAAAAAAATAATTAAAAAAACGAAATTGTGAATACGCGATGATTAAAATAAGTGTTAATACCTACTGATTAATGACAAACACACACACACACACACGCACACACACGCACGGACGCACGCACACAAACACTCGAATACGTCTTGCTCAGGTGTGAAAAGTAGAGTTCGGGGAATATATTTAATTAACTTTTTTTTATGTATTTGCCTTGCAAGGAATGAGATTGAAAGTCGGGAACAAGTAGAAGAGGAAGAAGAAGAAGAAGAAGAAGAAGAAGAAGAAGAAGAAGAAGAAGAAGAAGAAGAAGAAGAAGAAGAAGAAGAGAAAAACAAGAAGAAAAGAGAAAAAAAGACGAAGAAAAGACAGAAGAGAAGTTAAAGAAGGGGAAGAAAAAAAAGAAGAAGAACAAGAAGGGGAAGAAAAAGGAGATGAAAAATAAGTAGAAAAATAAGTAGACAAAGAAGTAGAAGAAAAAAATAGAACAAGATAATAAAAGTAATAATAAAAAGAAGAAGAAAAAGAAAGAAAAAAAAGATGAGGAAGAAGAAGCAGAAGCAGAAGAAAAAAGAAAAAGAAGAAAAGGAAAAGAAAAGATGAAGCAGAAGAAGTAAAGAAAAAGAGAAAATAACGACCGACAAAACATGAAGAAAAAGAAAACAAAAACATGAAGACAAGCATCAAGAAAAACAGGATAAAGAACGAAGAAGAGCAAGAAGAAGAAAAGAAGAAGCAAACTAAAACCATGAACCCTAATATGAAAAATTTGAAAAACTGGAATGGGAACCTGGAATGGGCGGCGGAATGAGGATTTGCCGCCACGAGAAGAAAAAGGAGGAGGAGGAGGAGGAGGAGGAAGAGGAGGAGGAGGAGGAGGAGGATGAAGAGGAAAGGAGGTGGAGGCGGATGAGATGGGAGGAAGACGAGGAGGAAGAGGAGGAGAGGTAGAAGGAAAAAAGGATGGGAGGAAGACTCAGAGGGAAAAAGAGGAGGAAGAGGAAGAGGAGATGGGAAGCAGACAAGGAGGAGGAGGAGGAGATGGGAGGAAAACGGGGAGGAAGATGAGGAGGAGGAGGAGGAGTGGAAGAAGGGAAAAAGAAAGTAAGGAAGAATAAAAGAGGGAAGTGAGTAATAACGAGGAGGATGAGGAAGAGACAGAGGAGGAAAAATAAAAGGAGAAGGAGGAGGAGGAGGAGAAAACAGAGGAAGAAATGGGAGAAAAACGAGAAAACAAGTAATAAAAGAATGCGAGTGAGAATGAACGAGGGAAGAGGAGGAGGAGGAGGAGGAGGAGGAGGAGGAAAAGGAGGTGGTGGAGAAGATATATAGATGAAAGAGAAAGAGGAGAGGGAGAAAGAAATAAAGAAAAATAAATAAAAAAAAGAAAGTGATAAAGGAAGGAGGGTGGGAGGGAGGGTGATAAAGGAGGAATTGAAGAAGAAAGAGAGGAGAAGAAGGAGGAGGAGACATTGAGAAGAAAGACTAGAGGAAGAGGGAGGGTAACGAATGGGGAGGGAGGGAAAGTGAGAAAAGAGATGGAATGACAGAGGAAGGAGGAGAAGGAGAAAAAAGAGAAAGACGAAAAGGAAGAAAGAGTGAGACCAAGAATTAGGGAGAGAGGGAGATAAAAGAAGGAGGGAGAGGAAAGAGGAAAATTCACATCTATAAGGAGAGGGAATTTAAGTCGGGTCAGTATATTAAAGGGGAGGAAACCTGGAATGCGAGGGAGGGAATCTGAGAGGCGAGGGAAGGCGTATTAAGATCCTTTTGGAATTTGAGTTAAGGTTTATATTCCTGGTGTCTATAGTGCTGGAGGGCGTGGGATGAATGTTTGATTTATCATTACGTATTTTTATTTTTATGATCTTTCCATTCCTTCTATTTTTCGTTTTTTTATCATTATTAATTAGTGTTGAATGCTTAACTTCTTTTATTTTTCTTCCAATTATCACTCTTCAACTTTCCCTTTTTTTTTTCTTCTTGTAGTTTTTGTTTTTCTCATTATATCTATTCTTATTATTTTCCTTTTCCTTCTTTTTTTCGTTTTTTTATCATTATTAATTAGTGTTGAATGCTTAACTTCTCTTATTCTTCTTCCAATTATCACTCTTCTACTTTATTTTCTTCTTTTTTTCTTCTTGTAGTTCTTTGTTTTTTTTATATTATGTTTTCATATTTTTTTGCTTTCTTTTTCCTTTGTTTTCCGTTTCGTTTTGTTTTCTTCTTCCTTCTTCTCTTCGTCTTCTTTTCTCCTTTCTTCTTGTTTTCCTCTTTTTATCCGCTGTTTTTCACTCTTCTTTCGTTGTCTCCTCGTTGCTTTTTTTCTTCCTTCCTTTCTCTTCCCCCACACCTCTCTTCCACTCGTAGCTTTTTCTTCTTCTTCGATATCTATGTATTCTCCTCTTTCTCGTATCCCTCTTTCGTTTCCTTGAACTTCGTTTTCTTTATTTAATTTTCATTTCTTGTTTTTCTTTTCTATTCTCTCTTCTCCCATCTCGTTCTTGCTTCGTATTCTTCTTTTCTTTTTTCTGTACATCTGTTTTTCTATCATTTATCTTCTCCTTCGTTCTTTCAGTGCTGCTCTTCTTCTTCTTCTTCTTCTTCTTCTTCTTCTTCTTCTTCTTCTTCTTCTTCTTCTTCTTCTTCTTCTTCTTCGTCTTCAATTCCTTGTTTCCTATCTTGTCGTTTCTCGAACAATTAAATCCGTTAACTTCTTCAATTTTCAAGTCCTACTCTTCAATCCTTTTCCTCCTCTTCCTCTACCTTCTTCTCTGTCTCCTCGTTCTCCTTCTCATCGTCATCTGTCTCTTTCACTTCCTCCTTCTTTTCTATCTTCTCTTTCTTTTGTCTATCTATATCTCCTCCTCTGTCTCCTTCGTTTTCTTCTTCATATCCTTCTCTTATATCTCTCTTTTTCTCCTCCACCTCCTCTTTCACCTTCGCTTCCTTCTTATTCTTCTCTTACCTACCTCTTTTTCCTCCTCCTTTACCTCTTTCGCCTCAACCTCCTCTTTCACCTTCGCTTCCTCCTTATTCTTCTCTTACCAACCTCCTTCTCCTCCTCCTTTACCTCTTTTTCCTTCAGCTCCTTCTTATCCTCGTTTCTCGACTTCCGATATCCGCTGTGTATCGCATTCTCCGCCATAATGCAGCACCACCGTCCGTTACAAGCCGTCACACACATACGCAGTTGCAGATATTAAACGTTTTTTCTCTCCCAAACCAGAACGAGTGTCGTCTCCATGCGTGCTCGTTCGTGTGGGAAACTGCAATCAGAGAGACACAGAGAGAGAGAGGGAATAAAAAAATCGAGGTTACATTTTAAAAGCAGAATCGCTCGCGTTGTTCTGCGTTTAAATGTGAAGTGAACCGCCATAGAAAAATATAGAGGAAAAATATAGAGGAAAAGAGTATAGTAATAACAGCTGATGCATTGTGAACTCTTGAGCGATGTGTGACGTGATTTGCTTTGTGTAAATTAGAAAGAATTTTGATCAGGATATTATGACAGCGTAGGAGTTAAAAAAAAAATTCACATGCAGTTTCGATTTTAAAACATGTGTATACATCAGAAAGGTGTTGATCGGGAAAAAAATGATAGCAAATAAGAGTCTATAAAAATATTACAACTTGGATATTAAAACAGCGTAGGAGTTAAAAAAAAACACACACACACATACAATTTCGATTTTAAAACATGTGTAAAAATCATAAAGGTGTTGATAAGGAAAGTATGATAGCAAATAAGAGTCTATAAAAATATTAGAGCTTGGATATTATGACTGCGTGGAAGTTAAAAAAACAAACCAATAAAACACATGCAGTTTCGATTTTAAAACATGTGTATAAATTAAAAAGGTGTTGATCAGGAAGAAATGATAGCGAATAAGAGTCTAGAAAAACATTAAAACTTGGATATTAAAAAGAAAACCCATGTGATATTTTAATTCACCATAGTTTTATTGCGCGCAGAATTCCGAGGTTTGTGTTGCAAGAATTACGAAATCAAAATCAGGAACGAGCTCTTCAGGAAATTATAGCAATGATGAAATAAAAATAAAAGCCTGGAAAAAAAGATTAATTTCAAAGCACGGTGTATTGTGAAACCTAAACCTTGTAATGAATGAACGACAACGATGGATTAAAAATAAAAAATAAAAATGAAAGGACTGAAGCAAGATTATGAAAGCGAAGAAAAATACTACAAAAAGCATAAAGAAAGAGCTTGCATTTTAAAATAGACATTATACTCTTGTGACTTCCAAGCCTTTTGTTGAGGGAATTAAGACAAAAAATACATTACCAGGAAATTATGACAGCGAAATAAATATGAAGAGCAACTGTACATAAAAAAAAAAGAACAATCAAACTAAAAAAACAAATTAATGATGGTATTCCAATCTTTCCCTTACTAAGAAACTTCAATTATTGCCAACTCAAAAAACAACAGCACCTTTTAAACAATTTTCCGCTTTTGGTAAATTGCACAACTTAATTTTTTTCGTCTTGGTCTACTTATGCCGTGTAATAACTACTTCAGAAACTTAAAATGAATGATGTAAACATTAACTCGTAAAAGTGGTGCACAGAAGGCTCGTAGGGAACACGGTCTAGCTGACTAATCAGTTTGGTAATTATGTCGCGGGAATGGCCTAGGAAGGGAGAGCTTGTAACATGCAATGGGTCGTGTTATAAGATATTTCGTCGCCTAAGAACACATGTTTGACAAGGCTTTCGTAGGAGTTGTGGGCATTTCCAGGAGTAGTTTTTTTACCCTGGTGGTAGCTTGACCTTTCTTCTGTACCGCGAACCTGAAGAAACACTCATTAGAACCCGACTGACCCCCCAAGAACACATATTTGACAAGGCTTTCGTAGGAGTTGTGGGCATTTCCAGGAGTAGTTTTTTGACCCTGGTGGTAGCTTGACCTTTCTTCTGTACCGCGAACCAGAAGAAACATTCATTAGAACCCGACTGACCTTCTCTTTGACCTTTAGAAATAGCTGATGTGAAAGCGAAAGTGTCTTACAACACCGAACATGGGCGTCAGTATATTAAAACAAACATTACAGCAGCAGAAAATATAAAGAAAACATTGTTCATACCAACTAACTGCATTGATATCAGAGTTTGTTTGTTTGTTTTCTATAGGATTTTTCATCTATCATAATTTTAAGTGAATGATCAATAACTACGATAAAATAAAAAAAAGGAATGAATGAAAAAAATGAAAAAAATATCGGATGGCATTTCAAGACCAGAGTCACGTAAACGTTTTATAGAGATCAATTTTCAGCAACAGCGACGGACAAAAAGGAACGATAAAAAGACATGCTGAATATTTAAAACCATTGCCGAATTTATTGTTGTGAATGTGTGTGTGTGTGTGTGTGTGTGTGTGTGTGTGTGTGTGTGTGTGTGTGTGTGTGTGTGTGTGTGTGTGTGTGTGTGTGTGTGTGTGTATTTGTAAAAGCGATAAAAAACAATAAAAATAAAAGACGAAATAAAAATACAACACACACACACACACAGTATTTCGAAATCAAAACAACGCAACAGAACCAGAGAGAGAAAAAAAGAGATAACATAAAAAAGACGTGTTATTCATATTTCAAAACCATCGCCAAAACTGTTGCGTGAGAGTGAGATAATAACCTCAATGCAAAAGAACAACGAACAAAGAGAAAAAGAGAAAGCGTGGGGGAAGTGGTGGTGGCGGCGGCGGTGGTGGTGGTGCCGACAACAGTATTTCGAAATCACAGCGTCGAGTATTTTTCCGTATAAACTTTCAACAACAACATCAACAGGCAGCGTATTGGAGCACCACCGCTATAGACGAGGTACAAAATAGCAAATAGCGCTCACTTCCCACGCCACACTACCATCCTCGTAAGCACGCGTTGAGGATCATAATCGCACACATTTCGGCGCCCAAGTACACATAATTGACAAGGCTTTCGTAGGAGTTTCGGATATTTCCAGTAGTAGTTTTATGACCCTTCTCCTGTACCTTCAACCTAAGAACATACTTATTAGAACCCGACTGATATCCTTTTCGAAGCCCAAACACACATCATTGGCAAGACTTTCCCAGGAGTTTCGGGCATTTCCAGTAGTGGTTTTATGACCCTTCAGGTAGTCTGTCCTTTCTTCTGTACCATGAACCCAAACAACATACACATTAGAACCCGACTGATCTCCTCTTCGGCGCCCAAACAAACATAACTGACAAGACTTTCCTAGGAGTTTCGGGCATTTCCAGTTGCAATTTTATGACCCTTCTGGTAGTCTGTCCCTTCTTCTGTACCTTAAACCTCAAAACACTTTCATTAGAACCCGACTGATCTCCTCTTCGGCGCCCAAACAAACATAACTGACAAGACTTTCCTAGGAGTTTCGGGCATTTCCAGCTGCAGTTTTATGACCTTTCTGGCAGTCTGACCCTTCTTCTGTACCTTAAACCTCAAAAAAATTTCATTAGAACCCGACTGATCTCCTCTTCGGCGCCCAAACAAACATAACTGACAAGACTTTCCTAGGAGTTTCGGGCATTTCCAGCTGCAGTTTTATGACCTTTCTGGCAGTCTGACCCTTCTTCTGTACCTTAAACCTCAAAAAATTTTCATTAGAACCCGACTGATCTCCTCTTCGGCGCCCAAACAAACATAACTGACAAGACTTTCCTAGGAGTTTCGGGCATTTCCAGCTGCAGTTTTATGACCTTTCTGGCAGGCTGACCCTTCTTCTGTACCTTAAACCTCAAAAAACTTTCATTAGAACCCGACTGATCTCCTTTTCGGCCTTTGGAAGTAGCTGATGGGAGGGATGGAAGCGTCTCACAATACCGATCACACTACCACGAAAGGTTATACAGGAAATCCACGCGTCCATCACCCAGTTCCCCCTCGCGTCGCCGCCCAGACAGTCACGCTCACAGCTGTCCACTAGAATATATATCAACGTTTTCTGGCCGAATTGTGTTTGCGTAAAGCCCCGCGCGTTCGCTTGTTTCCGCGGCGTTTGAAGTGACATTAAACAACGTTGTGCATTGCGGCAAACAAATGATTCTTCCGGTGCCAGGACGGGCGATGTGTCACTGGGTTAAATTTTTATAGGGAAAAAAATCAAATGTGACAAATCGTTTTATTTTTCTCTTACGATAAATGTGAGATAATAAGATATGTACATTATATTAAACATTTCTTTGGGTGCCAGTAAAGGAGATAATTTGCATCGGAACTCATATGAAAAAAAAAATCAACCTAAAAACAACTTACGATGGTATTCCAAACTCACCCTTACTAAAAAAATGTTATGACCAACTCAAAAACCAACAGCAGCTTCCAAACAGCTTCGATGAATACCACAGACTTCATTTTCAAGTACTTCTTTTCGTGGCCTATTTACGATATACTATTGCTAAGAAAATCACGTGGATGAATGTAGCCTTTAACCGTATAAAAAGGAGGAAAAACAGGAATAAGCATTTTCTATATATATGAGAAGGAGAACCAGGTAGAGAGAGATAAGCAAGTGTCATAACGAAACATGGGCTGAAAAAAAAGGACCCAGCATATCCCCGAAAAAGCTCTGAATATTCAAATGAAATAAGTGGGCGTATGTAATTCGCTGAACATACTGAAGGATAATGATTTTGCTTCTCAACGCTATATACTATTCAGCATGGTGATTCAAACCCGGACAAAGAGGAGAGGAGAGGATGCAGAATGGAATAAAGCATTATGTAATTTTAAGTCATTGTTCTGCGACGAAAATAATATATATTAGGTAAATCTATAATCTCTGTTGTGGCACCCTTGTCGCACACACACACACACAAAAAAAAAAAAAAGACCACACAGACAGATCCCCACCCCCTCACACACACACACACACACACACACACACACACACACAAACAGACATCACACAGACAGATCTCCCCCCTCACACACACACACACACACACAAACAGACATCACACAGACAGATCTCCCCCCTCACACACACACACACACACAAACAGACAGATCTCCCCCCTCACACACACACACACACACACACAAACAGACATCACACAGACGGATCTCCCCCTCACACACACACACACAAACAGACATCACACAGATCTCCCCTCACACACACACACACACACACACACACACACACACACACACACACACACACACACACACACACACACACACACACACAAACAGACATCACACAGACAGATCTCCCCCCTCACACACACACACACACACACACACACACGTACATATTTTACGGCCTATGTAACTTCAGCTCCATAGTGCTAATTTGAAGTGTCACGGCGGCTGCAACAATCGGTGACGTGTCATTTCATATGCATCAAAATATTTCACGTTCGAGTCAACTTTCCCTTTGATTAATGACTTTTTTTTTTTTTTACAAACGCTCGTCAGGTGTGTAAACAATCAGGCTTTACTGAATACATTATCATTGGCATGTCCACTTGTCCAGGTGTTATTATTTATTTATTAGTTTTCAATGTAGTGTGTTGACATGTAATTATGAGATTCTTTTGACATTCGCTTACATATATATATCACTTTTTATCTTTTCTTTGTCAGTGTTCCAACTTTCAATATATATATTTTTTCGTTCTGAATATTCTATCTTTTTTTTTGGTGGGTGGATGGGGGGGGGGGGGGGATGCGAATGGCTCCGCTAACATTTTTCTTCCTCTGGCAACACTGCAACGCTCATTTTATATTTATTTTCTTTCTTGTGAATTTTCTGGCATTTTTTGTTTCTGCGTCAATGTTTCGGTTTTCATATTATATTTTTTTTCGAGTAAATATTTCACCTCATATATTTTCCTGGGCCGATATTCTAACTCTAATTATATATTTCTTTTAACTCCTGTAAGTTCTTCAACTGTATTTTTTTTCTTTGCCAACGTTATATTTATTCTATTTTTTTTCTGAATGTCCAACTGATTCTGTCCATTGTGAATATTCCTACTTTCATTTTTCTACCTTTCTCAATATTTCAATCTACATATTAAATCCCGTTCCCATTTTGTCAATTTATTTTCTTCGTTAATATTTCAGCTTTAATTCTTTTTTTTTTTTTTTTTTTTTTACAGCCATGGAGACTGCAAGGGCGTAAAAAAAAAAAAAAAAAAAAAAAAGGCCCGCTACCTTAGGATGTTTGAACACTATATGTACGTTCGCCATTTGTTTCTTTCTATTCATTCTTGCCTTAATGGTTCAAAGTGTTTCTGGTAAATGTTTCAACTTGCAGTTTTGAGCACTACAACTAAATTTCTTTCCGTCCGTTTTCGCTTTATTTAACCTTCAGAGTGTAGTTGGCGGCATCGAGACATACAGACACACACCCATCACACCTGCGCCTCTTACGTAGGTGTTGCTTTTTACTAAACCCGTCCGCTGCAATTGGCACGGATTTGGCTTTCAATGGTAGCCTGGTAACTATACTCCATGTCTTTCTCTGCCTCTGTGGTGTAAAGTGGTGTGTTTCCCATGTGGTATTGGTGTGCTGGATATCCCCTCCCAAGGTGCAGGACTTTACATTTTTTCTTCACTGAATTGTAGCAGATACTTTTTGTTCCATTTCTGTAGCTTGGTGATGTCTGACTGTAGGAAATCCATAGTCAATGAGTTAAGGATATTTTAACACTATACACACCTTTTTCATACGCTTCTTTCCGTCTATTTCTGCTTCAGTGATTCAGCGTGTAGTTCACAGCACCTACTGAGAAACAGACACATGCCCATCACACCCTCGCCTAGTATGTAAATGTGTATCGCAGCTGACTACATATGTTTTTGACGCTCTTAAAACAACACATCATCCTTTCTCGCCAGTTTTCCGCCTTAACGTTTTCCGGCGTAGACGTGACTTGTCCATTCATTTTACAAAGCCTCTGCGAAATGATTTATAGTTCTCTGTATTTGTTTGTTGCAGGTGTGTGTGTGTGTGTGTGTGTTGGTGCTACCTGGAAAACGAGGGGAAAGCGGCGCCCAGGTGAGTCGCGCAGGTAACGGGAACGGTGGGGGAGGGGAAGGGAAGGAAGGGAGGGGAGGGGGTTGATTGTAAGAGGAGGAAGGGAGGGAGGAGAGGGGAAGGGCTTGGTTGTAGGAAGGGTAAGGGAAAGGAGGGGAAAGGAGGGGAAGGAAAAGGTTCGTTGTAGAAAAGGTAAGGGAAGGGAGGGGAAGGAAAGGAGTTGGTTATAGGGAGGTTAATGGTAGGGAGGGGAATAGAAAGGGTCGCTTGCAAGGAGGGTAAGGGGAGGGAGGCGAAGGGAAGGGAAAAGACTGCTTGTAGGGAAGGTAAGGGAAAGTAAGGGAAGAGGAGGGAAGCACATATTTTTTTTACAGCAAAGGAGACAGTTCAAGGGAAAAAAAAAGGAAATAATGAAAAAACAAAAAAAAAAACGATTGGGGACATATGGGAAGGGAAGGGAGTGAAGGGGAAAGGCCGATTGTAGCAGAGGTAATGGGAAGGTAAGGAAAGGGAGGGAGTGGAGAACACTGGAGGGGAGGGAGAACACTGTAGGGGAGGGAGGGGAGGAGAACACTGTAGGGGAGGGGATGGGAGAACACTGTAGGGGAGGGAGGGAGAACGTTGAAGGGGAGGGAGGAGAGAACATTGTAGGGGAGGGGAGGGAGGACATTGTAGGGGAGGGAGGGAGAGCATTGTAGGGGAGGAGGAGAACATTGTAGGGGAGGGAGGGGAGAACATTGTAGGGGCAGGGAGGGAGAGCATCGTAGGAAGGGAGGGAGAACATTGTAAGGGAGGGAGAGAACACTGTAGGGGAGGGGACGGGAGAACACTGTAGGGGAGGGAGGGAGAGCATTGTAGGGAGGGAGGAAGAACACTGTAGGGGAGGAGGGGAGAACATTGTAGGGGAGGGAGGGAGAGCATTGTACAGGAGGGAGGAAGAACACTGTAGGGGAGGGAGGGGAGAACACTGTAGGGGAGGGGAGGGAGAACATTGTAGGGGAGGGAGGGGAGAGCATTGTAGGGGAGGAGGAAGAACACTGTAGGGGAGGGAGGGAGAACATTGTAGGGAGGGGAGGGAGAGCATTGTAGGGGAGGGAGGGAAGAACACTGTAGGGGAGGGAGGGAGAACATTGTAGGGGAGGGGAGGGGAGAGCATTGTAGGGGAGGGGAGGGAAGAACACTGTAGGGGAGAGGAGGAGAACATTGTAGGGGAGGGAGGGAGAACATTGTATGGGAGGGAGGAGAGCATCGTAGGGAAGGGAGGGAGAACATTGTAAGGGGGAGGGAGGACATTATAGGGGAGGGGAGGGAGAACATTGTAGGGGGAGGAGAACATTGCAGGGGAGGGAGGGGAAGAACACTGTAGGGAGGGAGGGAGGGAAAACATTGCAGGGGAGGTGAGGGAAGAACACTGTAGGGGAGAGGAGGGGAGAACATTGTAGGGGAGGGAGGAGGGAAGAACATTGCAAGGGAGAGGAGGGAGAACATTGTAGGGGAGGAGGAAAACATTGCAGGGGAGGGGAGGAAGGACACTGTAGGGGAGATGAGGGAGAACATTGTAGGGGTGGGGAGGGAAAACATTGCAGGGAGGAGGAAGAACACTGTAGGGGAGAGGAGGGAGAACACTGTAGGGGAGGGAGGAAAACATTGCAGGGGAGGGAGGAGAACACAGTACGGGAGAGGAGGGGGAACATTGCAGGAGAGGAGGAGAACACTGTAGAGGAGGGAGAACATTGCAGGGGAGAGGAGGAGAACATTGCAGGGGAGACGAGGGAAGGACATTAGGGGAGGGAGGAAGAACATTGCAGGGGAGGGAAGGAAG
This sequence comes from Eriocheir sinensis, assembly GCF_024679095.1. Lineage (NCBI taxonomy): Eukaryota > Metazoa > Arthropoda > Malacostraca > Decapoda > Varunidae > Eriocheir > Eriocheir sinensis. The sequence continues at coordinate 12,840,141 of NC_066530.1, forward strand.
AACATTGCAGGGAGGGGAGGGAAGAACACTGTAGGGGAGGGAGGAGAACATTGCAGGGGAGGGAGGGAAGAACACTGTAGGGGAGGGGAGAACATTGTAAGGGAGGGGAGGGAAGAACACTGTAGGGGAGGGGAGGGAAGAACACTGTAGGGGAGGGGAGGGGAGAACATTGTAGGGGAGGGGAGGGGAGAGCATAGTAGGGGAGGGGAGGGAAGAACACTGTGGGGAGGGAGGGGAGAGCATTGGGGAGGGGAGGAAGAACACTGTAGAGGGGAGGGGAGAACACTGTAGGGAAGGAGGGGAACATTGTAGGGGAGGGAGAGCATTGTAGGGGAGGGAGGGAAGAACACTGTAGGGGAGGGAGGGAGAACATTAGGGGAGGGGAGGAGAGCATTGGGGGAGGAGGGAAGAACACTGTAGGGGAGGGAGGGAGAACATTGTAGGGGAGGGAGGGAGAGCATTGTAGGGGAGGGAGGAAGAACACTGTAGGGGAGGGGAGGAGAACATTGTAGGGGAGGGAGGGAGAATACTGTATGGGAGGGGAAGGGAGAGCATCGTAGGGAAGGGGAGGGGAGAACATTGTAAGGGAGGGGAGGGAAGGACACTGTAGGGGAGATGAGGGGAGAACATTGTAGGGGAGGGGAGGGGAGAATATTGTAGGGGGAGGAAAACATTGCAGGGGAGGTGGGAAGAACACTGTAGGGGAGGGAGGGGAAAACATTGCAGGGGAGGGGAGGGAAGAACACTGTAGGGGAGAGGAGGGGAGAACATTGTAGGGGAGGGGAGGGGAGAACATTGCAAGGGAGAGGAGGGGAGAACATTGTAGGGGTGGGGAGGGGAAAACATTGCAGGGGAGGGGAGGAAGGACACTGTAGGGGAGATGAGGGAGAACATTGTAGGGGTGGGGGAGGGAAAACAGTGCAGGGGAGGGGAGGAAGAACACTGTAGGGGAGAGGAGGGAGAACACTGTAGGGGAGGGGAGGGGAGGGGAAAACATTGCAGGGGAGGGGAGGGAAGAACACTGTAGGGGAGGGGAGAACATTGTAGGGGAGGGGAGGGGAGAACATTGCAGGGGAGGGGAGGGAGAACACTGTAGGGGAGGGGAGGGGAGAACATTGCAGGGGAGAGGAGGGGAGAACACTGTAGAGGAGTGAGAACATTGCAGGGGAGAGGAGAGGAGAACATTGCAGGGGAGAGGAGGAAGAACATTGTAGGGGAGGGAGGAAGAACATGGCCGGGGAGGGAAGGGAAGAACATTGCAGGGGAGGGGAGGGAAGAACACTGTAGGGGAGGGGAGGGGAGAGCATTGCAGGAGAGGGTAGGGAAGAACACTGTAGGGGAGGGGATAACATTGTAAGGGAGGGGAGGGAAGAACACTGTAGGGGAGGGGAGGGGAGAACATTGTAAGGGAGGGGAGGGGAGAACATTGTAAGGGAGGGGAGGGGAGAACACAGTAGGGGAGGGGAAGGGGATTGGACAGAGGAGGGAAGGGGAGGGGAGGGGAGAACACTGTAAGAGAGGGGAGAACATTGTAGGGGAGGGGAGGGGAGAACATCGTAGGGGAGGGGAAGGGGATTGGAAAGAGGAGGGACGGGTTGGCGGCAGCGAGTCATTTGGTCTTGGGCGCAGCTGGTAGGTCGGGAATCAATGAAAGATGCAGATAATGGAAGGTACGTGAGCTGAGCCTTCGATAAAAACCCATTGAGAGGGAAAATCGAGCCCGAAGCCGATAGAACGAGGTCAGAGGTTATTTTCCCTCTCTCTCTTCCTCTTTCCTTTTTTTCCCTCTCTTTCTTTCTCCCTCACACACTATCTTTCTGTGGTTTTGTTTTCTCTTTCTGCCTGTCTGTTTGTGTTTGTATTTTCGCTATTTCTCTCTCTCTCTCTCTCTCTCTCTTTTCCCTTTCTTTTTCTCTTTTTTTCTCTCTCACACTATCTTTATGTGGTGTGGCTTTCCCTTTCTGTCTGTCTGTCTGTCTTTCTGTTTGTGTTTTCTGTTTGTTTCTGTTTGCTTAGTCTAGTTACTTCTTTTCTTATTTCTTTCTTTCTTTTTCCTTTCTTTCGTTCTATCTATCTATATGCAAGTGTCTATCTACTTTTCGTTTGGTTGTCAGTCTCTCTCTCTCTCTCTCTCTCTCTCGTCCATCCCGCCAGCTGTCCCGTGCAAGAGTTAAAATCCACTCGCCCGGCTCTCGCTCCGGGTTACTCTGTGCTTAATAAATCTGGCCGGACGAGGCGAATTTAAGAACCAAGCATATGCCACACACACGCACACGCCTCCCCCCACCCCCACCCCACCCCCACCCACACACTGCCAGAGGATATATGGGAGACTCCGGCGCGTGCTGTATGTAAGGAGAGTGAAATTTAGCTGGAAAAGCACACCACGCCGAGATTTAAAAGTGCCTTGTGTTGGAAGGTACAAGTAATGGAAAGATACTGACGGAGCGGAGGATTATAAAGTAAATGGAAAGGAAGCCTGCAATGTAACTGGAAACTCACAGCGCACAGATCAACGTTGCCAGATTGTCTTACTCAGCCTCTTATATTTACCGACTTCCGACCCAAAAACTGTCTCGTGGACCCCAATAAGGAGATTCACTTATAATTATCGTTAAAAATAGTTAATTTCTGATGTTTCTTGGCAATGGTTAGGCGTCAGAAACCGGTAAATACTATGCTCTGAGTACGACAATCTGGCAACGGTGGCACAGATATAAAAGAACTTTGTGTTGGACGGTAGAAATGATGGAGAGACTGTGACGGAGAGAGGAAAATGGAAGTAAATGAA
>NC_066530.1:12847931-12997931 GCF_024679095.1 Eriocheir sinensis
ATCACTTTCCAAACCTGTTCCAATCAAGCTTCAATCCTGTTCCGATCACTTTTCAATTCTGTTCCAATCAAGCTTCAATCCTGTTCCGATCACTTTTCAATTCTGTTCCAATCAAGCTTCAATCCTGTTCCAATCAAGCTTCAATCCTGTTCCAATCACTTTTCAATTCTGTTCCAATCACTTTTCAATTCTGTTCCAATCAAGCTTCAATCCTGTTCCCACCACGTTTCAGTCCTGTACCAGTCACGTTACAATCCTACAAATATTTCCACCAATCAAAGAAGACGCCGAGTAGAGAGTGAACAAAGGCGAGTGGTTTTGGAATCGCCTTGAATTGGGGTTGGATCGTCCTTGTAAGCGATCCCATCCCTTAAGGAACCGCAAGATGAACGAGGTAATTTCCTTCGCGCGACAAGGAGCAAGATAAATCGTTGGAGAGAGAAGAAAAAACACGTCTATATTATCTCCGGGACGGTTAAGTGTACAGCAACAGAGGTTATTTAGGAGGTTTGTTTGTTTGTTTGTTTGTGGTTTGTCCTGTTTTCCTTCTTTTTTCTTATACTTTTTTTCTTTGGCTCCGTTTTCTCCTCTTGTCCCTTGTTAGTTTGTTATTTTTATTTCGTCTCCTTTTTCGCTTTTTTTTATCTTTCCTGTTTCCTTCGACGACCCTTTCTCCTTCTGCGCTTGTTCGTCTTGTTCGTGTTCTGTTTCTTTGATTTCTTTTTCTTCTCCCCTTTCTTCCTGCTATTCCAATATTTGTCTTTTTCTTCTCACTCCTGTTTTCTTCTTTTCTTCTCGTTCCTGTTCGTATTTCATTTCGTTGACTTTTTTTTTCTCTCCTCTCTTCCTGTTTTCTCCATCTTCTTGTCCTTCTTTTCCTTATATTCCTTTCTTCTTCACTGTCTTCTTTTTTTCTTCATTATGATTATTTCTATTATCATAACTCTCCTCCCCATTTTCTTTCTTCTTCTACTACTTCTTCCCTCTCTTCATATTCTTCTTCCTCATCATCCGCCTCCTTCCTTCCTTTCTTATATACACAGAAAGCAAGGAAGAGAGGAAGGGAAGGGAAAAAGGATAAGAAGCAAAACCACTCACATAAAATTACTCTTGAAAGATTAAGTGCTCGTATTTTTTCCCCTCTCTCCTTCCCTCGCCTCACCTACTTCCTTCCTTCCTTCCTATCCTTCATATGTATTCGTAAGGGAAGCGAGGAAGGAAAGGAAGATGAAGGGAAATAAGACCATACATATATTAGTTCGGGGAGACAGAATGTATATACAGAACGTCTCAACCTTTGCTATTTCCTTGGTCCTTCTCTTCCTCCTCTTTTTCACATTATCCTTCCTCTTCCTCCTTGTCCTCATCCTCCTCCTCTTCCGCCTGACGCATTTTTCCTCGCTTTCTTTCTTTCTTATTTCCTTCTACGTATGTACAGTAATGGATTGAGAGGAAAGGGAAGGAAAGAAGATGGAAAAGAAGAGAAAATAGGGATGGGAAGGGAATGTAAGGAAAAGGAAGGAAAGGAAAGGGAAGGGAAGGGAAGGGAAGGGAATGTAAGGAAACGAAAGGGAAGGAAGGGAAGGGAAGGGAAGGGAAGGTTATGTACGGGAGGGGAGGGGAAGGGAATGAAAGGACAAGAAAGGGAAAGGGAAAGGGAAAGGGAAAGGGAAGGGAAAGGGAAGGGAAGGGAAGAGAAAGCAGGGGAAGGGAATGGAATGGAAGAAAAGTAAGATGAAATTATGAATATTAAAGGGAAAAGAGAATGAAACACGAAGAGAGAGAGAGAGAGAGAGAGAGAGAGAGAGAGAGAGAGAGAGAGAGAGAGAGAGAGAGAGAGAGAGAGAGAGAGAGAGAGAGAGAGAGAGAGAGAGAAGTAGAGACAGATAGAATGAGAAAAAAGGGAAAAAAAGGGCAAGAAAAAAAAAGATGAACACCGAACACTTAATCATCTCCCCCTCTTCGCTGTGGGTGCCTCTACAACGATAACTGATTGATGGAGCTAAACACGCAAAAAAGAAGAGGGGATCCGAACGCTTGTCGCGCTACAGAATAAAGTGAGTGATGGCGTTGAGCGAAAGAGCTGAGCGAAGTCCGTTTTCTTTTCTCATTTTTTTAGGGGGGGCGGAGATAAAGGGGGAGGATGCGTTGTCAGTGAAATCGCAGGGGGGACATGAAGGAAAAAATTGGTACATACATTGATAGATAGGTAGATATACGTAGATAGATAGAAATAGCTGAATCAGAGAGAGATCATGAAAGGGAGAAGAAGTACATACACAGATTGATAGATAAGTAGATAGATATTTGAATTAAAGGGAGAACGTGGAAAATACACACTTAGATAAATAGAAAAAAAGAGAGATAGAATGAATGATAGGCATACATTGATAGGTATAGATAGGTAGATAGATAGAAATAGCTGAATCAGAGAGAGAGCATGAAAGGGAGAAAAAGTACATACACAGATTGATAGATAAGTAGATATATATTTGAATTAGAGGGAGATCGTGGAAAAATACACACTTAGATAAATAGAAAAAAAGAGAGATAGAGTGAATGATAGGCATACATTGATAGGTATAGATAGGTAAATAGATATAAATAGCTGAATCAGAGAGAGATCATGGAAGAAAGAAAAAGTACACAGAGATTGATAGGTAAGTTGATAGATATTTGAATTAGAGGGAGAACGTGGAAAAATACACACTTAGATAAATAGAAAGAAAGAGAGATTGGGAGAATGATAGGCTACGTTTGTTCTTCTAATTATATATTGTTCATTTATATAACAATACAAGCAATAATAACTACTACTACTACTACTGCTACTACTACTACTACCACTGCTTCTATATCTACTACTTCTTTAACTATTTCTTCTTCATCGTCATCTTTTATTATCCATATTGTTAGTTATTATTATTTTTTTTTTTAACATCTGAGGAGTCAGTTCAAGGGCTTAAAAAAGGAAACAAATGTGAAAAAAAAGCCCGCTACTCAATACTATACGAGTACATCTAAGTTTTCTCCCCTTTTACAACAATAACAAGAAAAGACAACTATTACCACTATTATTAATGATAAAACAACAACTATTTCCCTTCATCATCTTCTATCACCATCATTTTCGTTTATCACCACCATCATTATTAAACTTCTCAGCGGTGCGTTCCCCGGGTATTCCCTCCTCACCTGACGCGCCGGCAGGTACAAATGAACATCAGGCAGGTAACCGCACGCGATCCCACACAAAGGCCGCCGATATTACCAACACGACCACCGCTCCATCACACCGCCACGGGGGACTCACCTGTTATGGACGGTGGTGGGCGCGTGAAGAAAACGAGGAGCTAATTCACGCTTTGTGCTTCCCAGTGTTGAACTTAACGAGTTTGTACCACTAACTTTTCATTTATTTATTAGGCGTTGTGTTTTCCAGTCTTTAACTAATACTTTTCAGCTTTTATTTATTTATTTACGTTATGCTCATGCTGTCCAATCTTTAATTAAAATACTAGAATTGACTTTTCATTTATTTATCAGGCGTTGTGTTTTCCAGTCTTTAACTAATACTTTTCAGCTTTTATTTATTTATTTACGTTATGCTCATGCTGTCCAATCTTTAATTAAAATACTAGAATTGACTTTTCATTTATTTATTAGGCGTTGTGTTTTCCAGTCTTTAACTAATACTTTTCAACTTTTGTTTATTTATTTACGTTATGCTCATGTTGTCCAATCCTTAATTAAAATACCAGAATTGACTTTCAATTATTTACTTTGCGTTTATGTTTTCTGGTCTTGAATTAAAGTTTTACGTAAACTAACTTTTCATTTACTTATTATGCTTGTTTTTTCCAGTATTCAACTAAATGGATATTCTGATCTTTCCATTTATTTATTCTGTTTATATTATCCAGTCTTCAAATAAACTAATATCACTAACTTTTCATTAATTCACTTTCTATGATATTGCTAGATTATTAAGAGTCACGTAACGAAGCTGACAACATTCCTTTTTTTATAACTAATTCGATATAGTTCAATACCTTCTACTTTACCTGTTCTTGCCTTACAATTCTTCATCAGTTCCGATCACAAGATTCCTTTCCTTTATATCTGATTACATTTTGCATTTTTGTTATCTTTTCTGATGATACTTTTCATTCCTTCGTCAGTTCCTTCAATATATTTTACTAACACAAAATTCATTCTTTTTAACGAATTTTACATCCCATATTCATCTCTTACTTTATCTATTCTCCCTTCCCACTCCTTTGTCAGTTCCTTCAATATACTTTACTAACACAAAATTAATTATTTTAAACGAATTTTACATCGCATATTTATCTCTTACTTTCTCTGTTCTTCCTTCCCACTTCCTCGTCAGTCCCTTCAATATATTTCACTAACACAAAATTAATTCTTTTTAACGAGTTTTACATCGCATATTCATCTCTTAATTTCTCTGTTCTCCCTCCCCACGCCTTCGCAAGTTCCCACAATATCACACTTACTAAAACAACGTTCCTCTCTTTAACTAATTCAGAATGGCATACCTCTTACGTTACCTCCCTTTACTTCCCAACCCTTCGACACTATAAAACAAATCGTCTGTCTATTCAACACCTAACTTTCTCTGTCGTTAGCTCACGCTCCCCCGCCAGTCCCTTCAGTATAACCTAGTGCCACTCTAACTAATTTAAAAAGACATACCTCATAATCATACCTCTGTTTATTTTACTATTCTTCGCCAGTCCATAAAAAAAACTTCCTTTCCTAACTTTCTATCTCCCTTCAATATCATTTACAAAAAACAACACTCATCGCTTACTCGTCTGCTTTTTATTGCAAGTTTTCTTTTACTTCCCAACCTTTCGCCGGTACATAAGAAAATCGTCAGTCTCTTCAACACCTTACTTTACCTGTCGTTATCTCACCCACCTTCGCCACACCCTTCAATACAACACAACATTCCTTCTGCACGTGTCACTTCGCCATCACTCACAAAGGTATGATTCGCCACTACGCTCATTCGTTCCTGACCAGTGCTGGGGTGTCATTAGTACATTATTACGCTTCACATTACTCACTGCGGCGGAGTATTATGTTAGAAGGACAATGAGGCTTCGCTAATGTTACGAGCACAGTAAGAGTCGGGTAATAAAAGAGGGCCCTTGATACTCCTTGCGTGGAGGGCATTGCGAAATCATAAACACTTGAATATTACCACTTGAAACATGAAACACAGGAAGAGGAGGAGGAGGAGTAAAAGTAAAGTTGGAAACATATGTTATACCTGAGCGTGGCTTGTGCTCATTTCCGTTGCAAGGAAGAAAGGCTGATGTCAATTTAATGTTATATTCCACTCGCTATCAGTTACATATATATATATATATATATATATATATATATATATATATATATATATATATATATATATATATATATATATATATATATATATATATATATATATATATGGCCGAACTGGTAGCGTACTGGTCCCACATTCACCGCGTGATGGACGACGCGAGTTCGAATCCCCACGCTACCACTCGGATTTTTCAGTCACCGCCGAGTGGCTTAAAACTACCCTCATGCTGTCCGGAAGACCATCCATCAACCCGGACTCTAGAGGAAGCCGTCCAAGCGAATCAAGAACGAGTTCCGGGGGGCAGCATGAGCCAATGCAAGATGGCGCCACTATAAACACTCGCCTGCGCCAGAACGGGCTGGGCCGACCATCAGGCCCCACCTGGAAGAAGCCTTGGGCCGACCATCAGGCCCCACCGGGAAGATGCCTACCGGCGCAATAGGCAACAACGTAAGAAAAAAAAAATCTATCTATCTATCTATCTATCTATCTATATCTATATCTATCTATCTATCTATCTATCTATCTATCTATCTATCTATCTATATCTATATTTATCTATCTATCTATCTTTATATATATATATATATATATATATATATATATATATATATATATATATATATAAAAATATATATATATATATATATATATATATATATATATATATATATTTACGTTTTGGCCTATGGCGCCGGTAGGCTTTCTTGGTGGGGCCTGGTGGTCGGCCCCAGCCCGTTATTGGGCAGGCAAGTGTTTAAAGTGGCGCCATATTGCTAGGTTCATGCTGTCGGAGCTCATCTTTGATCCTCTTTGAGGGTGAATATAGAGTCCTGGTTGACAGGTGGCCTTCAGGACATGTGGGTAGCCATAGGCCACTCGGCAATGGCTAAAAAAATTGCCGGCTTGTTCGTCGCGGCGGACGGGACCTGAAACAACGTCCTCCTGGACGCCGCGCTGACCACTCAGCGACCGAATCCCCGCTATAAATGTTTGATACAGCAGAAGGTTTGTGGTTAGTTTGATACAGTAGATTTGTTGGTAAGTTTGTAAGACGATGGAAAGATCTTCCCTAGTGTTTGGTGTTGATATAGAAGGTAAGAAATTTGATGAAGCTGCCCAAACTAGTAAAAAACAATCTCTCTCTCTCTCTCTCTCTCTCTCTCTCTCTCTCTCCTCCCATGCCAGTAAAGATGATGTATATAACCCTAGTGTGTGTGTGTGTGTGTGTGTGTGTGTGTACGAAATGCTTAACAATATTTCCATGAACCAAAATGAATACACTAAGTTCTATTATGCGAATTACACGGAAATCCATAAAAAGAGGAAGAAAGAGAGCAAAGAGAGGCAATTGTGAGAGTTCGGAGGAGAGGGAAGGAAGGGGTCTCAAGTTATCGTGTGTATAAATTGTGAGAGAAAAGCGAATATGAGGAGGAGGAGGAGGAGGAGGAGGAGAACGAAAACGAGAAGGAGGATAAAAAAAAAGAGGTGGAGAAGGAGGGATCGGATGAGGACGAGGAAAGAGAAAAAAGTGAAAACAGAATGAGAATGATGACGAAGAGAAGGATATAGATAAATAGAGAGAGGGAGAGAAGGAGAGATACAGAGGTACAGGAGGAGAAACATAACTTACAAAGAGGAAGGGAAGGTTAAATTTACAATACAATAAATACGTGCGACAGAATAAGAAGGAAAAAAAAGGAAAGTAAAGGAAAAGATGGAAGAGAGGAAGGTTTAAGGAAGATATACAGGATATAGAGAAATTAATTAATTAATATATGAAGGAAGGGAAGGAAAGGAGGACAAGAGAGGAAGAAAAGAAGGGAAAAAGAAAGACAAAAAGAAAGTAAGGAAAGAAAAGAAAGATAGGAGAAGAAGGAAGAAGGGAAGAAAGAAAGGCGAAAAGGAAAGAAGGAAAGAGGGAAAAAATACGAGAGGAAGGAAGAAGGGAAGGAATGAAGGCAAAAAAGGAAGAAAGGAAAGGAGTGAGAGACAAAATGAAGGAAAAAGGGAAGGAAAAAGCCAAGAAAGGGAGGAAGGAAAGAAGGAAAAAAATACGAGAGGAAGGAAGGAAGGAAGAAAGACAAGAAGCAAATGAATGAATGAAGAAAATGAGGAAGGAGAGAGGGAAAGAGAGGAAACTAAGACGCAAAGGAAGACAAGGAAGCAAGGAAAGAAAGACAAGAGAAGAAAAGAAGAAAGAAACAGAAGAATTAAAACCAGCAACGATAATAATAACAATAACACTGAGATTCACGGGGCCCATTTTGACATTGCAATTAGAAAAGAAAGAAAAGAAATCTAGAAAGAGAAAACCTTGGGTGGGGAAACTTATAAAAAAAACGCAACATATGTAAAAAAAAAAAAAAACGAATGAAACTAAGACTAAAATAAAATGAAAAGGCTCCATTTATCCAACCAAAGAGAGGAAGAGGTAGAGGAGGAGGAGGAGGAGGAGGAGGGCGGCAAAAAAATATAAAAAAGGAGCAAGAAAAAAGGTAAAAGAAAGAGAAAAACTAGAACACAGAGGCGAATTTGGGGGTAATAGAGAGGAAGGGAAAGAGAAAGAAGAAACGAAGCGGAACAGATAAAAGAGATAGAAAAAAGGGAACGTAGTGGCAAATTTGGAAGTAATAGAAAAGAGTGAGAGAGAGAGAGGGAAAGAGAGAAAAAGAAATGTAGCGGAGAAGATAAAGGAAAGAGATAACGAGATAAAAGGGAAAAAAAAAGAGGAAAGTGGCGAAATTGTGGATGAAAGAAAAGATAAAAATGGTGAGAGAAAAAGAGGACTACCAGAATGAATCGAGAGGAAAAAAGAGAGAAGGAAAGAAAGAGAAAAAACAAAAGAAAGGGAATTAAATAAATGAAAAGAAAAAGTAGGAAGGCTGGAATAAGAAATAAAAGAAAGGGATAAGAAGTGAAAAAAACAGGTAAAAAGATAGAAATGAATGAATTAACGAATGAAGAACGGGAATGAAAGAAAGACAAGAGAGGAAGAAAAGAAAGGAAAATAATAAGGTACAGAAGAAAGTAAGGACAGAAGAAAATAAAGATAGAGAAGGAAGAAGAGAAGGAAAAAAAGGCAAAAAGAAAGGAAGGAAAGGAACATATAAAGACAAAATATAAAGACGAAAAATGACAAAAAATAAAAGAAAATGGAAAACAAGAATTAAGAAAGGAAAGGAAGTGAAAAATCAAGATACAGAGATAGAAATATGCAGACGAACAGATAAATATAGACATAGGAAGAGAAATAGACGAAGAAAATGACCACAGATTGAAGAATGAAAGACAAAAGAAGAGAATGAAAAAAATGAGAGAAAACAAGGGGAAAGGAAAAGTGAAAAAAATCCATGTATAGACAGAGATAGATAGATATAGAGAAATAGACAGTTAGATAAAAATAGACATAGAAAGAAAAAAAATCACTACAGATAAAACAAACTTGACAACATAATTACATAAACAATTAAACAGAAAGACAAAAAAATATATAAAAAAAATCGAAAAATCAAACTAAAACAAACAAAAAAAAAAAAAAACTTATCAAACTAAAAAAAAGATAAAAAAAGATAAACAACGAATCAAAAAAAAATATATAAAAAAAATATAAAAAACGAGAAAAAGACCCCGAATCAAAAAAAAAAAAAAAGAAAGAAAAAAAGGAAAAAACGAGTCAATTCCCTCTCCCCCCCAAAAATAAAAAAACAAAAAACAAAAACGATTTCAACTCCTCCCCCACCCCCCAAAAAAGACCAGAAAAAAAAAAAGAAGAATCAAACTCCTCACACCTCCCAAACCTAAGCCAGAGGAATCACACTCAAGGAAAACAAAATAATGAGGTTGGTAATTACTGTGGAGGATGCGATAATAATCCTTTAATTGAGCTGTGTTTTTTTATTGCGCGGATCCCATTACTCGCGGTGCCATTAATCCTCTTCTTTAGTGTTGGATTCCCCTGCCCGCGATGTTTATGGGATTAGACGAATTAGTGATAACGGTGATAATGATGATGATGATGATGGGGTTGATGAGGAAAAGAAAGAGAGGGAGAGAGGGAGGCGGTAGGGAGGGAAACGGATAGATTGACAGTTAAAGGTAAGATATGAAGAAGAGAAAGTAGTAGTGGTAATAATAGTGGTAGTAGTAGTAATAGTAGTAATAAGAATAGTAGTAGTAGTAGTAGTAATAAGAATAGTAATAGTAGTAGTAGTAGTAGTAGTAGTAATAAGAATAGTAGTAGTAGTAGTAGTAGTAGTAGTAATTAAGGAAAAGAACAATGATGAAAACAGAGAAAAAACAAAACAAAAAAAATAAAAAGAAACAGCAGAAAAAACAAACACAAATATAATCAAGATCAAGGAAAACAGTAACAAATATATCAACAAAATCATATAAGAGAAAAAAATATCAACTAAAACAATCAATAACACTAATAACAAATATACAACAACCAAAACAATAAACCAAAAAGAACCAACAATAAGAACAGAACAGTAACCCTTAAAACCGGTGGGGGGTGGGGGGGGAAGAAAAAGAAGAAAACGGGCTGTCATTTCCGACATAACAGTCTGCTATGAAAACGCACGGCAATACCTCTTTATGAATGTGTGTATTGGCAAGAGTGTTATTGTAGCGCAGGTGAGGCTTAGGACAGGTGAGAGAGAGAGAGAGAGAGAGAGAGAGAGAGAGAGAGAGAGAGAGAGAGAGAGAGAGAGAGAGAGAGAGAGAGAGAGAGAGAGAGAGAGAGAGAGAGAGAGAGAGAGAGAGAGAGAGAAAGAGAAGAGAAGAGAAGAGAAGAGAAGTTAAGGGAAGGGAAGTGAAGGGAAGGGAAGGGAAGGGAAGGGAAGGGAAGGGAAGGGAAGGGAAGGGAAGGAAAGCGAATGTAAGAGAAAGGAAAAAAAGGAAAGCAAAACAAAAACAAGAAAGGAAAAGACAGGAAAACAAAGAGAAACAAGAGAGAAAATTAGAAAAGAAGGAAAAGGAGAAGACAATGGAAGAGGAATAGGAAGTAAGGACGGCAAAAATGAAGAGAAATATGCAAAAAAAAATGAGAGAGAGAGAGAGAGAGAGAGAGAGAGAGAGAGAGAGAGAGAGAGAGAGAGAGAGAGAGAGAGAGAGAGAGAGAGAGAGAGAGAGAGAGAGAGAATATTCTCCCAATTCGGGCAATATAACCATTTCGCAGCAACGGGTTAACTAGATATATACAATTCGGGTCCATTCCACTTCACACCCTCGCCGTTTACACCCACAAAAGAACAGGAGAGAAAAAAAAGATTCGAGGTTTTGAATGGGGAAAAAATGGATAAATGAATTCAACCGCACACACAGACAGGTATAGATGGATAGATCGTTTGACAGGTGGATTAAGAAAAAAGTGAAAGGGATAATTGATGCAGCCAAATGGATATAGAGATTGATTGATAGTAAAAAGAAGTAGAAAAGGTAGATACGGATATTGGGTATGGATGTGTATATATTGATAGATAGGTGTAGGTAGGTAGGAAGGTAGGTAGGGAGAAATGACGGAGGGAAGGAAGGAAGGAAGGAAGGAAGGAAAGAAGGAGGGAAGGAACGAAGGAAGAAAGGAAGGAAGGAAGGAAGGAAGGAAGGTAGGTAGGTAAGTGATAGATATTTATAAAGATAGAAAGACAGATAGATATATAGAATGATAGATACGCGGGTAAATAGGAAGGCAGTTTGGTAGGCAGGCAACTGATAGACATATAGAAAAAAAATACACACAGTAAAACAAACAACTCCATAGACAAAAGGGCACATTCATAATCTTTTTGGGCAAGGAAATGAATAGCGAACTGCACTATAAAAAAAAAAATTGTCAACCCTCATAGAACGTACATACACACACATACAAAAAATAACCATAAAGCCAAAGGTATTAATAGTGAGTTGCTGTAACAAGTGAATATAATAAAAAAAAAAGTATCTACCCGCTCCATGATTTCTTGACTGTGTGTGTGTGTGTGTGTGTGTGTGTGTGTGTGTGTGTGTGAGAGAGAGAGAGAGAGAGAGAGAGAGAGAGAGAGAGAGAGAGAGAGAGAGAGAGAGAGAGAGAGAGAGAGAGAGAGAGAGAGAGAGAGAGAGAGAGAGAGAGAATATCACACACACACACACACACACACACACACACACACACACACACACACACACACACACCAAGCTGGATTTTAAATTGCCAATGTCTTTATCAATTATCAACTACTTAATTGGGTTTATGAATGAATTATTTACCCATTAGACCTTTCCAGGTAAACCGACAAAGGGTATCACAGCTGCAACGGTTTTGTCAATTCTATATACATCAAAATAATAATAATAAAAACAAAACGAAAAAGGAAAAGCAATGGGGGTATGTTTCATTAGCTTGACAATAAGATCCCAGCGTATTGTCACCACCTGTACCTGTCTCAACGCTTATGAAGTTTTAGGGAAGACAAATCAACCAACACAACAGGTGGCTAATCAGACACCTGTAATTAGCACCGTGATAAGGCGTGAATAATGAACACACACACACACACACACACACACACACACACACACACACACACACACACACACACACACACACACACACACACACATTGTTACTCATTCTTTTCTCACGTTTATGCTCCTCTCCTCTCCTTTCCTTTCTTCTTTCTCTTCCCTTATTTCCTTTTTCCTCTTTTCCTTTCTCTTCTCACTTTCTTTCTCCTTTCTTTCATTTCCTTTAGTTTCCTTATCTTTCTTTACCTTCCCTTCCCCAACCTCCCTTCCTTTCCCTTTCAATACCTTCTCTTCTCTTTTCCATTTTCCTGTTTTTCTTCTATATTCTTCTATTTTCATCTCTTTGTTTTCTTTTATTCTCTTTTCTTTTCCCTTCCCTTCCCTTCCCTCCCCTCCCCCTCCCCCCCACACACAAACACACACAGCCAATACGCATTAAAACAAACCCTGGACAGTTGCTCTCGGGCCAAACACATAAAAAGGGCGATATTTAAACCCTCCAATATGGGTTTAATCTCCTCTATTACGATTGTTATTATCAGTTCCAATTGTACCGGGGATATATTGGAACAGAAGTGACCTGGTGGTGCTGCCATTTCTCTCTTCCTCTTCTTCTTTTTCTTCTTCCACCTCTTCTCTTTTACTCATTCTCTCACCGTTTTCCTCTTCGTTTTCCAACTTCCTCTAATGCCTTTTTTGATATCCCAGTCTTTCACATTTTCCCTCTTTCCTTTTCCATTATCGTTCTCTCTCATCCATCCCATCATCTTCTTTCTCCTCTTCCTATTCCCTCTCTTCTTATTCGTCAACCTCCTCTTCCTCTTTTCCTTTTCAATCCCTCTTATCTTTTACATCTTCCTTTTCTCTCCCTTCCTATTCCATCTCTCACCATTTCCTTTCTTCTTCTTCTTCTTCTTCTTCTTCTTCTTCTTCTTCTTCTTCTTCTCCCTTCTCGTCATCGTGTAAGATGATATTGGCACTCTCTTTCTTCCTGCAATTCCTCCTCCTCCACCACCACCTCCTCCTCCTCCTCCTCCTCCTCTTTAATCTCTTCCTCTTACTGCACCCTAACACCAAGCTCTTTTACCTCCTCCTCCTCCTCCTCTTTAATCTCTTCCTCTTACTGCACCCTAACACCAAGCTCTTTTACCTCCTCCTCCTCTTCCTCTTCTTTTTCCAACTCATTCCTCTCTCCCCCTCATAACTAACCATCCCTCTTACATTTTCTCGTTATCTTCCTTCTTCTCTTTCTCTTTCTCTTCCACCACTCCATTACTTTCTCCTATGTCTTCTCTTCCTCTTCTTTTTCTTCATTTCTTTTCGTCTTTTTCAGAATTGTCTCATTCATCTCATTTTCTTTCATTCTCTTCTTATTTCTTTTCTTTCTCTTCTCCCACCCATCATTATTTTTCCTACGCCTTCTCTTCCTCTCGTTTTTCATCTTTATTATTCTCTTCCTCTCGAAATACTAACCATACCTCTTAAATTTCTACTCTCTCTCTCTCTCTCTCTCTCTCTCTCTCTCTCTCTCTCTCTCTCAGCACATACCTTTACTTTCAAATAATCTTCCTCCTCCTCCTCCTTCTCCTCTCTCACCTCTTCCTCTCCCAGCAACATAATACTTTCCCACCCTCCTCCTTCTCCTTCTCCTCCTCCTCCTCTTCTTCCTTGTCCTCATTACGGCGCCACTTTAAATGCATTACCCTGACCGCCGCTTCCCTTCCCTCCAGCTCCTCCTTATCAGCGGGAATATTGGCGGCAGTATCCTGTGATTGCCCTCAGGAGCGCAAGGTGGCCTGAGGATGTAGTTTTTGTATTGGTACGAGGCTGGTGGTGCTGGTGGTGGTGGTTGGTGAAGTAGTAGTAGTAGTAGTAGTAGTAGTAGTAGTAGTAGTAGTAGTGGTGGTGGTGGTAGTAGACGTAGTGATGGAAGAATTGATTTTAATGTGAATGTATATGTTTGTTCTATTCTCTTCTTCCCTTCTTTCCTCTCGTATTTTCGTTATTCCTCTTCTTTCTCGTTTTCCTTCTTTCCCTATTCCTTGTTCTCTTCTTTTTTTTTCTTAAGTGTTATGGTCATCTTTTTTTCTTTCCCATTTATCTTTTCTTTCCTTTTCTTTGTCCTTTGTTCGTTTCTTTCTTCTTCCATTTTTTCCTCTTCCTCCTCTTGTTTGTCTTCTTTTCATATCATTAGTGCTTGGGTCTGTTAGTGTTTGTTTACCTATCCGAGCATATCTATACCTCAGACTACCTGTTGCAATTCTTTACCTGGTTATAATTATCTTCGTACTCTATTATACAAACATTTAATTCTTTCAATCTACTTAATATTACGTATCCTGACCTCTCTCTACCTCAGACCACCTGTTGCAATACTTTACCTGGTTCTAATTATTTTCTTACTCTAATATACAAAAATTTAATCCTTTCAATCCACCTAATATTACTTATCCTGACCTCTCTCTACTTCAGCATCCTTGTTATTATTATCCTGGTTCTAATTATCCTTCTCCTCTTACCTACAAACATATATACATTTTAATCTATCTTATCTTACTTATTCTAACTCGCCCATTCACTAAACCTTATTAAGTACCTTTTCCTATTTCTTCTTTCTTATTTTCTGCCTCTTCTTTTATTTACGTTTTCCTTTTAATGCCAGTCTTTCTCTTTTCTTCCTATTCCATAACTACCCCCTCTTATCCTTTTCTCTCTTCCTCTTCTTTTCTTTTATCTACATCTACAAGCACTTAATCATTTCAATATACCTTAATTTATCTACTCAAACCAAACAATTTATAACTACCTGATTAACCATCTTCACCTACTATATTACATTTTACCTTTTTCTTAATCATTTCCACAAACATATTCATCTACTCATTGGCATCTGACTACCTACCTTTACCTACCAGAATTATAACGTAGCTTTCCTTAATTAATTGACCCACTTACCTACATCCTAACCCTTAAGTACCTCCCTTCATATGTTTATATTTACCTGTCTGCACTACCTAATTAACTACCTTTACCAATCTATTTTACACTTTACCTTTCCTTCCTTACCTGACCAACTCACCTTCATCTAAACCCCCTAACTACATCCCTTCACCTGTCTATATTTACCTGTCTGCACCACCTAATTAACTACCTTTACCGATCTATTTTACACTTTACCTTCCTTTCCTTACCTGACCCACTCACCTTCATATTAACCCCCTAGCTACGTCCCTTCACCTGTCTATATTTACCTGTCTGCACCATCTAATTAACTACCTTTACCAATCTATTTTACACTTTACCTGCCTTTTCCTTACCTGAGCAACTCACCTTTATCTAAACCCCTTAACTATATCCCTTCACCTGTCTATGTTTACCTGTCTGCACCACCTAATTAACAACCTTTCCCGGTCTGTTTTAAACTTTACCTTCCTTTTCCTTACCTGAGTAACTCCCCTTTATCTAACCCTTTAACTATATCCCTTCACCTGTCTATATTTACCTGTCTTCATTACCTGTGTACACGCCCTTCCCCGCCTCACCTGGAACACGGCGGGTCGGCATTCAGACTGCGACGCTAAGCTCCCATTGTTCTGTCTCTATTTCTGTGTCAATCTGGAGCTTCCTGTCCCATTTAGACCAACACGTTGATTGGCAAACCAGGAAGAGGACGAGGAGGAGGAGGAGGAGGAGGAGAAGGGGAAGAGAAGAAGAAGTAGAGGAAGAGAAAAGAAGACGAGGGAAGAGGAGGAGGAGTACAGAGTGGAGGAGAACATGGGGAAGAGGAAGAGGAGTACTGGGAGGAGGAGAGAAAGAGGAAGAGGAAAAGCAGGAGAACAGAAAAGAAGGAAATATTGAAGGGTAGTGTAAATAATATGCAATAGAAAAAGTCATAAATAAAGAGAGGGTAGAAAAGGGGAAGGGGAACGGTAAGGAAGAAAGAAGGAGAGAGGGAAAGGAAAAAAAGAAAAATGGCAAAACAGGAAGAGACAAAGAAGAGAGAAAGGGGAAGAGAAGAAGACAAGGGAAAGGAGAAAGGAGCTTAACAAAATTGAGGAAATGGTAAATGATTATAAATATAGAGGAGGAAGAAGAGGAGAATGACGACGCAGAAGAAAGAAGGGAAGAGGGAGGGAGAGAAGAAAAGAGGAGAAGGAAGAGGATTATGTAAAAAAGCAAAGATAATCGTATAGGAATAATGAGAAACAAGAAAGCCAGTACGAAAAAAAACATAAGAAGGATCAGAAGGAGGAGGAGGAGGAGGAGGAGGAGGAGGTAAAAAATAATTAAAAGAAACATGAATACCAAGAAGATAAAGACGAGAAGGATCAAGGGGAGGAGGAAGAGGAGGAAGAAAAGAGGAGAACGAGGTGAAGAACACAAAGAGAAAATTAAATTAGGAGGAGGAAGAAAGAAACGGACAAAGGACAAAGAAAAGGATAAAAAAGAAAAAGGAGAAAGAAAATGAATAACGATAATACTAAAGTAAAAAAAGGAAGAGAATAGGAAGAAAAATAAGAAAAAAAGACAGGAAATGAGAAAGAGGAATAGAGATAATAAGAAAAAGAAAGACAGAAAGAAAATAGGACAAAAATATGAGATAAAAAAGAAAAGAAATGAGAAAGAAGAGGAATAGAGATAATAAGAAAAAGAAAGAAAGAAAAAAGGACAAAAAACAACAACGAAAAGAAGAATTGGAATAGAAAGGAAATAATAATAACAATACTAATACTGATAATGACGTTGAATTATAATGGAGAAAATGATGAAAATGAACTTGGTAAGGCTGTTAGTGACGATGATAGTGAAATAAAGATACCAATAAAAGATGACGTTGGTAATTATGTTAGTATTAATAATGCTGATGATTAGTTCTTTCTCCTTTCCTTTCTCTTCTTCTCTTCCCCTTTATACTTCTCCTTTTTCTCTTCCTGTTTTGCCATTTCCATTCTCTTTTTTTCCTTCCCCTTCTCTTCTTCTCTTCCGCTTTATTCTTCTCCTTTTTCTCTTCCAGTTTTATCATCTTCCTTCTTTTTTTCCTTTCCCTTCTCTTCTTCTCTTCCCCTTCCTCTCTTCCGCTTTATACTTCTCCTTTTTCTCTTCCTGTTTTATCATTTTCCTTCTTTTTTTTTTCCTTTCCCTTCTCTTCTTCTCTTCCCCTTTCTCTCTTCCGCTTTATACTTCTCCTTTTTCTCTTCCTGTTTTATCATCTTCCTTCTTTTTTTCCTTTCCCTTCTCTTCTTCTCTTCCCCTTTCTCTCTTCCGCTTTATACTTCTCCTTTTTCTCTTCCTGTTTTATCGTCTTCCTTCTTTTGTTCCTTTCCCTCTCTCCTTTCTTCCTTATTATTCTCCTTATTCTTTCCTCCCCTCTCTTCATCTATAACCTCCTTTTACACTACCCTTCATTATTTCCTTCTTTTCTGTTCTGCTTTTTCTCTTCCTCTTTCTTTCTCTTCTCAATACTCTTCCTCCTCTTCCCCCTTTTCTCCTCCACTCTGGGTAATAATGATGAAATGAAGATAGAGATGTTAATGTTGATAATGATGGTGATGATGATTGTGATGAAATGATGATGTTATGATGCTGGTGCTGCTGCTGCTGATGATGTCAGTATTAATTAGCCGGCCACTCCCAGACCAGAAATGATGGCGGGAAATGGGAAAAGCCCGCTCCGTTTTTGCTAATTAACCGGTGATCAACTTTTAGCAGTTGACAACTCGTGCAAAGGGGCCAGGCGTTATTGTAAAGAGGAAGGCGCCATCACTCTCTCTCTCTCTCTCTCTCTCTCTCTCTCTCTCTCTCATTAGTAAGACAAGACTATAGAAATGTGTGTATATATATATATATATATATATATATATATATATATATATATATATATATATATATATATATATATATATTTAATTAGCTCTAGTCCATCTCTCTCTTTTTTTTTATTTAAACATAGGCACATGTATAATATTTACATACCCAAAGGTGTACTGTCGTGTGCTGCCTATTCAAAGGGCAGAATAAAATCTATATAAAAAATAACTACATAAACTATAAAAAAAATATATATACTATAAAAAAAAACATACAATACAGAATATATGTGAGCGCACTGCACACTACACTCGTGTCACTGCTCCACCACGAGTGTCAGTGGAGTGGGGAGTGAGCCCCTCCAGTGGTGGGCCGACAGTTTTATTTTTTGGGTGTTCATCTCCCGGATGTTTGGTATACAGGCCGTGAACATGTTCCACATCCGGCAGACTCTTCCCGAAAAGGTGCGCTGGTGCTGGCTGGTACGGGAACACGGCACCTCCACTGCGTCACCACGGGATAGCACCGTTCTCGTGTCTCGCGTGGTGACTCTCGGAGGTTGGCGTAAGTCCACCAGATGTGGCACTCCCTGCACTTGTGCCTTATGAAACACCACAAGAGCAGCTACGTCCCTGCGGTGTTCCAAGGAGTCGACGGAGCTGAGAGTTTCCTGCCCGGTTGGGGGTCTGCCGCATCCACCAGTCGCAGTGCCCGTCTCTGGATGGCGTCGAGTCTCCCTGTGAGGCAGCACACGACATCCAAGAGAGGGCAAGGTACTCCAGGTAAGGCCGTATCTGGGCCTTGTAGAGCAACAGCCTCCCTTTTTTGTCGAGGAAGCTGGCCACCCTTCGCAGGCAGGAGACTCTGTGGGAGGCCTTTTGGGCAATGTGTTTGATGTGGCTGTCAAACCGTAGCCCTCGATCCACTTCCACTCCCAGAATCTTGACGGATTCCTGGAGTGGGAGGGGGACGCCACCAAAGCTTAGCCCTCCACTGCTGGCCCGGCAGTGGGGATCGAGAGACCACCATTGCCTGGGTCTTCTGGAGCAAAGGTCACCTGCCAGGGGGCACCCCACTCCTGTAGCACCTTCAACTGCTGATTAATCTCATCAGCAGCACGCCCACCGTAGTGGCGGGGGTAGGTGCAGGAGAGAGTGCAGTCGTCAGCATAAGCTGAGACTGCTGGCAGTGGCCGGAGAAGGTCGTCCACGAATATGTTCCACATAACTGGCCTCAGCACTCAGGCCTGTGTCACTGATGCTTCCACTGGCAGGGATCGAATGCCTGCCCGTTGACGACGACCTGGAGGGTCCTTCCTTGAAGGTAGTCTCCCAGGAGCTG
Source organism: Eriocheir sinensis (assembly GCF_024679095.1). Classification (NCBI taxonomy): domain Eukaryota; kingdom Metazoa; phylum Arthropoda; class Malacostraca; order Decapoda; family Varunidae; genus Eriocheir; species Eriocheir sinensis. Next base: position 12,866,971 of record NC_066530.1, read on the forward strand.
AAAGAGGTCGTCTTGGATGCCCTTAGCGCGGAGTTTCTCGAGGAGGCCTCCGTGCCACACTCTGTCAAAGGCACCCACTATGTCCAGGGGTACCACGATAGTGTCCAGGCCGTCGTCAAGGGCGTCCTGCCAGTTCTTGGTGAGGAGCTCTCTCTCTCTCTCTCTCTCTGTGAGGGGTAACTACGCCCTGCCGACCTTGTTAAGTCTGCCGGCCTTGTTAAATCTGCCGGCCTTGTTAAGTCTGCCGGCCTCGTTCCGCCCTGGCTCCTCCTACTTCCGAGCCGACGTCATAGCCCGGCTAGCGGGCTAAGGCAGACACCAGCTCACCACCACAGCGTGCACACCTCGCCTTCTCAACCTCACGCTGGTCCTTCGTCTCACTGGGAAAGCTGCGTGTATGGGCTCCTTGCTACTTCTCCCCTGGCTGTACCGCCCAACCAAGTCACCACTGCTGTCTCCCACTGCACTCCAGCCTATGGACTTCACTTCCCTGGCCTTTAGCTGAGAGGATTACAACCGGTGCTCCCAACCCCGGTGACTGAGCAGGCCAACGCCTTTTTGCACACTACAGTGGTTTGATTACCCTGTGGTCGTTTTGTTGTCTTTGTTTGTGTTAATACACTCACCCTTATTTTGTGCTGTTTTCCTCTCCAAAGGGCTATTAGGGCATTCCTGGCTATTAAATCTTAATATTGAGGGCGAGAGATCGCCTCCATCTCTCTCTCTTCTCTCTCTCTCTCTCTCTCTCTTCTCTCTCAGGCGAAGGTACAAATCAAGAGAAAAAGACCGGCAATACAGAGAGAGAGAGAGAGAGAGAGAGAGAGAGAGAGAGAGAGAGAGAGAGAGAGAGAGGTGTAAAAGAGAAAGATAAACTGTTATTTGGGAGAGAGAAAGTCATACTGAAAAATGAAGTATCTCTCTCTCTCTCTCTCTCTCTCTCTCTCTCTCTCTCTCTCTCTCTCTCTCGCTAATGACTCCCAGATGATGATAAGGACCCTGGATGCCTCAAAGTTTAGCTCAAGATCTACAATTCGTCCCCAATCGCTTTAGTTTCTGCCACAAATTACGGAGAAACTTAAAGCTGGAGGAGGAAGAGGAGGAGGAGGAGTAGGAGGAGGAGTAGGAGGAGGAGGAGGAGGAGGAGATCGAGGAGAAAGAGGGGTGGGGGTGGGGGGGAGGGAAAAGAAGAGGTGGTTGAGGTGATGGAAGTGGTGGAGAGGAGGAGGAGGAGTAAGAGCAAGTGGAGGAGGAGGAGGAGGAGTAAGAGCAAGTGGAGGAGGTGGTGGAGGACGAAGACGAGGAGTTAAAGGAGGAGGAGGAGGAGGACGAGGAGGAGGAGAAGGAGGAGGAGGAAAAATTGAGGGTTATGTCTCCTTTCTTACTTTCGTTTTTATTGCCTCCTCCTCCTCCTCCTCCACTTCCTCCTTCTCCACCTCCTCCTCCTTCTTCTTTTCTTTGTTTTGCTTTCTTTAAGATCGAATGTTGCGGAGAATTGATGTCCTGAAGGAAGGAAGGAAGGAAGAAAGGAGAGGTGTGAAGGAAGGAAGAGAAGGAAGGACGGAGGGGTGTGAAGGAAGGAAGGAAGGAAGGAAGGAAGGAAGGGAGAGAAGGAAGGACGGAGGGGTGTGAAGGAAGGAAGGAAGAAATGTAGGAAGGAAGGAAGGGAGAGAAGGAAGGACGGAGGGGTGTGAAGGAAGGAAGGGAGAGAAGGAAGGAAGGAAGGAAGGAAGGAAGGAAGGAAGGAAGGGAGAGAAGGAAGGAAGGAAGGAAGGAAGGAAGGAAGGAAGGAAGGAGAGAAGGAAGGAAGGAAGGAAGGAAGGAAGGAGAGAAGGAAGGAAGGAAGGAAGGAAGGAAGGAATGAAGGGAGGGAAGGAAGGAAGGAAGGAAGGAACGAACGGACTGAAGGAAGGAAGGAAGGAAGGAAGGAAGGAGAGAAGGAAGGAAGGAAGGAAGGAAGGAGAGAAGGAAGGAAGGAAGGAAGGAAGGAAGGGAGAGAAGGAAGGAAGGAAGGAAGGAAGAAGGGAAAGAAAGAAGGAGAGAAGGAAGGAAGGAAGGAAGGAAGGAAGGGAGAGAAGGAAGGAAGGAGGGGTGTGGGGGAAGGAAGTCTAGCAAAGTTTCCCCTCTTGTAAGTTTTTTCTACCTTTTTTTACTCCGCTGGTTGTGAAACAGCTTGTTGCACATACGAGACACTTAATTTTCTCTCTCTCTCTCTCTCTCTCTCTCTCTCTCTCTCTCTCTCTCTCTCTCTCGGGGATAAAAGTCACATGCATAAAAAAATCAGACCAGTTAACTTTGACTTTTTTTCTTGGTCCACTGAGGTCATGGGAGGGAGGGAGGAAAGGAGGGCGGGAGAGGGAAGGTGGGAAAAGGAAGGGGGGGGGGGAGGCAGGAAGGGAGAGGGGATGAAGGGAAAGGAAGCGGGGGATGAAAGAAGGGAGGGAGAGGTTGGATGGGAAAGGAAGGGAGAGGGAGGGAAGGAGGGAGAGAGGAAAAGGGGAAAGGAAGGGGAGAGAGGGAGGGAGGGAGGGAGAGGGGAGAAGGGGAAAGGAAGGCGGCGGGAGGTTGGAAGGGAGGGAGAGGGGAAAATAGGAAAGGAAGGGGGAGGAAGGGAGGGAGGGAGAGAGAGGGGAGAAGGGAGGAAGGGAGAAGGGAAAAGGGGAAAGGAAGGGGGAGCAAAGGAGGGAGGGAGAAAGGGGAGGAGAGGATGGGAGAGGGAAGGAAAGGAAAGCAACGGTGATGAAGAGGGGGAGGGAAAGAAAACGGGAACTACATCAGACAAATGGAAAACAAATAAAGAAAATTCCTGAGTGTGTTATCTATAGAACAAAAAAGAGACATGCTTTATTCTTGCTATCACGCTAAGCTGAATTGATGGCGAGTCCTGGAAGTTTGTATTCGGGAGGTTAAATGATCTTTCTTTATGATCTGCTTATACTCTTTTGCCTACTATTTGCTTTTATCTTTTATGGGAGCGGCGAGTAGAGGGCTTTTTTTTTGTACCCTTTTTGTTGCCCTTGAGCCGTTTCCTCTGATGTTAAAAAAAATGCTATTCATAAGACCAACACAATATTATTTTTTGGCTACTTTGCAATCTACTTTTTTTTCTCATTATGTGCCACTACCGTCATTATTTTTACTACTATTAATCCGCATCGTGATCTGATAAATTTTCTAGTGATGTCTTTTCTTCCTCCTCCTCCTTCTTCTCCTCCTTCTCCTCTTTATTATTTTCATCAGGTTTTGTTCGTTTTCCATTCAACGTGAGACTGATGGAGAAAATAAAATGCTAGATATGAATAAAAATGTAAATACGTACACGAGATTCATGGACTGGATAGGTTAAAATAAAAAAGAGATTAAGAGAGAAGATCGAAAAAAATAATAAGAATATGGATGAAAACATAACAAGAGGAAATGAAAAAGGAAAATGTTAATAAAAAACACTTGAATTGAAACTAAACAAGAGAGAGAAATGTACACCCACACACAAGAAAAAAATACCTGCCCCATCTCACTGAAAAAAAAAAATATCACAAGAAAATAAAATAAAGAACGCTTGAAATTTTAACTAAACAAGAAAAAAAACACACACACACCCACAAACACATACCAATACGAAAAAAAAGAAAACACATGAAAAAAGGAAGCACAAAAGAAAAAATTAACTCAAAACATTTCAAACTATACATCAACAAAAACAACAACAAAAAACACACCCACACACACCAAAAAATAAAACACCCACTCTCCCTCACCATCTAACAACCCAACTCACGTACAAGATCAAATCCAGTCTGCATATTCATAGGATCAGGTAAGAATTTTTCACCTTATGGCCGTGGGAACAACCCCTTACCTGCACGCTGGGAATGGAGAGGCGTACAGGTGCCACACTAATTAGCTGCCCAACGCTGCTCTCTGATACACTCACCTGGAAGAGAGAAAAAGGAAAGTGAGATAAAACTGAAAGAGAAAGTGAGTGAACAGAAAGGGGTGTGAAGGGGAGAGAGACTGAGAGGAAAGAAAAGGGGAAGAAAAAGGAAATAGAGGAGTGAAAAAAGGAAAAGTGAGATAAAATTGAATAAGATAAATAGAGAAGAGTTAAAGAAAGAGAGAGAAGGTGAAAAAGGGGAAAAGAGAAGGGTGCAAAGGAGGAGGAAGAGAAAAGGAATAGAGAAAGGGGTGAAAAAAGTGAGATATAAAATTAAAAGAGAAAAAAGTACATAATATATAGAACAATATGAAAAGGGAAAAAAACCGAATGGGGAAAAAAGGGAGGGGGTAGAGAAGAGGAGTAGATAGAGAATGGCGGAAGGGGGGAAGAGAAGAGGGAAGAGAGAAAAAAGAGGTGAGAAAGGGATTAGATAGAAGGATAAAAAAGGGAAATTGAAAGGGAATGAGAGAGAGAAGGAGGAGAGAGAAGGGTGTGAGGAGGAAAGGAGAGGAATGGGAAGAGAGAGGAAAGAGGGGGAGGGAAGAGAGTAGAGGAAAAGGAAATTGGATAGAAAATTAAACGAGAGAGAGAGAGAGAGAGAGAGAGAGAGAGAGAGAGAGAGAGAGAGAGAGAGAGAGAGAGAGAGAGAGAGAGAGAGAGAGAGATACAAGGTTACACGTTCACATATAAATATTTAAAGGGTTTTTGCATACGAACGCAATACATTAACATACAAACACACACTTTAAAAGGAACATGTGTCGAGAGGAAAACAGGATTCAGGAATTGAAGGTGAGGGAGACAAACGAGGATCAAACAACGATGGAAATAGTAAAATGGATGAAGAAATAACGGAAAATATTGTAGAGATCACACAGAAAAGATGACAAAGGTGAAAACAATTTAAATGAGAATGAAAACAACGAAAAAGAAGTAAATGAATAGAAAATAAGAAACAGAAAATAAGTAAATAGAACCAATAGGAAAACAGGAAAACAACATAAAGAAAAATAAAACGAAGAAAAAAGAAGAAATAAATAACAAAAGGAACTAAGAGAAATATAAAACAAGTAAAACAAGGTCACATAAAAATGACATTGCACGAAAAAGGAAAACAAAACAAAGGGAAATTAAACGAAGAAAAATAAGAAATACCAGATAAAGCTAAGAAATATAAGAAATAAACGAAAACAATAGAAATAGAAAAATAGAAAGAACAGTGAAAAATAAAATAAAATACTCCACCCCCGTTTTCTTTTCCTTTTTTTTTACGGGAAACATCACTGGATTCTCGGGACTTATCTATTCTTATGGGATTGGAACACTTCTTTGGCGTATGAAGAAGCGACTTTTCCAACAGCAGGGCGCTTTGATCCTTCTGCCTGGCCCTTCATCCTCCGCCTTCATGGGTTTCAACTCTGATGCTGTTTATTTTTATTTTGTAGTTTTTGATTCGTATGTCACTGGGTCTGTTTTTTTCTTTCGTTTATGATTGTTTATATTTTTTTCTGTTTTCTTTTCCTCCTTGTTTTTTTTCTCTTTTCATGTTTTTTTTTTATAGTCTGTGTGTCTGTTTATATCTGTTCTGTTTTGTGTGTTTTTTCATTCCTTTACTCGTCTCTTTCTTTACCTCTGTGTCTTTTTCTATCTCTTTTTCTCTCTTTCTGTCTGCCTCTGTCTGTCTTATATACTTTCTTTCTCTGTCTCTATCTGTCCCTTGTTCATTCTCTCTGTTGTAATCTGTCTATTTCCTTTTCTGTCTGTTTGTCTTTTCTTTCTCTCTTTGCTTCTCTTTCTTCCTCTCTGTATCTGTCTTTGTTTGTTTGTGTTTTTCTGTTTGTCTGTCAATCTCTCTCTCTCTCTCTCACACACACACACACACACACACACACACACACACACACACACACACACCTCTCTCTGTGTCTCTCTCTCTCAAACACACACACACACACACACACACACACACACACACTCACACACGTCAAACTGTGCCATCTCTTTTTTTTTTCATTTGTGACCTCTCTCTCCCCTTCTCTCTCTCTTCCCTCCATCCTGTATCCTTCCTTTACTTCCTCTCTGTCATCCTCCCATCCCTCTCTCTCTCTTTCCTTCCTTCCTTCCTTCCTTCCCTCACTCTCCCCTGCCCTTCGTTCTTCTTTCCTTCCTGGTGAACTTATGTGAGCCGCGCGGTGACATTCCCCCTCCCGGAAAAGGTGAGTAAATCAGAGCAATGGATGACCTCTCCTCACCTGGCTATACACTGTGCTACCTGTGTGTTTGTGGGTGGGGAAGAGAGGGAGTACATGTGTAGGGAGGGGGGGGGGACGTGTGAGTGTGTGTGTGTGTGTGTGTGTGTGTGTGTGTGTGTGTGTGTGTGTGTGTGTGTGTGTGTGTGTGTGTTTAGGGGAATGTGTAATTATATTGTGTGTGTGGGTGTGTGTGTGTGTGTGTGTGTGTGTGTGTGTGTGTTTGTTTAGGAAAGGTAAAGGTGTGTTAGTTATACACTCACCTCTGTCCACCCTGGCTTAAAGAAATGTAGGAGTGAGTTTAAATTATGAAAATGAACGTGAGTATTTGTTGCTATTATTGCTACTACTACTACTACTACTACTACTACTACCACCACCAAATAATAGGAAGAAAAAGAGCAAAAGTATAACATATAATAATAACGATAAGAACCAAACAGAAAAACATAACCTAAAAATAAACGAAGAACAAGAGGAAAAGACACGGAAAGGAAAATACAGACAGACTCTTTCTGGACCAACTCAGTGGGTCGACAGCAATAAAGACAAGATGAAAATTTCTCATGCATGTGTTGCAAAGACCTTTAAACACATACGTACGCACTCACGCACACACACACACACACACACACACACACACACACACACACACACAAACACACACGTACACTCTTGCATGTGTCCGAAATTCATTGATCAGTAGCTGCTTCTTCTTCTTCTTCCTCCTCCTCCTCCTCCTCTTACCCCTCCTCGTCCCCTCCTTCCCTGTCGTTTTTCTTCCCCTCTCCCTTCCCCTCTTTATCTATGGCCTTCTACCACCCTTTCTTTCTTTAACAGTACCTTTTTACTCTTCCTTTGTCTTCTTTTCTTTTCCTCTTCTTTCCCTCTCTTCCATTCCCTTTTCCTCCCTTCCTTCCTTCTTATACATATCTTTACTTCCCTTCTCTTTCTTATTCCTCTTTTCTTTCCCTTCACCTCCTATTTCAAGTACTGTGTTTATGTATCTCCTTTTCTTCTTCCTTCAATCATTACCTTAATTTCCTTTCACTCTTTACACTTTCCCTTCAATTATCTTCCCCTTCTTGTTCCTTCCTGTATTTTATTTTCTTTTACTGTCATCTTCATCTCCTCGTCTTCTTTTTTTCTCCTTTTAATTTCCGTCCTCTCCTTTCTTCTCCTTCCCTTCACCTCTCCCCTCTTCTGTTAGTCTCTGCCACTCCTCCTTCCTCCTCTTTAATGCAGCAGTGTGAGGGGAAAGAGGAAGAAGAGAAAGAAGTGTAATGTTAAGAGTAAGTCCCTCCTTTTGTTTTTCTCTCCTTTTCCCTTTTGTGAATCCTCCCCTCGTCGGAATTTTTAACTCTCTTTCACTCTACTTTCTTTCTTCTTATTTGAATGTGTAAAGGGAAGAAGCAGGAAGAGGAAACAGAGAATGGTAAGACAGGAAGAAGAAATGGAAGGAGTTAAGAAAATAATGGAAGGGAGAATAGAGAAAACGAAAATAGATGAAGAGCAAAACGAGGAAAAAGGAGAGAAAGAAAGGATGAAGGGGAAAAAGTCGATTAGGGATAAGGGGAAAAAATGATAGGTATTTGAGAGAAGGAAATAAAAAGGGAAAATGGAAAAGAGAAGATTGAGAGAAAAGAGGAAGCGGTGAATTAGAGACAAGAGGAAAGAAATGGGAAGTACGTGAGAGGGAAAATAAGGAAAAAAAGAATACAAAGAGGAAGAGGATGATGATAAAGGAAAAAAAGGAGGGAAATTGACGTGGGATGAAGACTGTAAAAAGAAGAATGGAAGGTACACACACACACACACACACACACACACACACACACACACACACACACACACACATGAATTATGGGTCTGACTTTAAAGTGACAGGTGGCGAAGATCAAACACACACACACACACACACACACATGAAAGAGAGAGAGAGAGAGAGAGAGAGAGAGAGAGAGAGAGAGAGAGAGAGAGAGAGAGAGAGAGAGAGAGAGAGAGAGAGAGAGAGAGAGAGAGAGAGAGAGAGAGAGAGATCGAGAGAGAGAGAGAGAGAGAGAGAGAGAGAGAGAGAGAGAGAGAGAGAGAGAGAGAGAGAGAGAGAGAGAGAGAGAGAGAGAGAGAGAGAGAGAGAGAGAGAGAGAGAGAGAGCAACAATATTCTACAATCTCGTGACTCCTAAATCAGGGAGCGAGAATGGAATGGAAAGTGGGAAGGAAGGAAGGAAGAAAGGAAAAAAGGAATAAAATATAAAGCAAGATAGAAATGAGAATACAAAGAAAGGAAGCTAGGGAAAAATGAGGGATGGAGGGAAGATAGGAAGGAATGAAGGAAAGACCGAAGGAAGGATGAAGGAATGGATAGATAATATAAAGGAAGGAAAAGAGGAAGGGAAATTAGGAAGAAAAACTAATAAAAAAATATGGCGAAAAGAAAGGAGGAAGGAGGAAGAAAGTTAAGAAAGACAAATATGAAGAAAGAAGAGGAATAAGGAAGGAACCAAAAAACAAGCAAAAAAGAAAAAAAAACGAAGACTGGAAAAAAACAGCGAGGGAAAAAAAGAAAATAAATAAGGAAAAAGGGAATAGGAGGAAGAAGGAGAAAACCATTGATTCCTTCACGCCAACCGAGGAGAAACAAATAACTTACACACACACACACACACACACACACACACACACACACACACACACACACACACACAGATGGCGAGGAAGATGAAAGAAAAATACAATGCAAATGGAGAAAGAAAGAGCGAAAGAAAGACACGAGAAGGAAGTGAAAAGAAAGATGCCTCGGAAGATGAAAAGGAAGTATGATAAAGATGGAATATTGAGAAAGACGAAGTTATAGAGGAAACAGGAGAAAGAAGAGAAGAAAAGAAGAGAAAGATGAAGAGAAAGAAAAGGGACCCCAATAATCTACCCTTGGAGAAGAAAAGGAAAAAGGAAAGAAAGAAGAAATAGAAGTTAAGAAGGATAGGAAGAAGAAGAGAAAGAGGAGGGACTGCACCATCTAGTCTGCAAAAAGGAGGAGGAAGTAGAAAAGAAAGGAGAAAAAGAAGAAAGAAAGTATGAGGGAGAAGAAAAAGAAGAGAAAGAAAAGTTACCCCACCATATTGCCTCGAAAAAAAGGAAAAAGGAAAAAGGAAAAAAAAAGAAAAAGAAGAACGAAGGAGAGATAAGAAAACGAAGGAAAACGAGGAACCATAAATAAACGAGCGTAATACTAAGAGGGAAATGATAAGCAAGGCAATAGATCAGGGAAGGAAGGAGTCAAGATACACAGCAGGAGGAAGCAAAAAATAGAAGAGAGAAAGATGAGGGAAAAAAAGGAAAATGATGAAGATGCGATAATATATACAACACCTTACCGGCAACACAAGACTCGCAACACAGTAGAAGGGAAAGTAATGAAACACGACGCAATACAAGAGGGAGGAGAGAAGGAAAGATAAAACTAATAACATGAACGAGATTGCATGTAGGAGAAAAACTATAGGGAAAGAAAGAGGAGAAAAAATAAAGAAGATTCGCCCAGATTATGAAAATGAAGTGAGATAATAAAGAGGAAGAAAATATAAAGAAAAAGAAAATTAATATGGGAAAGAATGAGACAATAAAAAGAAAAAGCATACAGGAAAGAAAGAGGATGAGAAAGAGGAGAGAAAAAATAAAATTGTTTCACCCAGATTATGATAATAAAGCGCGCGCGCGCCGCGAGAGAGAGAGAGAGAGAGAGAGAGAGAGAGAGAGAGAGAGAGAGAGAGAGAGAGAGAGAGAGAGAGAGAGAGAGAGAGAGAGAGAGAGAGAGAGAGAGAGAGAGAGAGAGAGAGAATAAATTAAAACAAAGAAGGAAAGAAGTATTAAGAAAACAAAGAAATTTAATATGGGAAAGAGAATAAAGAAAAAAAGAAAGAAAAAAGAAACAAAGTAGAAAATAAAGAGAAATAGTATTACCGAGATGGTGTATAAATTATTAAAAGTGATGGTGGTGGTGGTGGTGGTGATGATGACGGAGTGGTGTTGGTGATGGCGGTGGTTGTCAGAATTGCTTTAGTCACAAGGGAGTTATAGTTGCTGTTTGAAGTGTAGCAGCAGCAGAAGTAGTAGTAGTAGTAGTAGTAGTAGTAGTAGCAGAATAGAGTAGTGAATCGTGGTGGAAGAAAAGATAATGGCTGTAATTTCCTCTTTTCTTTTCAAACCTATACCTATCATTATCTATCAACATGCAAGGAAGAAGGAAAGGGAGACAGGAGGGAGAAAGGGAGGGCGGAGAGTGTATTGGAGGAAAGTATAGCGGACGGGAGTGGAAGAGAAAGGGGGTTGGGGGAGGGAGAGCAGAAACCAAGGGGGGGGGAGGGGGTAGATAGATGGGGAAGGGGAAAAGGGTAAAGGAGGGAGGGCAGTATAGGATAGGGAGAGAAAGGGAGGGTAAGGATTGGTGGAGGAGAGCAGTAGGATAGGGACAGAAAGACAAAGGATTGGGGGAGGAAGGCAGTAGGATAGGGAGAGAAAGGGAGAGTAAGGATTGGGGGAGGAGAGAGAGAGAGAGAGAGAGAGAGAGAGAGAGAGAGAGAGAGAGAGAGAGAGAGAGAGAGAGAGAGAGAGAGAGAGAGAGAGAGAGAGAGAGAGAGAGCGAGAAAGAGAGAGAGAGAGGATTGGGGAACAGCAGGTTAGGGAGGTAATAGAGGGTAGGAAGGAGGGGAGCTTGTTGGGGTGAGGGAAAAGGTTAGGGAAGGGAGGAGGGTAGGGAGTGGGAGGAAGCAGGTTTAGGAAGAGGGAGGGGGGAAGGGAACTAAACATTTTCATTAATCAAAGACAATTGTTGATCTCGTGTCGGGCAAAGCTCAGATCCAGACCTTTTAACTCTCTCTCTCTCTCTCCGATTAGGGCCATTTTTCAGCCTTGCCATTAACGCACCTTCCCACCTATGCAATCAGGGCCAATTTGTGTGTGTGGAATCGGAGCTTTTTTTCCAGGTAAGCAATCAGACCGTGCCCTCCTGTGCCGCGATACTATAGAGGCAGGTCGGGAAGCGGAGGGAAATAAAAAAAAAATAGATAAAAGTGAAAAGAGGAGAGGTAGGTGGGGAGAAGAGAGAAATAAAGGAAGAACGAGAGACGAGATGTAGATTGGATGTTTTTTTTTTACATCAGAAGACACGGCGAATGGGCAGCAAATTAGAGTAAAAAAAATGCCCGCTAATCGCCGCAATGAGTAATAAAGACAAGTTTAAAAAAAAATAATCGCGAGATAGGTTGGAAGGGAATTGAAATGAAGGAAAGAAAAAGTGAAAAGCTGAGAGGTAGGATGGGAGGTGAATAGAATAAAGAAAAGACAAAAAGATGAAAAAGAAAAACCAGAGGAATGTCGGAAAAATAAAAGAAAAAGAAATGTAAGAAAACAGAAGTGAAAAATACGAGGTAAGTCGAGATGGATGAAATATATATATAATATATATATATATATATATATATATATATATATATATATATATATATATATATATATATATATATATATATATATATATATATATATATATATTTATATATATATATATATATATATAGAGATATATATATAACACACACACACACACACACACACACACACACACACACACACACACACACACACACACACACACACACAAGAAAAATCGTATAGGTCCTTGAAACTAAACGATGAGAAAAATAATACCATCTGATACAAACTCCACACAAAAAAAGTAAAAATATAACAAGAAAAATTATATATATATATATATATATATATATATATATATATATATATATATATATATATATATATATATATATATATATATATATATCACACACACACACACACACACACACACACACACACACACACACACACACACACACACACAATATAAAACACACACACACACACACACACACACACACACACACACACACACACACACACACACACACACACACACACACACACACACAAAAACAGAACAGTAATAAAGAATGAATAAATGTGAACTCGTAAAGGTCATGGAAAGAAAATATACTAAGAAAGTTTACATCACACACACACTCACACACACACACACACACACACACACACACACACACACACACACACACACACACACACACACACACACACACACACACACACACGCGCACACACACACACGCCAACCACACACAGATCCCTCCCAAAGCACACACACACACACACACACACACACACACACACACACACACACACACACACACACACACACACGCACACACACGCACTTACCTCCCCCCACACACAAATGCACTCACTCCCCACACCCAACCCCCAAAGCACGCACAACACATTTCCATTCGTGTTGGTTCAAAGGTTAATGGAGTGTTCTATTTTTCTACCATGCAATCAGGGCCATTTTTCAGCGGCACACAATTAGCCGGAGGTCACGGAATCGACACAATTAGGGGGTTATTGAAACCTCTGCTTGGAGACGAATTCACACACACAAAAAGGCTTCAATTTGCGGAGATTAGCACGCAAAATGGTTTCTGTTCGTGAGGGCTAAGAGCGCGAGGCGATGTTTAAGATTTTACCGTCATGCACACGGCCATTTTCACCTTCGCCATAAAAGTCACGTCGTGGGGACAGTTGCCAGATTATCGTACTCAGACAATAGTATTTACCTGTTTCTGACGCCTAACTATTACCAAGAAACATCAGGAATCAACTGTTTTAACGATAATCATAAGTGAATCTCCTTAAACAGATTATTAACGGTCTGAAGTCGATAAATATAAGAGGCTGAGTAAGACAATCTGGCAACGTTGGTCCAACTCGTGGGTTCTTTCAAATTAGTGTGCGTCTGAAATGAAACTTAAAACCTCTACTTATCCATAATCATTCGTCCTTAAGTTAGTAATATTCTGTTTTGGCCCTCAATAAAGTGAATAATTTTTTCCTGGGTAGTTTCAAATTAATGTGTTTAAGAGGAAACTTGAAACATCTACTTAGCCATGATCATTTATCCTTAAGTCAGTAATGTTTCGTTTTTGTCCCATACAGTCAGCAGATTTTTAAGCTCCACAAGGAAAGAAGAGTCAGGGGCGGTCTAAGATCAGTGTATGCTTGGAAGGTAACTTGAAACGTACTAATCCACAACTATTCGTCTTGAAAGTCAATAGAGTTATGATTTTCACTAATGCAACCAGAGCTCTTTTTCCTCTGGGTCGTGGGCTGCTTACGATACGTCTTGAATCAATAGTGTTATGATTTTCACTAATGTAACCAGAGCTCTTTTTTCCTCTGGGTCGTGGGCTGCTTACGATTAGTTTGCATTAGAAAAGAAACATGAAGCTTATACTAATCCATAATCATTCATTCTCAAGTATATAGTTCTGATTTTAACCCATAAGAATACCCATTTTTCACCTCCACAGTGTTATGGGTTATGGGTCGTTTTAGCGTGTACTGGAAACTTGAAACCAATTATAAGGCACAGTAATACATAAAGTTTCAATTAGTGTAGGTTCTTTGATTTATTTTATCTTTTTCATCTATACAACCAAAGACATTTTTACCTCCAAAACGAAAGTCATATCATGGGTTGTTAACAATTAGGGTCTATACGAAAGGAAACTTGAAAATAATACTACTAATAATTTTCTTCGTTTCTATTCATAAAGGTCCTTTGGTTAATCGAGTGTTCTATTTTTCACCCACAGAACAAACAGCAGGTCACGGGTTATCAGCAGTCAGTATGTATTTGAAAGGAAACTCTAAACTAATACTAATCCACATCAATAAGGCTTCTATTCGGAAAGGTTCACTGTCAATGGAGTGGTCTATGTGTCGCCAACGCAATCAGTCTTCTTTCACCTGTACATCAAAGGCAGATCACACAATGAACACAATTAAGGAGTCTAATGAAAATTCCTCTATGGGACCAATCAGCACACACACAAAAGGTACATATGTGTGAGGGTTAACGCACTGTGCCACTTTTAACCTTCACAGAGATCACTTTTCACATATTTAACTTCTGGGAGATAGTCAAATGTCAACAGGTAAAGTTTTGAAAAGGAAATTGGAGCCGATATCAAACCATAATAATACACAACGCTTTTAGTATCTGTGAGGGTCCAATGATTAAAGAAGCATGATATTTTCACCGTCAGTTTTGAAGGGTGTAATAAGAGGCATGTCGTGAACTAAAAATAAAAATGTTAGTGCTTATCAAAGAGAAATACGAAGACCATATCAATCCACAAGTGATTTAAACGGTTCAAAAGATAACGATGGTGAGTTTAAGAGGCATGTCACGAACTGGAAAAAAAAATTATGGAGGATATATAATTAGGAAAACAAAGGTCATATCAATCCACAAAGTGTTTTAATAGGTTCAAAAGGAAATGACGGAATGTTTAAAAGGCATATAACGAACTGAAAAAAAAAATTATAGAAGATACGAAAGAAGAAAACGAAGGTCATATCAATCCACAAAGAGTACAAAGAGGTTCAAAAATAAATATAGGCTTGTTTGTGGATTCGTTTTTCCCAGGAGAATTAGAGGGAGGTCACGGGATGCATATAAATAGAGGGATGAATAAATGAAACCAGAAACAAAAACAACCCTTTGAACATTGCATACATGAAAAAATGTGAAAAGGGATCAGTCATTTTTCAACGCCACAATAAACGAAATTTTAATACCTATGCAATTGAAAGGCAGGTTACGGGATCAAAACGCAGGTGGGAGAGGTGAAAAGAATAAAAGATGGAAAATAAACTCCATAACAAACCCAAAATAAAAAGCAACATGAGGAGAGACAAAATGTAATGGTGTAAACTTTCAATTTTCACGGAACAATTGAGGCAGGTTAGGGGACTGATAGAGAGAGGTAGAAAAGTTAAAAAAATATGTAAAGAAAAATCAGTTAAAAAGGAAAACAAGGAAACAAACCAATAATAGAGTAACACGAAGAGAGCCAAAATGTTATGGTTTCAACTTTAATTATCACAGAACAATTGAGACAGGTTAGGGGACTGATAGAGAGAGGTAGAGAAGTTAAAAAAATAAATTGTAAAGAATAGTTAGAACGGAAAACAACTCAACAAACCCACAATAAAGATTAACACGAAGCGAGCCAAAAAGTTATGGTTTCAACTTTAATTTTCACGGAACAATTGAGGCAGGTTAGGGGACTGATAGAGAGAGAGGTATAGAAGTTATAAAAAAAAAAAAATGTAAAGAATAGTTAAAACGGAAAACAACTCAACAAACCCACAATATAGAGCAACATGAAGGGATAAAAAAAAACAATGGTACAAACTTTTAATATCCACAGAATAATTGAGACAGCTTAGGGGATTAATGGAGGTGGAAAAGTTTAAAAAATAATTAAAAAAGTGTACCAAACTCGAAAATGAGATACGAAACTATATAAAAAAATTGATGGGTTACGCTATTAATTTTTGCTGTACAATAATTGAAAGACAGGTTTCGGGATTAGCACAAAAATTGAAGTTAAAAATATTGTGTAAAAACGAAGGAAAAGACTCAACAAAAACTCATATATAAAACAAATTGATTCTCTCTTACCAATTTGGAAGCGCATCACGGTCAGGGGGGGGGGGGGGGGTTACATGATACTATACAAATTAAAGTAAGTACGGTAAATAAGTACTAAAAAAGGAAAGGGTACAAATAAGCATCTTTAGGAAAGTGGCTGGAGTTTCTTCGACACACTTAAATACAATCGAGTATTAGTGAAAGGAAAGTATACAGAACCCAACTCTTTTGGTCTGAAGGTTAAATCACGACTGAAAAGAAGTGAATAAAGGGTTCAAATAGCACCTCTAGGAAAGCAACTGAATGATAAACGACACTTTACTAGAAACGAATGTAGATAAAAAGGGGAGTAAATGAAACCTATCTATTTAAGTATTAATTCACTCCCTTACTATACCCGGTGAAAAAACGAAAAAATAGGTGAATAACGACTAAAAATAAAAGAAATAAGAGTTCAAATATACTTGGACGAAAGTAATTTGATTCTTTCTAACACATTTTACTAGAAACGAATATAGATGAAAAGGATGTATCTTGTATATTGTATTTACCCGATGAATAATGACTGAAAATGAAGGTAAATGAGGTCAGATAAGCACTTGGACTAAAGTAATTGGAGTATGTATTTCACATTTCATTAGAATCGAATATATGTGAAAGTAAAGTATATATAAGAAATCTGTAAACATATGTCTTAACTCACTCCCTAACCAAACCCGGTGAATAATGACTCAAAATAATGGAAAAAAGTTTAAATATTCACCTGAAAGAAAGCAACTGGACTTTCTACTATGCATTGCCCTGGAATCGAGCGGAGGTCATAGCAGAACAAATCACAACCCATCAACGTAAGTCCTCGCTCACTCTCCTCCATACCCTTAATGACTCAAAAAATGGTAAAAAGTTTAAATAAGCACCTGAAAGAAAGCAACAGGACTCTTTACTGTTCATTGCACTGGAATCGAACAGAGGTCACAGAGAGGCAAATCACAACCCAACAGCTTCAGTCCTCGCTCACTCTCCTCCACCCTGAGCGTAAATAAAGGCTCAAGCGAAGGTAAGGACAGGTAAACAGGGTGAAATACGCAACTGTGGAGAGTGGCTAAGGTGATTTGAGCCGTGAAATGGCCGCGCTAGAGGGTGGAGAGGGAACATAACAATGACGGAGAGATAAGTAAGGGAAATGACGGAGAAAGAAGGAATAAGCGAGGGGTGGATTAAGTGACAGGGGAAGAGGAGAGAGAGAATATAGCCATGGAAAGAGAGGAATCTGAGAAGGGAATGGAAGTAGGAGAGAAACTAGGAAAGAAGAACAGTAAAAGGAAGGAGGAGAAAAAAGGAGAGTGCGTAGGAATAAAAAGGAAGAAAATCGAAGGAAATAAGAAAAGAATCAAGTAATAGAGGCAATGAGAGAGAAAAAAAGAGAGGAAAAGAAAGAGAATAAGCGTGTGAAAAAACAAGAAGGAAATTGGGAGGAATAAATACGAAAATGGAGATAACAGAGAAAATAAAAAGGAAATAGAGAAATCAGAGAACATAACCGAAACAGAGAATAAGAGAAGGAGGAAGCAAGGAAGGAATAAACAGAAAATAGAAGATAGAGATAAACGAAGAAAAGGAGAAACTGATAAAGAGGGAAGAAGAGAAAATAAGGGATAAGGGAAAAAAAACAGAAGTACAAGAAATATAAGAAAAATATGAGAGAGAGAAGAGAGAGAGAGAGAGAGAGAGAGAGAGAGAGAGAGAGAGAGAGAGAGAGAGAAAATATATATATAAGCGTGCCAGGAAACAAGCGAAGGATATTGGAGGGAATAAATATCGAAATGAAAATAAAAGAGGAAATAAAGAAAGGAAATAAAGAAAAAGTATTAGGGAGAGAAAATGAATGAGGAGATAGAAGAAAACGAAGAAGGACGAAAAGAATAAACAGAAAAGGAAATGAGATAACTAAGAAAAGGAAAATATGTTAAAGGAAAAAAAGAGAATAGAGAGGAGAGAGAGAGAGAGAGAGAGAGAGAGAGAGAGAGAGAGAGAGAGAGAGAGAGAGAGAGAGAGAGAGAAACATATACGAAGAAAAGCACTCGATATATATGTGGCATCTGTTCTTGGGCGTTCAATGGCAGGAGGGAAGAACGCGAACGCACTCACTCGATTCTCTTTATGGGGTTCGATTCCATGTTTTGCCTCACCATTTTGCTTAAGGTATTGATAGTGAAAGTATTAAATATCATGATGATGATGATGATGTGGGTGGTGGTAATATGAGTAACTTCATACATCATTTGCATTGCTATTTTGTGTGTTTTGAGATAATGATGATAATGATAATAATAATGTGACTATATGATGATGATGATGATGATGATGATGATGATGATGGTGGTGATAATGAAACGTCTTAATTAAACATATTCCATCACTTCAAAAAAAAAAAAAATTAATCATGGCACAGAGAGAAAAAGAAAAAGACCGAAATAAGGAAAGAGAAAGAAAAGGAAAGAAAGAAAGACAGGAAGAGAGAAACAAAAAAAAAAAAAAGAAGGAAACGAAAGGGATAAAGAAAGAAACAAAACAAGCGATAAAGAAAAATAATATAATACATCTTTGCACTGAGAGAAAAAGAAGAATATCGAAACAAAGAAAGAGAGAAGGATAAACAGGAAGAGAGAAACAAAGAATGAAAAAGAAAGAAAAGGTTGAAGAAAGAGAAACAAATAGAAAAAGAAAGAATGAAAGAAAAGACTGAATAAAACTGAAGAAAGAAACAAAGAATCTACAACTGAAAAATAAAGAAAAGGATAAAAAACAAAGATAAATAAATAATAAAGAAAGAATGGAACAAAAGACTGAATAAAAGGGAAGAAAGAAACAAAGAAACAAAGAATGAAAAGTAAAGAAAAGGATGAGGAGATAGAAAAATAAATACAGAAAGAAAGAATGGAACAAAAGAATGAATAAAAGACAATAAACGAAATGTCAACGGTTATTCCTATCATTTCGCACTCGTTAAAGATTTCCCGTTCAACAACAAACACACACACACACACACACACACACACACACACACACACACACACACACACACACCCTTCCCCCTCGCCTCGCCCTTCCCTAACACGCGGTAACAAGAGCCATTCCCGCGGTGCAAGACTAACTGCCTCTTCTTATCAGCTGTCAACACGCCGAGAGGAACAACGCCGTTAGATTTCACGCTGAACAAACCTCCAACGCATGTAAGGATTGTAGAAGAGGTGGTGGTGGAGGGGGAGAAGGAGGAGGAGGAGGGGAACAGAGTGGAAGAAGAGGAGGTAGAGGAGGGTGAAGAGCACGAGGAAGAGGAGGAGAACTAGGAGAATAAGGAAGAGAGGAGGAGCAGGTGATGTACTTAAGAGGAGAAGGAGGAGGAAAAGGAAGAAAGGAAAAGGTGATAATCTAAATGGAACAACAAGGACGAGAAAGAAGGAAGGAGGTACAGGAGGTGATAAACTAGAGAGAAGAACAAAGAGGAAGAAGAAGAAAAGGAGGAGGAGGAGGAGGAGGAGGAGGAGGTGATGATGAATTAAAGGTGTAGAGGGATGAGGTAACAACATGTACGACTATGATAAAGAAGTGTGAAAGAAAAAAAAGAGAGGGAACAAAGAAGAGTTTGAATGCGTAGGAAGAAGAAAGAAGTGGGCGAAGCATATTGGAGGTGGTAGAAAGTATATTGTAAGGGACTTGAGTGAGTGAGTGAGTGAGAGATTGCGTGAGTCTGCGTGGAAGAAACAAATAATAAGAGAGCAGTTTGTGGAAGAGGCAGTGAGTGAGTGAGTGAGTGAGTGAGAGAGGGAGAGATTGCGTGAGTGTGCGTGAAAGAAACAAAACAATAAGAAAGAGCAGTTCGTGGGAGAGGCAGTGAGTGAGTGAGTGAGTGAATGAGTGAACGCTGAATGAGATGAGTTAAGGAATGATAGAATGAGTGAGTAGGAAAGACAAAGAATAAGAAAGAACAAAACGGATGAGTCAGTGAATGAGTGAGTACATAACTGAATGAGTAAGCTAGTGAAAGAAGTCGTGTAGATCGTGTGTGGGATAGACCAAGATATAATAAACAGCAACTACATGGAAGAGGCAGCGAATAAATAGGGCGAAAGGGTAACCAAGGAGGCAGGTCGGTATTATTAGCTCGACGGAAAGGTAGATTCACAGCTGGTTCATTTCTCTTTCTTATTATTTCCCTTTCTTCTTTCTCTTCTCCTTATTCCAATTTTTCTGTCTTCTTTTCTTTACTTCATGTTTTCATACCTTCCTTCCCTCCTTGTTTCTTTTTTCTTTTTCTTCTTTTCTTCTTTCTTCTTCTTCTGTCACTCTCTCTTTCTCTTGTCTCCTGACGTGTGGGAGAAAAGATGAAGTAGGGACCGTGTTTGTGTGTCAAGGGAGATGAAAGTAGAGAAAAGAGAAGGGAAAAAGAGACAAATGGGTGGATAGACAGAAAAAGGGAAACAAAATCGATAAAGAGGAGTTAGAGGATATTAGTGAAAAGAAATGAAGATTGAAAATGACAGGGATAAAGAGAGAAAGAGGAAAGAAAGTAGATAAAGAGAAACATAGAGATGAGACAAAAGGGTAGATAGAGAAAATGAGGGACACAAAACCGATAAGGAGGAACTAGAGGATATTAGTGTAAAGAAATGAAGATGGAAAATGACAGGGATCAAGGCGGAAAGAGGAAAGACAGTAGATAAAGCAAAACAATGAGATGAGTGGTTATGTGAGAAGGGAGAACAAAGACAAAACGAGAGATAGACAGACAGACAAACGAACACGAAACAAATATAGAGAAATTAGAGAAGTTGAGTGTTATGACAGGGTGAAAGAGAATACGAGGGAGAGGGCAAGAGAATATATTACTGAGAAACAAGGAAGAAAAAGGAGGAAAGTAAGAGTTTGTGAAGTGAAAATAAGAGACGATTGAGATTGACAGACAAATAAAGTAAACACACAGACACAGACAGCCATATAATTGAACAAAACAGACACACACAGATATATAGACCAGCACAGACAGAAAGACGAAGCAACAGAATACAACCTTTCGTCACGCTTCAACTGATATTACATAAAGCCTTTTCCAACACACACACACACACACACACACACACACACACACACACACACAAACAAACAGTAAAACAACGAGCAGAGCAACTCCACACAGGTAACTCGCGCGTCAGTCAATACACCCGCAGGTAAGCTCGGTGTCACAGGTGCGCGCCACAACTCACCTGGTTACCTGTCGATCCTTACCTTTCCTTATGTCTAGCGACCTTTCTAACTCACTGACGTAACTTGATTTTCCTTTTACTTTTTGCTATTGACCTTACTTAGATAACCTTTACTTAGATTACCTTTTCAGTTACCTATTGTGTTATACCTGTACCTTCATTACCTTTCTTAATCACCTTTACCTCTTACTTTTCTTCATTATCTTTAAGTTTATTACCTTTCAATCTCCCCCATTTTGTTAGCTATCGAGTCGAACCTCTCCCCATTACCTCACTTCCATTCTTTTACCTCTATTACCTTTACCTGTATTAACTTTCAATCTCTCTTATTATGTTACCTTTAGAGTCTCATATTTCCTCATTAACTTTTTTTTCTTACTAATAACTTCATTATTTTATCTTCACTATCCTTTTCAATTATCTTTACCTCTTTCGCCTTTCACACTCTCACTTTTACCTATCAAATCCAACCTTTCTATATTACCTTTCTATCCCTTACCTTTACCTGTGCTGCCTTTCTGATTTACCTATTGTTTTTACCTTTCAACTGTTACATATCGAGTCTATTTTTTCGCATTGCTTATCCTCCTTTCCTTCATCTCCATTACCTCTATTAATTTTCAACCTCTCTCCCTCCATTACGCATCATTAACTTTCTTTCTTACTAACACCTTCATTATTTTACCTTAACTATCCTTTTCAATTATCTTTACCTCTATCACCTTTCACACTCACTTTTACCTATCAAATCCAACCTTTCTATATTGCCTTATTATCCCTCACCTTTACCTGTGCTGCCTTTCTGTTTTACCTTTAGTTTTTACCTTTCAACTGTTACATATCGAGTCTATTTTTTCGCATTGCTTTTCCTCCTTTCCTTCATCTCCATTACCCTTATCAATTACCTATTTTCAACCTCTCCCCCTCCATTACGTACAGGGTTGGTGATTTTTTTGATTTTTTTTTAAATCAAAAAAATCAAAAAATCATTGATTTTTTTGATTTATTTGATTTATTTGATTTTTTATTAAAAAAATATATATATATATATATATATATATATATATATATATATATATATATATATATATATATATATATATATATATATATATATATATATATATATATATATATATATATATATATATATATATATATATATATATATATATATATATATATCCGACTGAGTGATTTGAAAATCTCCATAGGTTACTTTAAGTTTGAGTTTAGGGCGTGTAAGTGTGAGCACAGTCAAGGATCCTGATACATACGTGTTCAATACTTGTTTGTAGTTGGTACAGGACCAGGTTTAGGACAGACAGAGTTGCCTGAAGTTATTTTCATGACAGCATTTTATATTATTACCACACAGAAGAATATCTACTTTTATTCTGTTACTGTTTGGTTGCTAACCTTGGTTATTATTATGATACATTGAATCCCAAGTTAGTAAAGACTAAAGGAGGCTGATTTTTACCATCCTTGGAGCACATCATTTAACTTATGGAATACTTTTTAGTAAAAAAATCAAAAAAATCAAAAAAATAAATAAAATCATGATTTTTTAGTAAAAAAATCAATGATTTAATCATTTGATTAAATCAATTTGATTTAATCATTGCCAACCCTGATTACGTATCATTAACTTTCTTTCTTACTAACACCTTCATTATTTTACCTTAACTATCCTTTTCAATTATCTTTGCCTCTTTCGCCTTTCACACTCTCACTTTTACCTATCAAATCCAACCTTTCTACATTGCCTTATTATCCCTCACCTTTACCTGTGCTGCCTTTGTGATTTACCTTTAGTCTTTACCTTTCAACTGTTACATATCGAGTCTATTTTTTCTCATTTCTTTTCCTCCTTTCCTTCATCTCCATTACCCTTCTCAATTACCTCTATTAATTTTCAACCTCTCCCCCTCCATTACGTATCGACTTCAACCTTTTCCCATTCCATCGCTAACCGAGATCGATTTTTTCCATTATTTTTCCGCTTTTCCTTCATTTCCATTCCCCATCTCAATTACCCCTATCTCTGTTACTTTTCAACCTCTCCCCCTCCGTTACGTATCGACTTCAATCTTTTCCCATTCCCATTCCCATACCATTACCTGCACTACCTTTTGATTTACCTTTCATCCCCCACTCGCCACCAACCGCGTCCAACCTTTTCCCAATATCAGAAACCTTTCAACCCCCGTCACTGATTCTGCAACTTTCATACCACGATTAAGTGCTGCTCGTAAGTGGGGCGGAACCTTATTACCTGACGTGATGCTGTTTATGGGAGTTTTCAAAAGCGTCGTCATATTTTGCTGTATCTCTAAATCGCTTTTCAGAGAGACAGACATAATGAGGGAAACAAAGGAGCTAAAGATAAACTAAAATATATGAGTGTAAATAAAGAGGAGTTGAAAGGAGGAGAGAAGAGGAGGAAGAGGACAAAGCAATAATATAATGATTGATAAGACAGAAAAAAAAGGAAACTAAAGGAATATGAAGTTAAATTAGTAGACGCTTTGAGACAGACAAAGATAAATAAGCAGAAAAAAAAGAAACTATAGTACTGTGTGAAGAAAAAAAATGAAACGGCTGAGATGGAGACAAACAGATGAAAACAGAGACAAACAAACAATGACACAAAAGGGGAGATAAACACAGACACTCTAATGATCTTTTGTCAACTGGTACGATTCCTGTGTGTTGAGATGAGTGTATATTTTCTTTATTTACCGCCCCGATGCTTTCCACGCGTTTGGATATTTTTTTTCCTTTTCATTCCGCCGCGTCAATATATCTCGAAAGTTTGGCAGGAAATGACTGACTTGACTGACTTATTAGCTGAGCGACCCGACACCGAATGAGGGCGAGAGGGAATGAGTGAACGAACCATGAATGAATGACTGCAAAGTGTTGTGTGTGTGTTTGTGTTTGTGTGTGTGTGTGATGTGTAGCACACACACACACACACACACACACACACACACACACACACACACACACACACACACACACACACACACAGGTTTAACCCCATTTCCACGTCAGACTGAATAGATGAATGAACCCTGTGTGGTGTGTATTATTGGAGTTCAGGAGCATGTGTATGTATGTATGTATGTATACGTGCCTGGGTGTATGTCGGCAGCAATATCATCAGAAACACACACACACACACACACACACACACACACACACACACAAGCAAACTATTTCCAGCCACACATCAGTTACAACCAAATCAACCGATATTAGCCAGCATTCAGGGTCTTGCTCTCATTAGGGTGTTTCAGGTGAGGCAGAGCACCTTACCTGAGGATAATGAAGCGCTCAAACAGGTACACAGGTCGCTGGCAACACCTGAGCCATAATTACCATGTTCCCTTCCTCCGTGCGCCTCAGCTGACCTTTCCTACGCCAGGTGTACGGTGGGTGGCTGCGATAATGATGGTGATGATGATGATGGTGTTTTTTGATGAAGAGGAAGAGGAGGAGGAGGAGGAGGAGGAGGAGGAGGAGGAGGAGGAGGAAGAGGTTAATGATGCTATTTCTTTCCTTCTTTTTCTTCTTCTCTGTCTTTGAGTGTAATAATGATAAAGATGATGATGATAAAGAGGTAGAGGAGGAGGAACGCAAGGAATAAGATGAAGAGGAGGAGGAGGAAAAGGAGGAGGAGGAGGAGGAAGAGGGTGGTAATGATCCTGCTATTTCTCTTCTTCATTTTTCTTTCTTTTCGTTCTTTCATGTTCTCGTTCCTCATGTACAGCTTCTTTTTCTTGATATTCTCTCTTTTTTATCATTCTTTTCCTTCTATTTCATTTTCTTCACCACATATTCCTTTGCCTTATCCGATACCCTTTCCTTATGTATCCTTATTTCACTTATAGCGGTATCAAACGCTTCTCCTTTAAATCCTACTCCTACAAAGATAACATAAGGCAAGATCCTATTTATATGGTTGTGAGTCCCTTTCCTTTCCTTCCTAAAGCTACTCTTCTTTTCACCTCCCATTCGTCTAAACTTCTAAAGGCATGTCAATCCCTTCTCTTTACCTCAAACTCCTTCTACTATACAAATAACAAGAATTCGGATCATTTATATACCTGTGAAGCCGTAACCTTTCCCTTCCCTTTTCTCCCCTCATTTCGTATACAGTCATATCAATACCTTCCTTTTACCTCTAACTCCTACTATTATACATCTAACAAGACTTCGGATCATCTATATACCTGTGAAGCCGTAACCTTTCCCTTCCCTGTTCTCCCCTCATTTCGTCTATAGCCATATCAATACCTTCCTTTTACTTGTAACTCCTACTTCTATACATATACCAAGAGTTTCGATTCTCTTCTATGCTCTGAACCCCTTACCTTCTCTATCACAACTCCTCTTCTTTTCCCTTATTCCATCTATAGTCTTTAACGCCTTCTCTTAACCTATAACTATTTCTGTAACTCCTATTTCTATACATATCCCAAGAGTTTCGATTCTCTTGTATGCTCTGAACCCCTTACGTTCTCTATCACAGCTCATCGTTTTTTTCCCTTATTCCATCTATAAACGCCTTCTCTTTACCTATAACTCTATTTCTGTATACGTAACATCAGACTAGATCCTACTTTTATATGCTATGGATCCTTTTTCTCTGCCTTTCACTAGTCCTATTATCGTTTCTCCGCTTATTTCATCTATAGGGTTATCAACTCCCTACAACTCCTATATATAACAAGAGATCTGATCATCTTGTATGCTCTGAGCCCCTTCACCTCCCCTCTCACCGCTACTCCTCCACGCACCCAACTTTAGAACGAGCCCTCTTCATCTATTATACTCTCTCTCTCTCTCTCTCTCTCTCTCTCTCTCTCTCTCTCTCTCTCTCTCTCTCGTTATCTCTGCGGTTAGTCTCCCTTAACCCCCCCCAACCCCCCAACCCCTCCCCGCGGTGTGTCAGCCGAAGTTTATCCGTTCCATAACTTTTCCGTGGCGCCAAGTTCCCGCGGCTCCAAGTTGGTAAGTTCGGAGAGTGTGTCTAGTGGTCATTATTTTAGCTGTCGGTTAGTTAGCTGGTTGGTTAATGGTTAAGGAGTTCGGTAATGATGGTAGGGGTGGTAGTAATAGAAATGAGTGATAGTGAATGTGTGGTTGATAAAGAAGGAAAAATAATGACAATAAACAGAACATAAGAAAAAAAACTACAGATAAAGACGATGCAGATTATGAAGGTATGTGGTAGTAATAGAAATGAGGGTGATAGTGATCGTGTGGTTAATAAAGGAGGAAAAATAATGACAATAAACAGAACATAAGAAAAAAACTAATGATAGAGACAAATGCAGATTATGAAAAGAGAATAGGTAGAAGATTGTTACGAAGTTAGGTAGTCAGGTAATGATGGTATTTGGTAGTAATTGAAATGAGGGTGATAGTGAATGTGTGGTTAATAAAGAATGAAAAATAATGACAATGGACAGAACATAAAAAAAACTACATAGCTAAATACAGATGCAGATTTTGAAGAAGAAGAGGCAGAAGATTTTTTTTTTTCTAAATTACAGAGGACACGGCTCAAGGGCAATAAAATAGTACAAAAAAAAAAAGCCCGCTACTCGCCGCTCCAATAAAAGATAAAAGTAAAGAGTAGCCAAAAGAGAGGTCAATTTCGGGTGATGAATATGAAGAAGGAAAGAAAATAAAGTGGAACAAAATAACAATGCGACAAGTAGGAAAATGAGAGTAAAGGAATGGGGAAAAAATGCAGTTTACGATAGTCTGGTGTAAAATGAGTGAGATCAGAGGGCCGAGGTTGTCGTGGCTATAAAAACAATAATAATAAAAATAATAAAAGTGATACCGTATGTTAGAGGGAAATATATAAAACAGGAGATAGCTAGATGGATACATATAGATTAGGAGCAGAAAGTAGCGGGCTTTTTTTTCATTATTGTTTTCTTTTTTTAACGCCCTTGCACTGTCTCCTCTGCTGTAAAAAAAAGAAAAAAAAGTAAAGAGAGAGACGGTCAAGGACATTATCAAGGTCATTTGTGAAACACGGTCAATAAGAAAATCAGGAATAACCACGAACAATCAATGACAATCACATAAGTAATCAAAAACGCCGCTAAGAACAATCACGTACACACTGGGCGGTTTTGCCGCGCGGTTTCGCCGCTTTTGCGATAACACACACAAACAAATTGGAGGTGTCACAGTGGGCGGTTTTACCGCGCGGTGCCGCGCGGCAGCCGCCCACCACCGCAGCATGCTGCGGCAGAACTGCCCTGCCGCACTGCCGCTTCCCGCCGCTATTGAGGACACAACACACACAGTTCAAAGCACGTGGTCAACCTGGGCGGTTCCGCCGCGCGGTCGACCACCATGTCTGACGTTGATTTATTTATTCAATTAGTGTAATTATCAATCTTTCCTCGGCAGATATTGCCCTCCTGAGCTCTGTGTTTTGTTTGGAGATGTGAGGCCTTAAAACTTGCAGCAATTTATCAAATGAAGCCTTGGTCATTCGGTAATTAAGAACATAAGAACATAAGAACGTAGGAGTCTGCAAGAGGCCGATGGGCCTGTACAAGGCAGCTCCTTTGAACTTAAACTCCCGTGAATCTAACCCCACCTAATATCACTGTCTATGAATTTATCTAATCTATTTTTTTCAATGTGACAATTGTACTGGCACTCACCACATGACTCCTCAGCCTGTTCCACTCATCTACCACTTTGTTAGTAAACCTTTTTTGGCCTAGTTCCTTGTTGCATCTGAATTTATCCAGTTTAAACCCAATGCTAGGTGTCCTACCCGGTTCTCTTACCAACAGAACCTTTTTAATACCCCCCTTATTACAGCCCTTCATCCATTTATAAACCTCGATCATGTCTCCACGCACCCTTTGCCTTTCTAGAGAATGCAAGTTTAACTGTGTGAGTCTTTCCTCGTATGGCAAGTTTCGTAACCCTTGAATCTTCTTAGTCATCCTTCTCTGCACCGATTCTAACATTTTTATATCCATTCTATGGTAAGGAGACCAGAACAGAACCGCATAACCAAGATGAGGTCTAACTAATGCTAAATATAGTTTGAGGAAGACTTCGGCGCTTTTGCTTACGATCCTTAAAATAAAACCCAGCACCCTGTTTGCTCGATTTCTAGCTTGAATGTATTGTGCCCTTGGACTGAGATCAGAGCTCACGAACACCCACTATTCTCATAAAACTTCTCAAACTTTTCACTAGTTTTCCTCTCAGCATGAAATGGGTGAACCCAATTTCTCAGACATGTTGGCTCTTTAAGTAATCATTCTGCCTCAAGGACACAAACAACCTTGGGGTTAACGCTGCCGCGCGGCGAAACCGCCAAAGTGTGACATGATACTGATTAGGCGGCGCCGCCGCCCTTCCCCACCCAGCGGTTTTGCCGCGCGGCGAAACCGCCCAGAGTGACACCGCCCTAAAGGACATAAATAAAGGACGAAGAACGGAAAGATCAGGAACATACTAAGAACAAAATCACGTACCTAATCAAGAACAAAATCACGAACAAAATCAATAACAGAATCATGGACCAAATCAAGGACGCATTCACGGACTAAATCAACAACGAATTCACGAGCCAAATCACGTATAGGAACGAAATCAAGAACAAAATCAAGAAAAAATATCACCAAAAACAAAATCACGAACCTAATAAAAAACAAAATCACAAGCCAAATCACGTACGAAATCAGTAACCAAATCACGAACTATATCAACGGACAGAATCACGGACCAGCCAAGGACAAGGTGAAGGACGCGCCACGGACCACTGAGGCTCCCGAGGCGTCCTTTGGCACACCTGAGACAAAGGTTAATTGGTGTTCGATTCCACGGAGCGAGGAAAGACTACAGGTGCGTGTAATAGCAGGTAATGAAGCGAGGAGTCCCTGATCCTCCTCCTCCTCCTCCTCCTCCTCCTCTTCCTCTTCTTCCTTCTCCTCCTCTTCCTCTTCTTCCTTCTCTTCTTCCTCTTCTTCATCCTACTCCTCCTATGGTTTCTAGTTCTGAGTGCTCATTTTACTCTTATTTGTCATCTTCCTTTACTTTTTTTTATGATATTTCTTCTTCCTCTTCTTCTTCATCTTCTTCCTCTTCTCTTCCTCCTCCTCCTATGCTTCCTACTGCCATAGCTCATTATCCTCTTATCCATCGTCTCTGTCTGTCCTTTCTTTGATGGTATTTTTCCTCCTCCTCCTCCTCCTCCTCCTCCTCCTCCTCCTCCTCCTCCTCCTCCTCCTCCTCCTACTCCTCCTCCTCCTCGTTCTCTTCTGTCTTTTAATCTTTGTCCTCTTTTTGTATTCCTCTTCCTCCTCCTCCTCTTCTCTCCCCTTTGCCATGTTTCCTGTATGTCATGTTTCTTTTTCTATTCCTCCTCCTCCTCCTCCTCCTCCTCCTCCTCATCATCATCATCATCATCATCATCATTTATCATATTCCAGCTCTTATTCCATTTCCTTTATTGTAGTTTTGTTTCTTATGCTCTTCCTCTTTCTCCTGTTTCCTTTATCCCATGTTTTTTTTTTTCATTTTTCTTCTTCCTCGTCCACCTCAATTATCATATTTCAGCTCTTATTCTATTTCCGTTACCTTCTTTCCTTCTCATCCTCTTCCGCTTTTGTCTCCTTTTTCTTCTCCTTTTCTACTCGTTTTCTTCTTTCTTTAACTATCTTTTCTTCTTCCTTCTTCGCCTCGTTCTCCTTCTCCTTCTTTGACCTCTCTTTCACCTCCTTTTCGTTTTCCTTCTTCTTCCTCTTTTTCTTGTTTCTTCTCTTCCCCCTCCTTCGCAAACTCCTTCCTTTTTCTTCTTCTTCTTCCCCTTCTTCTTGTTTCTTCTCTTCCCCCTCCTTCGCAAACTCCTTCCTTCTTCCCCTTCTTGTTTCTTCTCTTCCCCCTCCTTCGCAAAGTCCTTATCCTTCTTCTTCTTCTTGTTCTTCTTGTTTCTTCTCTTCCCCCTCCTTCACAAAGTCCTTATCCTTCTTCCTCTTCCTGTTCTTCTTGTTTCTTCTCTTCCCCCTCCTTCGCAAAGTCCTTATCCTTCTTCTTCCTCTTGCTTCTTCTCCTTCACTTCCGCCTTTGTAATCTCATTATGCTTCTCATCATCGCCATCAAGGTCGCGGTTCTTGCAACACCATGTTTGAAAGTCTCTCCTTATCTGCCTGTCTCCAACTTTTCCGTCGCCGGCAATGGGTTTAATGGAGTCTTATGGCGCAGAAGTGAGGCTGACAAGGTGAATGCGGGGTCGTGGAGTCTGGAAAGTGTTGCGAAAGTTTGTTCTGGCGGCGTTTTGAGGAGAATGTGAAAATTATGTAGTTAGTTCCCGTGTGATTTGAGCAAAGTTGAGGTGCTTGGGGCGACATAAATAATAATAAACATAAAAAAACTACAAAGATAAGGACAAAGATGGAAATTATGAAGAAGAATATGTAGGAGATGGCGAAGCTTATAGAGATGAAAAGAAAACAAATTAGAAGGAAATGAAAAAGAAAAGGTAGATTATGATGTATTTAAAGACGGAAAGAAAACAAAATAGAAAAAAAACACCACTGCCATACGTAGAAGGAGAGTAAGAGAAAAGTTAAGTGTTATGGGAGAGCTTGTTCTGGAGGAGTTTCGAAGAGAATGAGAAAATGATGCAGTTTACCTAGGTTTTGCGGTGAATGAGAGTGATTAAAGCAAGGTGGAAGGGCTTGGGGCGATAACAATAATAATAAAAACATGAAAAGAATATAGAGATGAAGAAAGAGATGAGGATTATGAAGAAGAAAAGGTAGATTATGATGAACATGAAGACGTAAAGAAAACAAAGTAGAAAAAAAACAGCAATGCGATACGTAGAAGATAATAAAGATAATAAAAGATAATAAAATAAGAAAAGAATATAAAGATGAAGAAAGAGATGTAAACTATGAAGAAAAATAGGTAGTAGATTATGATGAATTTAAAGACGTAAAGAAAACAAAGTAGAATATAAGAACAATGCAATACGTAGGAAAATGCGAGTATAGGAGGAGTGAAGTGTTCTCGGAGAGCTTGTTCTGCAGGCGTTTTTGAAGAGCACTGGAAGATGGTGCAGTTTACGTTTTTCTAGTATGAGTGTGATAATAGAAAGGCGGAGGTGATTGTGGCTATAAAAATAATGATAACAATAACAATAATAAACATGATATACAAAGATGAGGACGAAGAAGCAGGTGATGATGGTAAGGAAGAATATAAAGAAAAGAAAAAAGACGAGGAAAAGAAGAAAAAAAAAAGAGTATGATGTGTAAGAGAAGAAAACGAGATGAGGAAGAAAATGATAATGATGATGGAAAAAAAAGAATAACAAGCATCAATTTGGGAAGATGCATAAGTAAAAGTAGTAGTAACAGTAGTAAAAGTAGTAGTAGTAGTAGTAGTAGTAGTAGTAGTAGTAGTAGTAGTAGCAGTAGTAGTAGCAGTAGAAGTAGAAACAGCAGCAGTAGAAACAGTATTAATAGGAGAAACAGTAGTAATAGGAGGAATAGTAGTAATAGTAAAATAAGTAATAGTAGAAATAAAAATAATAGTAATAACAGTAGTAGTAAAAAATATATACTAAGGATAATAATAATACTGAAAGGAGACGACGAAGGATAAAAAAACGACCTCAAACAAGCAGGTAGGCGGGCAGGTAGAAAGGGTACGACAACCAGGTGAGAAGGACCATGGCACAGGTGATGGAGTGAGGCGGTGCACCAGGCCGTTACAAGGGGCGGAGGTTACGGGGACGAGCGGAAAACGGCCGAGATTACATACAAGTTGATGTTATGTGCGTGGCGTGTGTGGGACTCATCTTGTCGGCGGGAATAAATTGGAAAGGATGAGAAGGATGAAGGGAGGGGGGAAGGAAGGGAAGGAAGAATGAACAGGGTAAGGGAGAGGGAGGGAGAGAGTGATGAAGGGAAAAACGGAGGGAGAGGGAGCGAAAGAGGGTGAATAAGAGGAAGGGAGATGGAGAGAAAGAAGGAAAAGGAGAGAGAGAGAGAGAGAGAGAGAGAGAGAGAGAGAACATTAACGTAATAATCATCTTCATTTAGCTTAACCCTTTTTTTCCTTGTTTCTTTCCTTCCCTCCTTTTTTTTATGGGTGGTTTGGAAGTGATTCAACGACAGAGGAAAATAAGGAGAATTGAAAAGTAAATGATATCAATGTACAAGATAAAGCAAATTAGAGGAGAGGGGAAATTATATGAAGGAGTAAAAGAATAAAATGAAAGGAAGGTAAAATTAAAGTCAGCTAAAAAATGAATCAAAAGGGTTAAAAGGGATGAAAAGGAACAGAGAAGACATGAGGGTGGAGGGGGGGAGGGGGGGGGGATAATTACATGGAAAAGAAAGACAAACGAAAGAGGTATATAAAAAAAGCAAAGTAAAAAAAAAAGGAAGTGAAACGAGAACCAAAGCAAAACAAAGCAAAGATGAACACGATAAAGGAAACTAAAGGTAAAGAAATGTAAATGTAAATGAGAGAAACGAAGGTGAGATGGGAGAACAGAGAAGGAGAAAAGATGAAAGCAAGGAACATAATCTCAGAAAGGCAAAGAAAATGAACCTAAGTGAAAAGAAATAAAAAAGGCAAAGAGGATGAGATGAAAGCAACTGGAGATGAAGAAATGTATAAAAGAGAAAAGCAAGAGATGAAAACATAAAAATAACCAAAGGAAAGCAGGAGAAAGGAGAACAAGAGGAGATAGTACAAGCGCGTTGCGACACACGGGAAAGAATGAGAATCGCAGAGACATTTTTTAAGGGAAATTTAAAGGAGGAAAGCTGCGAAGAAATGGAGAGAGAGAGAGAGAGAGAGAGAGAGAGAGAGATTGTTGTTGTTGTTTTTCTTTTAAGTTCAATGACATTCCAAGGAATTCTCTTTTGCAGTCTCAAGATTTCGTTATTGAGCTGAAAATTTGTCGCATGAATATATATTACCTAGGACGCTCTCTCTCTCGCTCTCTCTCTCTGTCTCTCTTCCAATTTTTCACCTCACTTATTTACTTCCCTCTTACCCCTCCTCCTCCTCTTCTTCTGTTTCTATCTATCTATCTATCTATCTATCTATCTATCTATCTATCTATCTATCTATCTATCTGTCTTTCTCTCTCTGCTGTTACACGGGAAAACCCTCAGGCTGTCGGCTCGTCTTGTCAGGTGAATATTTGAGTATTACAATGAAACAGTAGGAGGCTTTCGTCTTGCTAGCCTTGAGCTGTCAGAGGGTCGACGGAAGGAACAGATAATCGGAAGTATGAGATATATTCGTGGCTGTTACCGATGAATAGACTGGAAGAAAAGGAAGGTCGGGAAAGATATGAAGACCGACACAGTTACCAGACAGGCACACAGACAAGCACAGATACATACACTCAGCCAATCACACATCCAAAATGGTAGACACATAGAGAGAGATGTATAGATTGGAAGAAAAGGAAGGTCGGGAAAGATATGAAGACCGACACAGTTACCAGACAGGCACACAGACAAGCACAGATACATACACTCAGCCAATCACACATCCAAAATGGTAGACACATAGAGAGAGATGTATAGATTGGAAGAAAAGGAAGGTCGGGAAAGATATGAAGACCGACACAGTTACCAGACAGGTACACAGACAAGCACAAATACATACACTCAGCCAATCACACATCCAAAATGGTGGACACATACAAACAGACACATAGAGATCCACAGCACTAAACTGGAAAAACTCAACTAAAATAAAAACAAAGAAACTAAACCAAACCACAAGAAAAAGATACAAGCAGAAACAGAAAACAGACAAATTAGAGCTTAAGCAGACAGCAATAAATACGTCCCATTCTTACTAGCATAATTATCATGTCAAGAACATTCCTCCAAGTTTTAATTTTGACATTTTTTTACGTATTACCCACTAATTAGTATTATTTTTTTTCACATAGTACACACTAATCAGTATTATTTTAACATTCGTTCGCATTCACCTCACATTGATATATTCCCTATTATGTAGTTTTCGCTTTTTGATCCTCTCCCCTTCATGTATGTATATCTACGTATGTATAGATCCGTAACTGTACTTTTCTTTATAAACTGTACATTCTTCCTCTGCATCTACGTACTATCATCTGTAGCATTAATACCATCGCCACTGGAAAGTTGGAGATAGCGCGGTTAAACTCCACGGTCACGGACTTTCACATTTCACTAACACTTTTTCACAACGAGCTCTGAACCGCTGCGAAAGAAACACGATGAAAAAGATCCCGGAGATTAACACAGGTTTAGAGTCATAAAAGGAAGATGAAAGGATGTAAACTACGACAGAAAACTAATTAAATAGACAACATGACAGACGAGACAAAGAAAAAAAGGACAGCTTAACAAGAATTTACACTCGCAAACCAAACAACAAACCAAAAATATAAACAAACACACAAACAGATGGCAGGAGCACAAACATATACCATTAATAAAACACCTCCAAACACGTCCAAACAGGCATAAACTCGTAACACAACAACACAACAAACAGGAGGATGGCAAGCACTCAACCGAAAATAAAAGGTACCAAAAAACACACAGACTCAAGCAGATAAACAAACACACACACATACTCACAAACACACACACACACACACACACACACACACACACACACACACACACACACACACACACACAGGCCCCGACTAAACAGGAAAACAGGGGGAGGGAAAACATGCGAGGAAGCGACGAGTGAAAAAAACGCAACACGCGACGTAAAAATTCATACATTCATTACGTTTATCTGCGCACGGACCGAGAATTATCATTTTTTCTTTTTTTTCTTTCTCTTTCAAGTAAACACAACCAGGTATGCTAAGAGGGAAGGAGGAGGAGGAGGAAGAGGCGGAAGGGAGAGGAAAGAGAAGGGAAGGAGGGAGGGAGAGGGGAGGTAAGGGATGGAGGGAGAGAAGAAGGAAGGGAATAAAGGAGGGAGGGAGGGAGATGAGAAGGAAGGATAGGAAGGGACAGGACAGGAGGGAGGAGATAGAGGAGGAAGGTTAAAGAGGAAAGAAAGAAGGCAGGAGGGAGGAAAGAAGGAAAATGGAGGAATAAGGGTGTTAAAGAGATTAGAATATGAGGAAAAGAAATGAGAAAGAAGGAAACGAGAGGAGGAAGAAATGAAGGGCGAAGAAAAACGATAAAGAAGAAAAGGAGGAGGTGGAGCGGTTTAAAGAGGAGAGAATACAGGATGGAGGGAGAGAGGAGGGGAGGAGGGGATGGAGGGAAACAGAGGAAAAGAAAGGAGAGGAGGGGGAGGAGGAAGAGGAAGGAGGGATGATAAATGAGAGGGAAGAAAGGAAGAAGACGAGAGAAAGGTGGAACAGAGAAAAAGATGAGAGGGATTAGTGTTTAACAGACGGGGAAAGAGGAGGAAGAAGAGGAGGAGGAGAAGGAAGAAATGGACGAGGAAGAGGAGGAGAAGAGGGATGACAGAAATGGGGGTCAGCGATGATAGCAGAAAGAGAAAAGAACACAAAGAAAAAAATGAGGAATAAAAGGAGGAAGAAGATGGAGACAATGAGGCAAGAAATGAGGGTCAGCTATGATGGCAGAGAAAGAAAGAGAAAGAAGGAAGAGAGAAAGAGATAAGAGAGAAGAAAAGGAGAAGACGTTGGAAGGGGAGAGGGTGGGTAAGAGAAGAGGGGAAGGGGGGTGGGAGGGTTAAGAGCTTTTAGCAGGAGGATATTTTTGCGGCTGGAAACAATGAGTCTCCCGCCGCTCCTCACACATACAGATGCCCCTCGCCCAGGTCTTTCCCGCCTCAGCCTTCACGCGCCGGGAATGAATGGCCTCCTTCCCCGTCTTCCTTCTTTACCGGCGTCCAGTGTCGGCGCCTACATATATACACTTCAGCATTTACGGAGTGAGAACCAAGGCCACAAGCAGCTATAGCGTAAGCCCCGAACTTTAACTTTATCTACGTTTGTCGGTCTATTGTTTCCTCGTTCATTCATATTTCTGTACTGACCAAAGCGTCCAGTTACTCCCCTGTATCGTTTCTTCTTTCCGTGTATCTTTCTGATCTAACTCAATCGCCCAGTGTCTGTCTTCTTAATATAGAATAACATACGTGTCGCGCTATCATTTCTTCGTTTCCTAATTTTTTTGTATAAACTTAGGTCGATAAAGTTCAAATGCCAAGTCATTATGTACCGTTTGTCTCTTAACTTGAACCTTATGTACTTATCAAAAAACGTCCTGTGTCTTCTTAAATATCTGCACAGGGTTTCCTCTTTCATTTGTCTGTGCTAACCCAATCATCCAGCTCCTCCTAATTAAAGAATTTAGCATTTTTGTCACCATCGTTTCACCTTTCATTTTGTTTTAACTTACACCCAGACACACTATCATTTCTCCTTTCCCTTCATTCTGCTCCAATTTCCTCGCAGACACACTATCGTTTCTCCTTTTCCTTCATTTTGTTCTAATTTCCTCCCAGACACACTATCATTTCTCCTTTCCCTTCATTCTGTTCCAATTTCCTCCCAGACAAACTATCGTTTCTCCTTTCCCTTCATTCTGTTCCAATTTCCTCGCAGACACACTATCGTTTCTCCTTTCCCTTCATTCTGTTCTAATTTCCTCCCAGACACACTATCGTTTCTCCTTTCCCTTCCTTCTGTTCTAATTTCCTCCCACACAAACTATCGTTTCTCCTTTCCCTTCATTCTGTTCTAATTTCCTCCCACACAAACTATCGTTTCTCCTTTCCCTTCATTCTGTTCTAATTTCCTCGCAGACACACTATTTTTCCTCCTTTCCCTTCATTCTGTTCCAATTTCCTCCCAGACAAACTATCGTTTCTCCTTTCCCTTCATTCTGTTCCAATTTCCTCGCAGACAAACTATCGTTTCTCCTTTCCCTTCATTCTGTTCCAATTTCCTCCCAGACAAACTATCGTTTCTCCTTTCCCTTCATTCTGTTCTAATTTCCTCGCAGACACACTATTTTTCCTCCTTTCCCTTCATTCTGTTCCAATTTCCTCCCAGACAAACTATCGTTTCTCCTTTCCCTTCATTCTGTTCCAATTTCCTCGCAGACGCACAATCTTTCCTCCTTTCCCTTCATTCTGTTCCAATTTCCTCCCAGACAAACTATCGTTTCTCCTTTCCCTTCATTCTGTTCTAATTTCCTCGCAGACACACTATCGTTTCTCCTCTACCTTCATTCTTTTCCAATTTCCTCGCAGACGCACAATCTTTCCTCCTTTCCCTTCATTCTTTTCCAATTTCCTCGCACACACACTATCACTTCTTTCCGTTCAATTTGTCCTTACCTCCTCCCACACTATCGCTCCCCCTTTCCCTTCAGTCTATTTTAACCTCTGGCAAATAACGAAGGAGACATGGATACATTTTATATTTCCTCCTCCAGCTTCCTTTTTATTTTCCCTGTGTATATATTGACCAGCGCCGCCTCCTCACTGCTTCCCAGACAGCATCCAAACACTTGAGAAAAACGTCGATACAGCTTACCCTTCCTGTCCCCGTTTTCCTTCTTTTCTATCACCCTCTTCTGTCTAGTTTGTCTTTGCTGTCGCCTTGCCTTCGTCTCATTACTTATTAGACAGGAACACAGGTTATCTTTTCCTCTCACTCTTTTTATTTAATCTTCCATCTGTCTAGTCTGCCTTCTCTGTCGCCTTGTCTTCGTCTCATTACTTATTAGACAGGAACACAGGTTATCTTTTCCTCTCACTCTCTTCCTTTCTATCTTCCATCTGTCTAGTCTGTCCTTCTTGCCTTCCTCATCCCTTCCCAGACAGCCTCCAGACACTAAGACAGACAGGAACACAGCTTTTCCATCTCTTTCTCTCTTTCCTTTCCTTCCTCCTTGTCTTGATATATCGTCCAGTCTCTGCTTCTCGCTTTCTCCCCCTTCCTTTCTATCCTCCTTTTTTTTTTATATGTCGGATCAGTCTCTTCCTTGTTTGCTTCTCTTCCCTTCTCTCTCTTCCTTCCTTTCTATCCTCCGTCTGAATATGCGTGTTCAATAATTCCTTCTCTTTCTCTCTCTTCCTTCCTTACTATCATCCCTGTCTAGAAATGCCGTACAGTTTTCCTTTCTCTTCTTTTTCTCTTTTCCTTCTTTTCTTCCTCCGTCTAGAAATGCCGTTCAGTTTTCCTTTCTCTTCTTTTTCTCTTTTCCTTCTTTTCTTCCTCCCTGTCTAGAAATGCCGTCCAGTTTTCCTTTCCCTTCTTTTTCTCTTTTCCTTCTTTTCTTCCCCCCTGTCTAGAAATGCCGTCCAGTTTTCCTTTCCCTTCTTTTTCTCTTTTCCTTCTTTTCTTCCTCCCTGTCTAGAAATGCCGTCCAGTTTTCCTTTCTCTTCTTTTTCTCTTTTCCTTCTTTTCTTCCTCCCTGTCTAGAAATGCCGTCCAGTTTTCCTTTCCCTTCTTTTTCTCTTTTCCTTCTTTTCTTCCTCCGTCTAGAAATGCCGTCCAGTTTTCCTTTCTCTTCTTTTTCTCTTTTCCTTCTTTTCTTCCTCCCTGTCTAGAAATGCCGTCCAGTTTTCCTTTCCCTCCTTTTTCTCTTTTCCTTCTTTTCTTCCTCCCTGTCTAGAAATGCCGTCCAGTTTTCCTTTCCCTCCTTTTTCTCTTTTCCTTCTTTTCTTCCTCCCTGTCTAGAAATGCCGTCCAGTTTTGCTTTTCCCTCCTCCTTTCTTTTCCTCCTTTTCTTCCTCCCTGTCTAGAAATGCCGTCCAATTTTCCTTTTCCTTCCTTCTGTCATTTCCTTGTTTTCTTCCTCCCTGTCTAGCAATGAAGTCCAATTTTCCTTTTCCTTCTTTTCTTCCTCCCTGTCTAGAAATGCCGTCCAATTTTCCTTTTCCTTCCTTCTGTCATTTCCTTGTTTTCTTCCTCCCTGTCTAGCAATGAAGTCCAATTTTCCTTTTCCTTCTTTTCTTCCTTCCTGTCTAGAAATGCCGTCCAATTTTCCTTTTCCTTCCTTCTCTCTTTTCCTCCTGTTCTTGCTCCCTGTCAAGAAATGTCGTGCAGTTTTGTTCTTCCTTCCTTCTCTTCCTCCCTGTCTAGAGATGGCGTCCAATTTTCGTTTTCCTTCCTCCTCTCTTTTCCTCCTTTTCTTCCGCCCTGTCTAGAAATGCCGTCCAATTTTCCTTTTCCTTCTTTTCTTCCTCCCTGTCTAGAAATACCGTCCAGTTTTCCTTTTCCTTCCTCCTCTCTTTTCCATATTTTCTTCCCCCCGTCTAGAAATACAGTCCAGTTTTGCTTTTCCCTCCTTCTCTCTTTTCCTTCTTTCCTATCCATTAAGTCTGTCTTCTGGTCTTCCACACAACCTTACACACACAGGAAGGCAGCTTATCTTTCCCTCTCTCCCCGTTCTTCCTTCCTTTCCCTCGTCCTAACATGTTGTCCAGTCTGTCCCTTCTTCGCGTCATCCTCGGCGAGCCATCTGGTCTGCCGCCACGCGCCTCGCCTTTCGCCGCTGCTCCATTTTAATAACATGGTTGCTTTTATTCGCCGCCTGCAAAGTGACCTAAATCTCCATCAAAACCAGCGCAGGAAGACGACGCCGCTGTGTAGCCCCTCGCCGCCGCAGCCTTTCATGAATGCATTATGTTGCGACCAGGCGCCTCCTCCTCCTCCTCCTCCTCCTCCTCCTCCTCCTCTTCTTCCTCACAAGGCCAGGCAAAAACTCGTCGACTTCCTCTTCCCCTTCTTGTCATCCATGTCCTTGTCCTTGTCCTTGTTCTCGTTCTTCTCCTCGTTCATGTTTTCCTCCTCTCTTCCTTTTCCTTTTTCTCTCTGCCTCTATTTTTCTTCTTATCGTTCTTCCTCTTTTCTATTAATATTACCGCTGTTACTATTACTACTACTACTACTACTAATACTAATACTACTGCTGCTGCT
Source organism: Eriocheir sinensis (assembly GCF_024679095.1). Classification (NCBI taxonomy): domain Eukaryota; kingdom Metazoa; phylum Arthropoda; class Malacostraca; order Decapoda; family Varunidae; genus Eriocheir; species Eriocheir sinensis. Next base: position 12,906,955 of record NC_066530.1, read on the forward strand.
GCTGCTATTTTTTTCTTCCACTTTTTTCCAACTCTTTTTATCATGATTGTTGTTTTGTTTCTACCATAATTACTTTAATATACTTCTTTTCATCCTTCTTAATTTCCTACTTCTCTTCCACTCCTCTTTCTTTCCCTTTTCTTTTTTTCTTTTTCTTCTCTTTCTTATTTTTTTTCTTTCCCTCGTTCTTGCTCTTTATCTCTCCTCCTCTTTCCACATTCTTTCTTTTGTTCTTCATTTTTCTTTGCCTTATCGCTTATTTCCTTCGCCTCTTTTTTTCCTATTACTTCAATCTCTTTTCCTTTCCCTTGTTTTTACCATTTATCTCTCTCTCTCCCCTCTTTTTTCCCCATTACTTCTTTCTCTTCTTCTCTCCATCGTCTTTCTCTCCTCTCTCACACTCCTCTTTTTCCAACATTCCTTCTTTCTCTTCTTCTTTCCATCATCTTTCCCTCTTCTCTCACACTCCTCTTTTTCCAACATTCCTTCTCTCTCTTCCTCTTTCCATTGTTCTTGCGACTTCTCTTCCTGTCCTTCTCTTTTCCACATTCCTTCTTATTCATCCTCTTTTCCTCTTCTCTACCCCTTTTCTTCATCTCTTTTATTCCTCACTCCTTTCTTTCTTTTCTTCTTCTGCTCGTTCTTGTAATTTAACACCTCCTCCTCTTATTCCCCATTCGTTCTTTTTCTTCTTCTTTTCCTCGTTCTCTGCCACTTTTCCTCATCTCCTCTTTTATCCCTGTCCTTTTTCTCTTCTTCTTCACCTTGTTTTTCTCATATATGTCTCTCTCTTCTTTTTTCCCCACATTTCTTCTTTATCTTCTTCTTTTCCTCATTCCTGACATTTCTCTCCATCTTCTCTATTTCCTTCATTTCTCCCTTTTCCTTTTCTTCTCTCGTCCTGCTTCTCTCCTTCACCTCGATTTCCCATTACTTCTTCCTCTTCTTCTTTCCCTCTTCTGTCCCTCTCTCTCCCTTCTCCCCCAATCTTTCTTTCTCTTCTTCGTCTCCTCGTTCTTGTCTTTTAATCTTTCTGCTTCTCTCCCTCACCTCGGTTTCCCATTACTTCTTTCTCTTCCCATTTCCCTCTTCTGTCCCTCTTTCTCTCCCTTCTCCCCCAATCTTTCTTTCTCTTCTTCGTCTCCTCGTTCTTGCCTTTTAATCTTTCTGCTTCTCTCCCACATATCGATTACCCTTACCTCTTTCTCTTTCCATTTCCCTCTTCTGTCTCTCTCTCTCCTCTTCTTCCCAATCTTTCTTTCTCTTCTTCTTCCCCTCGTTCTTGCCTTACAATCTCTCTGCTTCTCTCCCTCACCTCCGTTTCCCATTACCTCTTTCCCTCTTCTCTCCCTCCCTCTCCTCTTTTCCTCCAATCTTTCTTTCTCCTCTTCTTTCCCTCGTTCTTGCCTCACAATCTCACAATCCTCGCCACCATTCCCTCGGCCAACCCTTCCAGCACGCCCATCCCGGCAGACAGTTTCTTTCTAGTTTCCCCTCATTCGTCGGGGCGGGAACGAGGCACATTCTAAACCGCGTCGTTGCCACGTCTACTCATGCCAGACTCCGCTGAGGTATGTTGAAGGCGACCGCACTAAGAATACACAAGATTTCCTCGTGCCAGAGCAAAGAGACAAAGCTTGGGAAATTCTGTGAAAGGAAAGACAATAAGGACCCTGATCTCGGTGCTGGAAACCTTTGTAGTGGAGTTGAATACACTATAAAAAGGTGGACCATACGTGTGCTCTGCCGGTCCTAACATACGAATCGGAACCTTCACAAAATTCTGGGGAGGGAAAGACGATATGGGCTCTGGTCGGTGTGTTCGAAGCCTTTTTAGTGGAGTTGAATACACTATAAAAAAGGTGGACCATATGTGTGCTCTGCCGGTCCTAACATACGGATCGGAACCCACAAAATTCTGGGGAGGGAAAGACGATACGGGCTCTGATCTTGGTATTCGAATCCTTTGTAGTGGAGTTGAATACACTATATAAAAAAAGTGGACCATATGTGTGATCTGCCGGTCCTAACATACGGATCGGAACCCACAAAATTCTGGGGAGGGAAAGACGATACGGGCTCTGATCTTGGTATTCGAATCCTTTGTAGTGGAGTTGAATACACTATAAAAAGGTGGACCATATGTGTGCTCTGCCGGTCCTAACATACGGATCGGAACCCACAAAATTCTGGGGATGAAAGACGATATGGATTCTGATCTTGCTATTCGAAACCTTTGTGGTGGAGTTGAATACCCTATAAAAAGGTGGACCATATGTGTGCTCTGCCGGTCCTAACATACGGATCGGAACCCACAAAGTTCTGGGGAGGGAAAGACAATAGGGGTTATGTTCTTGCTATTCGATACCTTTGTCGAAGAATTGTGACTATGAGTTGCATGGGTGTGATGGTCAAAGTTTCTACTGTTACAAATTTAAGATGAAAAAGGAAAGAAAAAAGAAAGCATAGACCGAAGAATAGTGCAATAGGAAGGATAGCAAAGTGGCGCATAAAAAACAATAACAAAAATACAATCACAGTTAAGCAAAGGTAACCTCAACAACAATAACAACAAGAAAAACAACAGGCATTACTTCTGTGTCTATGTACTTTATTCTAACTACTCTTTTTCATAATCAAAACTAACTTATTTCTACCAACGTTTTTTTTTTTTTTTCCTTTTCCAGTTCCTTCCTTTCTTTAATACTTTCTTATCTCTATTATAATTGTTCGTCATCTCTTCCCTTATTTCTTTCGTTCCTTGTTTATTTTGAATTTTTTGGTATGTAAATATTTCTGCCTTTTTCTCATTGTGCTTTAACTAAAAACATACACAGATTTACTTTTATTTGAAGGTTTTATTTCAGGCATTCACTTAGAATTCGAAAACAAACATGTATAGATTTTGTTTTATTTGTGGTTAAAGTCGTACCAACATTGCAGCCAATAACACAACGATAAAATCTACGTAACGAACCCAAACTCTTCCGTAAAGATAACGCCGCAGCTTAACGTTAATTGGAGATCGAAACTGACAAATCAACAACCATAAAAAAAAAACCGACTTTCTTTCATTCTCCGGTTTTACTCTCGTCGTAATCTCCAAACTTTAGCGTCCACGTTCGAATCCCGCTATCAGACGTTACCAAGAAGTCCACACAACGCAGACCTTTGAGATGATAGCGATTGACAAAGGAACAAAGGCGTGATTGTGGTATTATTCTTGTTCGCAATATACTCTTTTTCCTTTGTTTGTGTGTGTGTGTGTGTGTGTGTGTGTGTGTGTGTGTGTGTGTGTGTGTGTGTGTGTGTGTGTGTGTGTGTGTGTGTGTGTGTGTTAGGAAAGGAAATGACAGTAAAAGTGTTCGGTTCTAGTCTTCTTTCTAGTTTCTTTGACATAAGTTTTTGCTTGTGTGTAGGAGGGAAAAGAAATATAATAAAAAATAGCTTGGTTTAGTTTTGTTCTAGTTCCTTTTTATAAGCGGGTTTTTTTAACGTGTCGGAGGGAAAGGAAATATAAAATAAAAAAAATGCACGAGTTAGTCTTGTTTTAGCGCCTTTTATATACTTTTTTTTCGTGTAGAGAGGAAAAGATATAAAAAAAGTGCTTCGTTTTAGTCTTTTGGCTACATATATACTTTTTGTGTGTGTGGTGGGGAAATAAATAAAAAATATGGTTGTTTTTGGCCTTCTAATTCTCTCTCTCTCTCTCTCTCTCTCTCTCTCTCTCTCTCTCTCTCTCTCTCTCTATTTTGTGTAGAGGAGGAAAAAATAAACAAAAAAGTGCAAGGTTGTGGTGTTATTCTACTTAAAAAAAGAGTTGAGCTCTGAGAGGTGAAAAAAATACCCTACTCACCCATTTAAACAATTCATGCGTGCCACGTTCTCTTCTATGCACTCAGACCCGCGTTTTCTTCAACTGTTTTCCCACTGTGATATCTGCACACTAACCCCTAACCCCACTAACCTCTTTCTCCCTATTCCCAACACGGCAAACTTGGTGAGCCAGAATACACAAGCCTCCCTTTTTAGCCATTCCATACTACCACGTCTTCCTTTACGCGCTCTCGTTTTCCTTATTGCACTCCACGTTTTCTTTGCCTCAGCGGGGTCAGGGGGTCTCAGCATGCTCTCCCCTTTCTCTTTCACTATACTGCAAACTTTGTAAGGCAGAATAATACACAAGTTCCCCTTTTTAACTATGCACTAGTACACCGTTTTCCTCTTAGCACTCTCCATTTTTTTCGCCTCGGTGGGGTCAGGGAGTCTTTGAATGCCCTCTCCTTTCTCTTTCACTATACTGCAAACTTAGTTAGGCAGAATAATACACAAGTTTCTCTTTTAAGCTATGCACTACTACCCCGTTTTCCTTTAAGCACTCCCCATTTTCTTCGCCTCGGCGGGGTCAGGGAGTCTCTTTGTATGCCTTTCCCATTCTCTTTCACTACACTTCAAACTTTGTAAGGCAGAATAATACACACGTTCCCCTTTTTAAATATGCACTACTATCCCGTTTTCCTTTAAAGCACTCCTCGTTTTCTTCTCCTCCGCGGGGTCAGGGAGTCTCTAAGGGCCACATTCTCAAACATATCGGGGTCCAAGCACACATATTTCACACGGCTTTCGTAGGAGTTTTCAGAATTTCCAGGGGTAGTTCATTGGCCCTTCTGGTAGACTGACCCTTCTTCTGAACCATGAACCTAAATATGCACTCATGATAACCCGATTGATATTATTTTTGACCTTTGGAAATAGCTGACGTGAGAAGCGGAAGCATCAAGAGAATACCAACCTTAGCATGCTCTTCCTAACCCCCACTCCTCGCCTCGGCCCTTGCATATCCCGGGTTCATGTTACTCCAATTACTACTCCCGCGGGCGCCTCTGCAGCGTTCCCTCGTGGCCCTTACGCCCCGCCTACACTCCTGATGTCTCTGTTGTGGTGGCAGGCTCTGTAATTAGGCAAGCTCTCATGGGGAAAAAGTGGATGTTACCAAGAAAAACGCGGTTATTTTGAACGATACGAAGATTTAGGAGTGTGGGATGGTTTGCGGGGGAAGGGAAATGGGAGTATTAGATGTTATGAGACTAGGGGTTAAGGGAAGAAAGGGAGAGAAGGAGGGGGAGTAGAAAGGTAAGGAGGTTATCAGGACGAAGATAGGGGAGAAAACAGGTAAATTTTGATGAATATGGGTTGAAGGAGAAATGAGAAGAGGGAGAAAGAGGGGGAAAAAGAAAGGTAAGGAGAAAAGCAGGACCGAAACGGGGAGGAAGTAGCTAATTGTTAACGAATACGAGTGAAAAGAAAAGAAGAGGAAGAAAGGAGGGAAACAGAAAAGCTAGGAGAAAAGCAAAATGAGAGAAAGCAGTTAAGAAGTTTGACGAATGGGGAATAGGAGAAAAGGAAAAGAGGAAGGAGGGAAGTAGCAGAATTATGAGAAATGCAAGATGGGAAAAAAGAAGCTAAGAAAAGATTGACTAAGAAAAGGGAGATGGTGCAAGGGTAACGATGCAAAAAGGGAGGAAGCGAAATAGACTATGATGGAAGAGAAGGAAGGGGACAGAGTGAAGGAGAAAGAAAGATAAAATAATGGCAGAAAAATGAGAGAGAGGGAAGAAAGGTCGTAAGTAAGAGATGAAACATGATATACAAGACAGTACGAGGATTAGGGAAATAACAAAAGAAGGAAGGAAGGAAGGAAGGAAGCAGTAGAGGTGAAGAGAACAGGAACAAAAAGAAGCCTGGGAAATAAAAGAGAAGGGGAGGGAGATGTGATGAAGGGGAAGGCGAAGACATGGGGGCAGTAAAGGTTGTGAAAAAGGGGAAGAAAGAAAGGAAAAAGAGAAAGGGATGATGGATGTGTGTGTGTGTGTGGGGGGGGGGGGTTAGGAAGATGTTGCAAGGGGGAACGATGCAAAAATGGAGGAAGCGAAATAGGCTGAGATGGAAGAGAAGAAGGGGGGCAGAGTGGAGGAGAAAGAAAGAGAAAATAATGGCGGAAAAATGAGAGAGAGAACGAGCGAAGTGAGATACCGACGTAGAGAGAAACTGAAAAAGGGGAAACGGAGAGAGGGAGAGGTGGACGAAAGGCGAACACGAGGAGAAAGGATAAGGAATGGAAGCAGAGGAAAGGAGAAGAGTGAACGGAAAGGAATCAGGAGAAAGGAAAAGAGTAAATGGAGGAGACAGAAACGAAGATGGAGTGAAAGAAAAAGAGAGAGTGGATAAAAGAGGACAGGAGGAGGAGGAGGAGGGGGAACTGATGGAGGAGAAAGGAAAAAAATGAAGAAATGGAGAATGAAAATTGAGAGTATAAGTAAAGGAAACAAATGGAGAGAAATTCAGAAAGGGAGAAACATGCTAGAAAAAGAATGATAGAGGAAGGAAGATAGAGAAATATATACACAGAAAACGCAGAACCAAAAATATATAGAAACATAAAGGGAAAAAACACGTGAGAGAGACTGGCATAAAACAAAACAAATACAAATACAAAAAAGCAGAGCGTAGAAGAGAAAAAGTAAAAAAAAAAGGAATAAAGGTGAAGAGAAGGAAAACACGAAGAGAGAAAATGAATGAAAGAAAGACATAGCAAAAGACATAGATAAAGAAATGCTTGAACCCGAGGGAATATTGACAAAAGAAAACAAGTACGAATATAAATGAAAAGTCAAAATACTACAAGAGAAAGAGAAAGAAGCGACTGAAAAAGGGAGGAAAAAAGCCAAGTAAAGAGGAAATGAAAAGAGAATAGATGTAAAAATAAAGAAACGCTGGAAGAGGAAAAAAAAAACGAAATAAAAATACAAAAAAGTAGAAAAGAAAGAAAAACTGAACGAGAAGAGGAAGAAACGACTGGAAACGAAGAGAAGAAAGACACGTAGAGAAAAAAAATAAAGAATGGATAAAAACAAAACGATAGTAAACGAAAAAATAAAGCATACGAACAAAACCAAAAGAAAAAAACATGAGAAAAAGAAAGAACAGACTGAGAACGAGTAGCGAAAAGACACGTAAAGAGAAAATGAGTAAAAATTGGTTGATAGCCGGAGGAAACCCTGAATAAAGAAGAGGCGACGGTAATGAGGACTTGATGGAAGGAAGGCAACGAGAAAAAGAGAGAGGAGAGGAAGCAAGAGAGAGAGAAGAAGAGGAAAAACGTGTAGTGAACGCGTGGGCGGCAAAGAAGGTGCATGAAACGAGTCTTCTTTTTTAAGTTTGCAGCGAAAGTTAAGAACGCAGCAAAAATATGAAAGAGAGGAATGTAATGGCGAGCAAACAGAAACATTGTGAGTGCGTAAGGAGAGGGAGAAAGAGTAAGACGGGGAGGGAAAGAGAGAGAAAGAGAGAGTCGAAAGTTAATGTACATGAGCTAAAGATGAAAAGACACAGAATAAAAATAAAAAAAGAAAGAGAGAAAAAGAGAGAGAGTGAGTCAAAGGTTAATGTACATGAGCTAAAGATGAAAAGACAGAATAAAAAAAAAAAGAAAGAGAGAGAGAGAGAGAGAGAGAGAGAGGCAAAGGTTAATGTACATGAGCTGGAGATGAAAGGAGAGACAGAACAAAAAAAGAAAAAGAAAGAGAGAGAGAGAGGGAGAGAGCGGTAAATGTTTAAATCAACAAACTAATGATGACAGGGGAGATAGAGAATAAAGAATAATAAGTAAAAAGGAAAGTAAGCATTTGAAATCATATGAAGAAAGACGTGTAAGTGGAAGGCGAGATATATATTTACGTTCACATGATAAAAAATAAACATAAAACGAAAGAAAGAAAGATAGACCCTGAAATCATATAATACACTACAAATAAAGCAAAAGAGAGCAAAAGGAAGAAATATTTACTAACAGAAAAATTAATAAATAACATGAACGAAAGAAATAAAGGAAAAGAGGACCAAGAATTATAATAAATATGTAGAGAAAGCAGAAAAGAAAGAGAAAGAAAGAAACTGCAATGGTGGAAAAGAAACTGCAAAATATGATAAAATAAAAATAAGCAAAATGGAAACCAGCAATAAAAAGGGAAAGAAGAAGAACGAAAAAATAAAAGAATAGTGGACCAAGAATTGTAATAAATATAGAAAAAACGTAAGAAATAAATAAATGAATGAACTGCGATGGTATAAAAAACCCAAAATGCAAATGAAACAAAATAAAATAAAAGGAAAACAGCGATAAAGAGGGAAAGAAGGAAATGAATAAAGAAGGAAAGGTTGAAGGACGGAAAGAATGAAAGGAACAGCAAACATATAAAAAAATAAACTGCAAATAGAATGAGTTGAAACCTGCGGAATTGAGAAACGGAAGAACGATAAAGAAACTACGAAAGAAAAGAAGAAAGAGAGAAAGAAAGAAAAGAAACTCATGAGAAAACAAACTGCAAATAGCGTGGAATAAAAGGCAGTAGAAAGGAGAAATAGGGAAGAGCGATAAAGGTAAAAAAGAAAGGTAAGAAAATAAAGGAAAGTAAGAGTGCAAGAAAAGATACCGTCATAACCTAAGCTGGAAAAAAACGAAAAATGAAAACAATGAATATGAGAGAAAACATCGCTGAAAAAAAGATAAGTAAGTAAATTACGAAAAAGACGAAATTCAAGATAGCGAGATATGTCACCTGAAGCGAGACCCAAAAAAATAAAAATAAAGAAAAAAACAAGCAAGCAAGTAGGTAACGACATGCAATAATAAAAATAATGAAAAGAAAGGAAAACGAAACCACGCAAATATTTTGAAACCGAATGTCATACAGAAATAAAATAAAAGAACGCAAGAAAGAAACCCCCCAAAAAGAGCTTTGCATATAAAAACAATAAATTCCAAAGAGAGGAAAGTGACAGATAGAAAAATAGGCAAAGAGAATGACGATAAAAAAGAAAGAAAACAATGGAAAAATATAAGAAAAAAGAGGAAGAACACACATTCATAAAAAAAATCGACTAACCGCAAAGAGATAAAAACTCGAACACACAAAATAAAGAAAAAAACACACACGGACACGAAGAAAAACATATATAATTCTGTCCTGGATAACGTTGGTGACCGAGCTATCTTTACACACACACACACACACACACACACACACACACACACACACACACACACACACAAACACACATACCCCCCCCCTCCCCCACACACACACACACTACTTTCCTCTCTCCTCGTTTTCGTACTTAATTCGCCAAAGCGCCTAACGAAGTGCAACGCAAGATTTAGTGTTGAGCGCATTGCCCCGCCGAAAGTGACTGTAGCTTAACCCCGAATTCCCGTGTTTGGCCGAGAGACTTGGCTCCTGAGACGCTTATATATGGAACGGAATTTAATGGGGCCAAGATGTAGAGCAAGTAAACACGTCCATTTGCACACCTGGACACACACACACACACACACACACACACACACACACACACGGGCAGACAGAGGGAAGGATAGGCTAATGTGTGGTATTTTTCTTTTCCTTTTTCTTTAGGGGACTCTTTTTTGGGGAATGTCTCGGATGTAGAAAGGAATAAGTAAAGAAATTCGCAAACGCACACACACAAGAGCAAGCGGAAGGAAAGGAAGGATAATGTGTGGTATTTTTCGTTTTCTGTTTCTTTAGGGGAATCTTTTTTATAGTAAAGAATAAGTTAAGGAAGGAATAAGAAAAAGGGGAAAAGTGTTCTCTGATGTTATTCTTTTCTGTGTTTTCGCTTTGGTTTGTTATCGTGTTCTTCCAAGCGAGAAAAGAAAAAAAAACTACAAATAAAGCACAAGGAGGAAAAGGCAGAAGTATTTAAACACAAAAAATCAATATAAATAAGAAACGAAATTAATAAAGGAAGACAGGACGAACGATTTTTTTTTTCAAGGGCACAAAAAAAGGAAACAATAATAAAAAATAGCCCGCTACTCGCTGCTCCTAGAAAGATAAAAAGAAAGCAGGAAAGAAAGGAACTGGAAAAAAAAAGTAAGGTTCGAAGATACTATTCTCCTACACTATTCTTCGTTTTGTTCGCGAGAGATAGCGGTGAATTATTTTTTTTTTTTTTGTACCGTGTCGAGAAAGAAAATGGAGGGAAAAATGTCTTATCTTGGTTTTCTTTTCCTGTTTTTCTCTCCTGTTTTTCTCTTCGCCCAAAAACGTACGTGAGCAGGTGAGATGGCAAGAGTGTCTGTCTGTATACCTGTCTGTCTGTTACGTGTCTGTTACCTGTGTCTCTATCTAACTGACAGTCTGTATTTCTTTCTTTAAAACACACACACACACACACACACACACACACACACACACACACACACACACACACACACACACACACACACACACACACACACACACCTTCACGCAAAAACAGAACGGAAAAAACAAACAAAAAAGTAACTTACATGAGGGTGGACGCGGCCTCTCTCTCTCTCTCTCTCTCTCTCTCTCTCTCTCTCTCTCTCTCTCTCTCTCTCTCTCTCTCTCTTTGCTTTTAACCTTTCACACTTCTCTTATTCTCTGTCACTTTTCCTCTCCTCCTCCTCCTCCTCCTTTCCTTTCCTCCTTACTTGCTTCTCTTTCCTTTCATCCTAAGTAACACTCCTCTTGCCTTCCTTTCTCTCCTGTTTATTTATTTCCTTCCTTCGTTAATTTCTGTATTTATCAGTATTCTTTATTTCTTTGCTCAGTTATATTTCCCTCTTTTTACTTGCTTTTCCAATCTTATTTTTCCCCTATTTTTTTTCTTTTTTTACAGCAAAGGAGACAACTCAAGGGCACAAAAAAATAATGAAAAAAAAAGACGATACTTGCTGCTCTTTACTTATATATATTTCTAAATTTTGTTTCCTTTAGTCTTTCCTGCCTTATTTATTTCCCTATTTCATTTGCTCCCTTCCTTTCTTCACCCAGCTCTTCGTTTTTGCATATTATTTCAATCCGTCTTACTTTTTCTTGCTTGCCTCCCTCTTCTGTCCTGCTTTTCCTTCTCGTTTCCTTCGCCTCCTCCATTATCCCTCCCTCCTCCTCCCTTCCTTCTTTCCTTCCTCCCCCACTCAACAGCATTTCACACTAATCGCTTCCACCCCTTGAATTCTCTCTCTCTCTCTCTCTCTCTCTCTCTCTCTCTCTCTCTCTCTCTCTCTCTCTCTCTCTCTCTCTCTCTCTCTTTTTCTCTCCACTCCTTTTCTTCGTCTTTCCGCTATTTTCCTCTTCCTCCTCCTCCTCCTCCTTTTTTTTCCTTTTATTTTCCTTTTCATCTTTTTTCTTGGCTGTTTCCTCCCTTTCAGTCTCTTTGTATAGTCGTTCTCCTTTTCAATTCTTCATTTTTCCTACTTTTCTTTTATTCTTATTCCTACTTTTCCTGCTTCTTGAGTTATCCCCTTTTCCGCCTCTCCCTCTCCCTTTCAGTCTCTTCGTATAGTCGTTCTCATTTTTATTTCTTCCCTTTTCCTACTTTTTTTCGATTTCCATTCCTACATTTTCTGCTTCTTGAATTGTCTCCTTTTTCGCCTCTCCTCCCTCTCTCTCCTCCCTACTTCTCCCTCTCCCTCTCGCTCTCAATTTCCCTCTCCCTCTCCCTCTCCCTTTTCCTATCCCTTTTCCTCTCCCTTTTCCTTTCCCTTCCCCTTTCCCTTTCCGTTTCCCCCTCTCTCTCTCTCTCTCTCTCTCTCTCTCTCTCTCTCTCTCTGGTCAGGGCTGGTTTAAAGTCGGAAGTCGTAAACACTAAATTACGAAAAAGACGAAATTCAAGGTAGCGAAAATATGTCACCTGCAGCGAGACCCAAAAAAGAAAAAAAAGTGAAAAAAATGTAAAAGAAAAAATAAATAAAATATGTTGGGAAAAGTTAACGTAAGCGAAATGAAATGAGGAAAAAAGGAAGAGAGTTAACGCTTTCAACCCGGTTTGTATCAGTAACTTTATTTTTATTTTCGTTTATTTTTTTTTTGCTTCTTATTTTAATTTAAATATATAATCATGTAAGTCAAGTTTAGATAAGGTCGTTAAACTTACATGGATGGGAGATTAAGAGAGAGAGAGAGAGAGAGAGAGAGAGAGTAAAATCAAAATACAGAAACAAGAAAACAACATGTATTCAACAATGTTTATCTTTCCTGCTCTAAATTTTATCGTTCCTCCTCTTCCTCTTCCTCTTCCTCCTTCTCCCTCTTCCCTTCTACTCTTTCCTCTTTATTCATTATTATTATTCAACATCCCTGTTTCTCCAACCCTTTCTCTCTTTTTACTTCTATTATCGTCCCACTTTCATTTATTTATTTGTGTTATTTTTCTGCACTCTTCTCAAAACTCTACTTTCCCCTCCCCTTTCTTTTCCCTTCTTATTTGTTCCTCTTTACTCACATTCCTTCTCCTCCTAATTCTTTTTCCTTTCCTTTCGTTTTTCTCTCCTTTTCTGCTCCTTATTTTTTTTCCTTTTGCCTTCTTTTCACTTTCAACCTAATCGTAATCTCCTTCCCAATCTTTTCACTTTTTCCTTTTTCCTACTCATTCCGCTTTCCATTCTTACTTTTCCTTCTCTCTAATCTTACCGCTTTCCTCCTCCTCCTCCTCCAACTCCTCCTCTATTTTCCGAGCATCGTAAAAGCAGCAGAAAGTCAAGAAAAACCAATAGTAAGGAAACCAGGGAGAAAGAAGTCGTATTTCATAGTATACGTCCTCCTCTCCTCTACTCTCCTCATCTCTCGTCTCCTCTCCTCTCCTCTATTCGTTTCCCTTCTCTTTTCTCTTCTTCTCTTCTCTTCTCTTCTCTTCTCTTCTCTTCTCTTCTCTTCTCTTCTATTCGTTTCCCTTCTCTTTTCTCCTCTTCTCTTCTCTTCTCTTCTCTTCTATTCGTTTCCCTTCTCTTTTCTCCTCTTCTCTTCTTCTCTTCTCTTCTATTCGTTTCCCTTCTCTTTTCTCCTCTTCTCTTCTTCTCTTCTCTTCTATTCGTTTCCCTTCTCTTTTCTGTTATTTTCTTTTCTTTTTTTCTTCTCTCCCTTTCCTTTCCTTTTTTTATTATTTTCTCCTCTCCTTCTCTTCTATTATATTCGTTTCCCATCTCTTTTCTTTCTTTTTTCTCCTTTTCTTTTCCTTTACTTTTATTATATTTTCTCCTCTCCTCTCCTCCTCATCGTCATCATCATCATCATCATCAGAAAAGGTCGCGCCATGTCACCAATACCCAAGAAATACGGTACGGAACGAAACTAAAAGGGAAGGGCCACATTTCATCGCGCTGCAGGACTTTTTATCAACAGAGGGGAAAGAGTTATGCGCGGCGGAAAGAGTTACAGCGTCCGCCAGGTATTACGGGAACTACAATCGGTGGAGACTAAGGTACAAGTGGGTTGAGAGGGGACAGGTAAGGGAGGTATTGGTGATGGTTTGACAGTAGATGGAGACGAAAGTAAGGTAGGGTTCAAAGGGAGGCAGGTAGAGGGAAGTGTTGGGAATGGTTTGTAGATGGTGTAGATGGAAGGTGAGGTGAGTTTAAGGTAGGGAAAGGTGAAAAAAAAATGTTGATTTTTTTTTTACAACAAAGGAGACAACTCAAGGGCACAAAAAAAGGAAACAATAATAAAAAAATCCCGCTAAATTGTGTAAATGAAAGGTAAGGTGAGTTTAAGGTAGGGAAAGGTGAAGGAAGGTGTTGTTGATGGCTTATAGATGGTGTAGATGGAAGGTAAGGTGAGTTTAATTAAGGAGGACAGGTGAAAGGAGTTGTTGGCAATACTTCATAAATGGTGTAGACAGAAGATAAGATGGATTTGAGGGGAGAAAGGTAGAAGGAGATGATGCTGGTGATGGGTTATAGATGGTGAAGATACGGACAGAGAATAGGTAAGTAATTAAGAGAAAGTAAGAGGAAGTAAGTAGTTAAAAGTAGATAGCTAGTTAAAAGTAGGTAAGAAGTTAATAGATGGTGTAATTAGGGCTTGTTAGGTATTTTAGAGGCGTGTAAGGAGAATGGGTTTGAGTGAGTTTTGTAATTCCTGTTTATATTGAGTTTGCATGATGATGTATGTTTTTGTTCTTTTTCTTGTTTTATTTGGTTATTTTGATACTGTTATTTTGATATGTTGAAATTACATAAACACAAACATCATCATCTTTCCCTATGACACACAAACACACAAACACGGCTTTCCATCCCCTCACAAACACACACAAATACACCAACCTTTATACAGACACAAACACATTTTACAAACACATTTTCTCTCCTCTCTCTCTCTCATACACAAACACAATCGCTCTCTAACTTTTACCTCAAACACGAAAAACAGACATTATTTTCCCTCCAAAACACACACTAAAACATCACCTTTTTATACATACAAACACGTACATGACCCGTCTCCTCTCATACGCAAAACAAAACACATGCAACATCCCCTTCACATTGACACATACATCCCCCCCCCCAACCCCCCACCCAATCCACACACACACACACACACAGACACACATCGCCAAGCAAGCCACGTCCAAACACACCCTCCCCGGCCTTCACCAGCGCGACAATATGATGCACTACTCACCCAAACACCAAACACGCGCGGAACAGGATATTAAACACGGCGAAACTAGAGGCCGCATTTCGTACGTGCGTGTGTGGACTTACAATACTCTGAACGCGGTGGACTGCTCATGGAAAGATATTTATAGGTATCCAAAACAAATGACTGTATATTAATCTATCCCTAACTAAATACTTTATCCTAGTCTTCCTTTTCCGCATAATCATCTTGTAAGCCTTTTAATCCTCCACCACTTCATTTTAATTCTCTTTTATACCTCTTAATCCTCTTCGAAACTTCTTATTCCTCTTTCTTTACCTCTTAATCCTCTTTTAAGCCTGTTAATCATCTTCTAAACCTCTTAATCCTCCTCCTCTTTCTTTTAATCTTCTTCTAAACCTCTTAATCTTCCACCTCTTCCTCTTAATCCTTTTCTAAACATCTTAATCCTCTTCTAAACCTCTTAATCCTTTTCTAAACCTCTTAATCCTTTTCCTCGTTACTCTCCTAATCCTCTTATCGTGGTATATCCTAAGCTAGAGACGTAAAGCAAGTATTTACGACCTTCTAAAACTAATGACCCAATCCTAATCGTTGCTAAACTAATCTTTTAAAAACTAAAGACTATTCTAATCTTTCCATAAACACGGACGATACCTTAGTCTTTCTAAAATCAAAGGCGCATTCTAGTATGAAGATGTTTTCCTATTATTTACAAAACTAAATACACTCTTCTTCCTCTTCCACTTTCCCTTTCTCAGTCTTTCCTTTGTATTCACCTTTCTTTTCCTATACTCTTTTTCTTTCCTTTTCCTTTCCTTTTCCCTTCTCCTGCTGCTTCCTTTCTTCTACCATTCTCGTACAGTCCTCTCAAATTATCAAAAAACAAAAGTCATCTTACATTTTTACAAACTAAAGAAGTTATCCTAATATTTCCGAAACTAAACACGTTATTCAAATCCTTTCAAAACTAAACACGTTATTCTAATCCTTTCAAAACTAAATACGTTATTCTAATATTCTCAAAATACAAGACATCATGATCTTTCCAAAACTAAACAAATTATTCTATTCCTTTAAAAAGTAAATACGTTATTATAATATTCCCAAAATGCAAAACATCCTAATCTTTCCAAAACTAAACACGTTATTTTAATATTACTAAAATGCAAAACATCATAATCTTTCCAAAACTAAACACGTTATTCTAATATTCCCCAAATACAAAGCATCATAATCTTTCCAAAACTAAAGACTTTATCCTTTTCGTTATAAATTTTACGTTATCTTAATGCTTCCAAAACTGGGATGTTTGTTTACGCCGAGGATACATATAAACTTTAAGCTTTGCACACACATACAGAGACACGTATTTCCTTTTTTCTTTCGCAGACTAATCCTTCCAGGGCTAATCCTCCCCTTACTCTCTCGCGCTGCCTTTTATTTTTCTTGTTCATATAAATGCACAGAGCGTAAACAGAGTAAACAGGAATATTTTTACTTTTACACATGAATGCTTAAAACACACACACACACACACACACACACACACACACACACATACGATCACTCACAAGATATCACACTAACACACGCATTTCACAACAACACACTCTCACTCTCTCTCTCTCTCTCTCTCTCTCTCTCTCTCTCTCTCTCTCTCTCTCTCTCTCTCTCTCTCTCTCTCTCTCTCATTGCTACCAGAGAACGCAAGGACAAAGAGCAGACACACGCCGACCTGATGTATTGCTCTATCCGGATTTCCAAGAACGGGAAGCTTGCTATCCGTTTCTCCCGCCCTCCTGATGTGCCTCTCCTCCTCTTCCTCGTCTTCCTTCCTCCTCCTCCTCCTCCTCCTCCTCCTTCTCCTCTTCCCCGTCTTCCTCCTCCATCTCCTCCTCCTCCTCCTCCTCCGTAAAGATTTCCTCCTCAGACAAAACACTTTAAGAGGATTCGTGAACAGGGAATGAGATGCGAAGAAAAGAAAGAAAATAAAAGAGAAACGGACTGAAATTACACGTTTTTATTTTTGTTTTGTTTTCTTGATTTATATGTATACCGAAAAGCAGATCAGAAAAGCCAAATCATTCTCTTTTCACAATTATTTTTATGATGTCAAACTTTTTTCTAGTTCTCTTCATTATACTTCTTAATTTCATTCTATTCCATCCTACCCTCAGTCTTTGCCTACATCAATCAGTTCTTATATTTCATCAATGGCAACGCAAATATTAATGTTCTGTCTAATGACAATACATTCAGTTCTTATATTCTATCAATGGCAACGCAAATATAAATGTTCTGTCTAATGCCACTACAATCAGTTCTTATATTTTATCAATGGCAACGCAAATATAAATGTTCTGCCTAATGCCACTACAATCAGTTCTTATATTTTATCAATGGCAACGCAAATATAAATGTTCTGCCTAATGCCACTACAATCAGTTCTTATATTCTATCAATGACAACGCAAATATAAATGTTCTGTCTAATGCCACTACAATCAGTTCTTATATTTTATCAATGGCAACGCAAATATAAATGTTCTGTCTAATGCCACTACAATCAGTTCTTATATTCTATCAATGACAACGCAAATATAAATGTTCTGTCTAATGCCACTACAATCAGTTCTTATATTCTATCAATGACAACGCAAATATAAATGTTCTGTCTAATGCCACTACAATCAATTCTTATATTCTATCAATGACAACGAAAATATAAATGTTCTGTCTAATGCCACTACAATCAATTCTTATATTCTATCAATGACAACGAAAATATAAATGTTCTGTCTTATGCCACTACAATCAGTTCTTATATTTTATCAATGACAACGAAAATATAAATGTTCTGTCTTATGCCACTACAATCAGTTCTTATATTTTATCAATGACAACGAAAATATAAATGTTCTGTCTAATGCCACTACAATCAGTTCTTATATTTTATCAATGACAACGCAAATATAAATGTTCTGTCTAATGCCACTACAATCAGTTCTTATATTCTATCAATGACAACGCAAATATAAATGTTCTGTCTAATGCCACTACAATCAGTTCTTATATTCTATCAATGACAACGTAAATATAAATGTTCTGTCTAATGCCACTAGTTTCCAGTTGATATTTTTTTTCGTCACCGTCTGTTCACAATTCTTTACTTGAGTCTCTATGCACACCGATTATCTTATAGCCTCCACTAATAATAAGTCTCGATGCACATATTCTAGTCAACATTCTACCCTCAAAATTATTTTTATACACCAATTATTTTATCGTCTTTACTAATAGCAACTCAAATATTTATTCTCCCACATTAGTCACCCATCCACGCACCAATAAACACCAACAGTCCACGTCAACGCAGCATTTTCCTCCCCGATTAGCTTAAACTTGGTATTACTCACTGCATCAAAGCCACATGCGGTTATTAAGGCCCTCGGCGATGCGTGCCCCGTTCATGTTATCGATCCCTGCGTGTGTCGCGTCCACGAATATTTCCACACCACGCCCGAAGCCACAATACCGCGATGGCTATATGCTATCAAGGGGAACTGTGATGCCTTATTAACATGTTCTGATCTCCTTTCACCTCAATCTTACTTTTTTACACTCTTCTACTCTCTTATCTACGCCAACCTCTCTCTTTCTCTTCTCCCTTAATAGCTGCATTCTCTTATCTTTCCTCCTTTCTCCTATCTATTTCACTCTTCTTCCGCTTCTTCAGTTTCTTTGCTCTTTCCCCTCTTCCATTTTTCTCCATTCTTCTACCTCTCCCTCCTCCACTTCCTCCTTTTCTTTCTTCTCTATCTGTCCTTTCACTTGCTGATGTAACCTTTCCTTCTCTTCCCCATCTATGTCTCTGCCGCTATGTCTGTGTTTCATTGTCTGTTTGTGTCTGCCTGTCTGTCTATTTGTCTGTTTTACATTGTCTCCTCTCTCTCTCTCTCTCTCTCTCTCTCTCTCTCTCTCTCTCTCTCTCTCTCTCTTTTCCTTTCTCTTTTCCTTTCTCTTTCCCTCTCTCTTTCTCTCTCCCTTTCCATTTCCCTCTCCATTTCCCTCTCCCTTTCCCTCTCCCTTTCCCTCTCCCTCTCCCTCTCCACCACAAGACGTAATAAACCACACTCGAACACATGAGTTATTTCCTTCAATATTTCTTACTCCTTCACTTCTTAACCCCGATTGCATCTTGAGCAGCGAGCGACATTGGACACTAAAAACCCTTCAGCGCGGAAAGAAATAATAATAACAGTAGTAATAGTGATAATAATGGAGTGCCCGCCTGAATATGAACAAGGGAATATCAGGGTTAATGCGGCCATCCAATATCATCTCTTTTAGGAACACGAGGGCCTGAAAATTGGGGTGCGTGAGGTGAGTAACGGATATTGGACAGATAAACCCTCGCTCAAGAATCCTATAAACGACGCTCACAGATTGGCTTCAGCGTGGCGGAAAGATTTGCCAAAGGAAGTGGCGCTGGATATTCAGAGATGGATATTGTGAGGTTGAATGGGGAACTTGTGTAGTCTGAGACCCACCCACACGCACACACACGTACCCAGATGATCCCCCTCACACACCCACACACGTTACCACATACAAGTTTTTTTTTAAAGCAAAGGAGTCAATTCAAGGGCATAAAAAAAGGAAACAATAATGGAAAAAAGCCCGCTACTCACTGCTCCTAAAAAGAGTTAGAGGAGTGGCCAAAAGATAGATTAATTTCGGGAGGAGAGGTGTCCTGATACACTCCTCTTGAAAGAGTTCAAGTCGTAGGCAGGAGAAAATACAGATGAAGGAAGATTGTTCCAGAGTTTACCAGCGTGAGGGATGAAAGAGTGCGTAAGGGATTTGGACAGTAAAGCGATGAGCATGAGTACAAAGCCGTGTGTGGCGAGGCCGCGGGTGGGGAGGAGGCATGCAGTTAGCAAGTTCAGAAGAGCAGTCAACATGAAAATATCGATAGAAGATAGAAAGAGAGGCAACATGGCGGCGGAATTTAAGAGGTAGAAGACTATCAGTAAGAGGAGGAGAGCTGATGAGACGAAGGGCCTTAGACTCCACTCTGTCCAGAAAAGCTGTGTGAGATGCACACTCCGTACGAGGGAGGACAAGGCCCCAGTATATGGATAGCAACTGTGCGGGGGAAAAGAATTGGCGGAGAACGTGTTAAGAGATGGATATACTGCTGGTGAATGGGAAACTTGTGCTGACCCAAACACCCACACACTCAAACACACCCACACTCGCGCCCCCAAATGACCTAACCCTCCCCCCCCTTCTCTCTCTCTCTCTCTCTCTCTCTCTCTCTCTCTCTCTCTCTCTCTCTCTCTCTCTCTCTCTCTCTCTCTCTCTCTCTCTCACACACACACACACACACACACACACACACACAAACACACACACACACACACACACACACACACACACACACACACACACACACACTTTCCAACACATACAAGATTAACCGAAAGTAGTGGTGCTGGATATTCAGAGGTGGATGTTGTGCTGTTGAAAAGGAAACTGGAAACATATGCAGAATCAAACACACACACACACACAGGCACGCACACGTACCGTACAATAACATGGAAGAGTGGATTAGCATGCAAACACGAAGAACCATTCAAGTGTAGCTCAGGCCATGCATAATACAAGATAAACGAAACTACATACATACACCCAAAACACATATTTATACTTAGTAAGGAGTGAAAGCTCGGATGAAGAAAGCTTGAAAGAAAAATGCGAATAGGAACAGTAAAAAAAGAGGAAAAATGAAAAAAGATAAATAGCATAATCGATAGAGAAAAGTAATATAAAAAAAAAACTATAATGAGAATGTTAAAAGGAGGTATATAAATGTTATGATCAGATAGGGAGGATTGCGTTGTGGATATGAAGCAAAGCAAAGAAAAGAAAAGCAGGAAAAATGAAAAGGATGAATTTTAAAATCGATAAATAAGGTAAACATAATAAAATAAGAATGTTCAAATGAGGTCAATGAGGTAAAAATAAGATTGACTGTGCTGTGGTTATGAAGCAATACACACACACACACACACACACACACACACACACACACACAAGCACCCTCCCACCCCCTCCCTGTCCCCTTACGCACCTGTACACTCTAAGGTTTACATACGACCGGGTTATACACTTTAGGGACCTAAATTTGAGCTTAAAGAGGTAGTAAAGGGGAAAATGAGATGGTTATGGTTAAGGTGAGTAAGGCGAAGTCAGCACGGATGTCGGGAAGGCGGAGGAGGAGCCGAGGACGAGGAGCGGAAGAGGAAACGATGGAGGTAGGAAGCTTTTATGAGGAAGAAGGAAGGAAGGAGGGTATAGGGAAAGACGATGATGAGGAGAATAAGAAGAGAGAGGAAAAAGTTAGAAGAAGGCGAGTGAAGGAAGATAGCAGAAGGAGAGTAAGTCGAAATTGAAAGAAGTTAAGGAAAGTGCAAGGGAGAAGCGATTAAGAGGAGAAGTAGTAGAAATAAAAAACAAGTTAGGAGAATAAGCAGAGATAGAAAACTTTTGAGGAAGGCGAGTGAGAGAAAAGAGCAGAAGGAGAGTAAATCGAAAGAAGTTAAGGAAGAAAGTGCAAGGAGAGGAGGAAAAAGGCAGAAGGAGAGTAAGTCGAAAGAAGTTAAGGAAGAATGTGCAAGCAGAGGAGAATAAGTAGAAATAGAAAACAAAGTAAGAGGAAGGAGGAATGAGGGAGAAGGAAGTATGAAAAAGTTAAAGAAAAATAAATAGTTGAAGAGGAAGGGGGAAGAAAATAAGGAATAAGGAAAGATAACGAGAATAAGAAAAAATAGGAAAAAGTTAAGAAAGAAAAGATATAGAAAGATAACTAAAACAAAAGTCGAGACAGAGATGAAGCAAAAGAGAAAGGCGAAGGAAGGAGGGAATAAGGAAAGACAATGATGAGGAGAGTAAGTAGAGATGGAAAAGGATAAAGAGGGAGGCGATGGGAAGAGGGGAATAAGGAAAAAGACGATTAGAAATAGAAAAAAAAGCTAAATGAAGGCGGAACGAAGGAGAAAGAGATCTGAGGAAGGAGGCGAAAGAAAAAACAGTAAAAGAGAAAGACGAAAGAAGGGAGAAAGCTGAAGGAGAATAAGTCCAAATAGAAATAAATAAATGAGGAAGGCGAAAGAAGGAAGGGAACAAAGAAAGTTAGAGAAAGTTGGAAGAAGAGAGAAAGAAAACTAAAGTAAATGATATCGTAATAGAAAAAAAAGTTAAATGGTAAGAGGAAAAAAAGGAGAAAGCTGAGGAAGGAGAAGAATAAGACGAAATGGAAAAAAAAGAAAAAAAAGCGAGAGAAGGGAGTAGAAAAAGAAGACGAGGGGAATAAGCAGAAACAGAAAAAGCAAAAGAGGGAAGTGGAGGAAGGGAGAAAGAAAACTACAAAAACTGAGGTCAAAATAGAAAGTAAAGCTCAATCGTAGAAGGAAGAATAGAAGACGAGAAGCAGAAGAGGAGGATAAGTAAAAATCAGAAAAAGTTAAGAGGAAGGTGTATGAAGGGAGAATAAAGAAAATGAGATCAAGAGAAAAAAAAGTTAAAAGGGAAAAGAAAGAAGAGGGGAAACAAAAGACGAGGAGAAGGAGAGTAAGTCGAAATACAATAAAAGATAAAGGTGGACAAAGAAAAAGTAAAATAGATAAACGAAAATACAGAAAATACGTTATAAGACAAGAGAAAGAGAGAGAAAGAGAAGCTAAGAAGGAGACAAGAGAGGAAGAGGAGGACACTAAGAAGAGGAGAGAGAAGGGAGAAAAAACGATCATAAAAGGAATCAGTTTAAAGAAGAGAAATAAAAGAAAATGTGGAAGAAGAGAGGAAACAGTCGGGAGGAGGAAGGATGAAGATGATGAGGCGATAAAGAAGTGGAATGATTTTAAAGAGGAGATTATTAAGAGGAGGGAAAGAGAAAGTGAGGTCAGGAAGGAGTAGAGGATAAAGGCGGAGGAGGAAGGAGGAAAAGAGGAAACAGCCGTAAGAGGAAGTAATTGGAGGAGGAAAATATAGGAGAGAGTGGGAATAGGAAATTTTAAGAGAAAAGAGAAGTAAAATGGAAAAAGGGAGAGAAAACTAGAGAATAATGAAAAGAGAATGGAAGAAAAGAGGAAACAGCCATAAGAAGAAGTAACTGGAGGAGGAAAATATAAAAGGAAGGAGTGGGAGGAGGAAAATCTGAGAGGAAAGAAATAAAATAGAAAAAGGGAGAAAACTAGAAAATAATGAAAAGAGGAAGGAGGAAAAGAGGAAACAGCGATAGAAGGAAGTAACTGAAGGAGGAAAAAAATAGGAGTAGAGAGTGGGAGAAGGAAAATTAGAGAGAAAGGAGAAATAAAAAAGAAAATAGGAGAGAAAACTAGACACAATAATGATAAGAGAATGGCGGGAAAGAGGAAACAGATATAAAAGAAAGTAATTGGAGAAGGAAAATCTAAGAGGAAGGAGTGGGAGGAGGAAAATCTAAGAGAGCAAAGAGAAATAGAGGAAAATATGAAAACCAGAAAAAATAATGTGAATAAGAAGAGGGAAAAAATAATAAAAGAAAAAATAAGAGAAAACTGGAGGACAAAATAATGAGAAGAAAAGGAAATGAAAAAAATGAAAATTAACAAGGCATTCAGGAAAGTCGAATAATTAAACATAAGAAAATTAGGAAAAATAAACAAAAAACGAAAGAAAATGAGAAAGATGAAAGAGAAAATAAGCGGAAATGACTGAAAACGTAGTGAAAAGAGAAAACAGTTAAGGAAAAAGAAGAAGCAAAAACAAGAAACGAAAAACAGAGAAAAGAAATGAGGCGCTAAAGAGGACGAAAGAATAAGAGAAAGAAAATAACCAGAACAATAAACAGCAAGAGAAAGAAATAATCAAGAGGAAGCAGAATTGGAATAAGAGGACGAAGAAGAGGAAGAAAGAGGAAGGACTGGGTTGATGTTAGATGGCAAGTGATGTGGAGTGTGGAGTGGTGTAAGATGGTGTGTGATGTTGTGTGGTGGGTCTGATGTGGTATGTGGTATGTGATGTGGGGTATGGTGTGTGTATGCTGGTGTGTGTGTGTGTGTGTGTGTGTGTGTGTGTATGTGTGTGTGTGTGTGTGTGTGTTGTAGTGTGGTGGAAGAAGAGGAAACAGTTAATAAAGAGGAAGTGGAGCACGAGGAAGAGAGCAAGCGCTGTTCCCCGAGAATCCACTCAAGGCTTTACAAAATTGTCTGAAAAAATGCGTAGGAAATTATGCGATTATGGTAATGACTGCAGGATATGTCAACGTTATTTATGGGTGTTTAAGTTTGTTTTTTCTTTTATTTTCTAGTTTTACGGGACGAGGCGGCGAGCGAAGGGTTGTGCACGGAAAACAGAGAAAGTATAAGAGATGATAAAAAGAAGAAAATTAATGCCAATAAAAATGAGAAAGAAAAAGTGCTAGAAAATGAAAAGGTTGTTTGTCTTTTTTTTTTATAATTCTAGTTTTATGGTACGAGGCGGCGAGCGAAGGGTTGTGCACGGAAAACAGTGAAAGTATAACTGATGATAACAAGAAGAAAATTAATGTGAAGGAAGTAAAAGAGTGAGAAAATGAAGAAGTTAAGTTTGTCTTTTTTATTATTTTCTAGTTTTACGGTACGAGGCGGCGAGCGAAGGGTTGAGCACGGAAAACAGAGGAAGTATAAGTGATGATAACAAGAAGAAAATTAATGTGAAGGAAGTAAAAATGCGAGAAAATGAAAAAGTTAGGTTTGTCTTTTTTATATTTTGTAGTTTTACGGTGCGAGGCGGCGAGCGAAGGGTTGAGCACGGAAAACAGAGGAAGTATAAGAGATGATAACAAGAAGAAAATTAATGTGAAGGAAGTAAAAATGCGAGAAAATGAAAAGGTTAGGTTTGTCTTTTTTCATAATTTGTAGTTTTACGGTGCGAGGCTGCGAGCGAAGGGTTGAGCACGGAAAACAGAGGAAATATAAGAGATGATAACAAGAAGAAAATTAATGCGAAGGAAGAAAAAGAGCGAGAAAATGAAGAAGTTAAGTTTTTTTTTATTATTTAGATTTACGGAACGAGGCGGCGAGCGAAGAGTTGTGCACGGAAAACAGAGAAACTATAAGAGATGATAAGAAGATGAAAACTAATGTGAAGGAAGAAAAAGAGCGAGAAAATGAAGAAGTAAATTTTTTTTCTAGTTTTACGGAACAAGGCGGCGAGCGACGGGCTGTGCACGGAAAACAGAGAAAGTATAAGAGATGATAACAAGAAGAAAATTAATGCTAATAAAAATGAGGAAGAAAAAGAGCGAGAAAATTAAAAAAAAAGTTAAGTTTGTCATTTTATTTTTATTTTGTACTTTTACTTTGTGAGGCGACGAGCGAAGGGTTGTACACGGGAAAGAGAAAGTAAAGAGGAAAATAACTAGAATATTAATGCAAAGGAAATAAAAATGAGAATAAAGAGGAAAATGACAAGAAAAGGAATGCAAAAACAATAAAGAAATAAGAAAAGAAGAAAGTAGAGGAAAATGACAAGAAATGAATGCAAATACAATAAGGAAATAAAAAAGAGAAGCGGAAAATGACTCGAAAGTGAATGCAAATACAATAAGGAAATAAGAAAAGAGGGAAATAGAGGAAAATATCTAAGAAATGAATGCAAATACAATAAGGAAATATAAAAGAAAGTAAAGAGGACAATAACAAGAACATGAATGCAAATACAATAAGGTAAAAGGAAAAGAAAAAAAAAGGAAAATAACGAGAAAATGAATGGAAATAAAATAAGGGAATAAAAGAAAAAATAGAGAAAAATAAAAAGAAAATTAATGCAAATACAATAAGGAAATAAGAAAAGAATACAATTGAGGAGAATAACAAGAAATTAATGCAAATATAATAAGGAAATAAAAAAGGAAGAAAATTAAAAGGTAACTACAAAAAAATGAATGCAAATACAAGGAAATAAAAAAAAATGAGGAAAATGACAAGAAAATTAATAAAAATACAATAGGGAAATAAGAAAAGATGAAAATAGAGGAAAATAACAAAAAAATGAATGCGAGTAAAAATAAGGAAGTAAAATATGGAAATATGGAAAAAATATGGAAAAAAAGATGAGAAAGTCCGAGAAAAATACAAAAAAAGCAATTAAAGGAGAGGGTAAAGAGGAAAAGGATAAAGGGAAAGAAAAATAAACGGAAAAAGAAGAAAAATAGAAAAAAAGTATGCAGGAAAAGCGACAAATAAAACAGGAAAATAGGAAAAAATAATAAAAAAGTATAAAACAATAAAATAAAAAACCAGGACAAAAGAAAATATAAATAATGTAAAGAGAAACGTAATGAAAATAAAAGGAAAAAAAAACAGAAAAAAGTATATAAGGAAAACGCCAATAAAACAGGAAAACAGGAAAAGATAAGGACATAAGAATAAACCAATAAAATAAGAAACTAGGAAAAAATAAAATTAAAAAGACGAAGGCATAAAAGGAAAAGAAGAAGAATAGAAATAAATACAGCAAAATCGACAAATAAAACAGGAAAACAGGAAAAGATAAGGAAAAAGGAATAAACCAATAAAATAAGAAACTAGAAGAGAAAATATAAAAAAAAAGACGAAGGCGAAACTAAAAATAATATGCACAAAACGGAAATACATCCTCGCAAAACGTTATGTTAATGAAAATGAACTTCACTTTATTTGCCTTTCCGTCTCTCAGTATCTCATATTTACTGCACCAGGTCTAACATTTTTCCTTCTCTCGATAATACGTTACTTTTTTTTCAGCTTATCTCAATCTCGCAAATGAAGTCCTGCTCTGATAAGTATTTCCTTTCCCAAAACTTGTCCCAATAAATAAAGTGATTACACACCTGAAATAGCAAACTGTTGTAATATCTAGACCGTGAAATTAGATCTCTTTTTTTTTGTTTCTTTTAACTTTCTAAACTATCTCTTCTCTACTCTACTCTACTCGTCTCTCTCTCTCTCTCTCTCTCTCTCTCTCTCTCTCTCTCTCTCTCTCTCTCTCATCCAGTATTTCCCTCTTTTATTCCCTTCATTTCTTTTCTTACCCCGTCTCACACTCTCCTTCCTCTTCCTCTTCTTCTTCTTTCCTCCTCCTATTTTCCTCCTCTATAAAACACACACACACACACACACACACACACACACACTCTCTCTCTCTCTCTCTCTCTCTCTCTCTCTCTCTCTCTCTCTCATTTCAGCATTCTTTCCTTTTCCGCTCCGCCCCTTAAAAAAATAACTCCCGGCCGTGACTTTCCTCGCACGCCTCAACAAAGGGTAATAAGAGCGAGCCACGAACGAGCCTGTGTGTTCCTCTTTTTGCCTTCTGGGGCGTGTAAGGATCCGCTGGCTGAATGGCTACTGGCACCGATCACAGCTTAATTGAGGGCCAGTAACGGGAGGGCAGGTGAGACTTGGACAGGTGAGGGAAGGGAGAGGAAAGGAAGGGAAAGGAAAGGAAGGGAATGGTAAACGAAGGGATGGGATGGAATGGGATGGGTTGGGATGGGAAGGTAATGGATGGAAATGGAAGGGAAGGGAAGGGAAGGGAAGGGAAAGGAAAGGAAGGGAAGGGAAGGGGAGGGAAGTGATGGAAAGGGAAAGGAAGATAGGGATAGGGAAGGGAAGGGAAGGGAAGGGAAGGGAAAGAAAGGGTAGATAAGGGAAAGGAAAGTATGGTAAGTTAAGGTAAGGTAATGAAAAGGAAGGATATAAAAGGGAAGGGAAGGGATGCTAAGGGAAGAGTAGGGAGGGGAAGGGATGGGAGGGGAATGGATGCTAAGGGAAGGGAAGGGAAGGGTCAGGCTAAGGCAGGTAAGGCAATCAGAGGCAGGTGTGCTTGGCGTTACCTGGATGGAGTTTTGGAGTAGTGTTTTCTGTGCGTGCGTGCGTTTGTGGCGTTGTTTTCTAGTGATTTCTTTGTCTGCATGGCGTTTCTTTTTTCTGGACTCGGGTTTTGGTCTCAACATTATTTCTTTTCCGAGTTTCAACGTAAAATAATAACACCGGATTTGACTTTTTGTTTTCACGATTTCTCTTGACTCTGCTTTTGGTCTAACTATTTTCTTTCTTTTCCGGGATTCCACGTAAAAAAGTTTAACAGACCGCATTTGACTTTCTGTGTTTATACGACTGGGTGAAGTGAACAGAGTATGGACTGCCTTCCTTGATCTGTATTTCCTATTGCCTACGACTTTAACGCTTTCGAAAGAGTATAAAGTTAAGGCAAGGAAAGGGAAGGGAAGGGAAGGGAAGGGAAAGTATGATAAAGTAAGATAAGGTAATGAAAAGGAAGGGAAGGGAAGGGAAAGTATGATAAAGTAAGATAAGGTAATGAAAAGGAAGGGAAGGGAAGGGAAGGGAAGGGAAGGGAAAGTATGATAAAGTAAGATAAGGTAATGAAAAGGAAGGGAAGGGAAGGGAAGGGAAAGTACAGTAAGGGAAGGAAAAGTATGATAAAGTAAGATAAGGTAATGAAAAGGAAGGGATGGGAAGGGAAGGAAGGGAAAGTATAGTAAGGGAAGTGAAAGTATGAAAAAGTAAGATAAGATAATGAAAAGAAAGGGAAGGGAAGGGGAGAGAAAGTATAGTAAGGGAAGGGAAAATATGATAAAGTAAGATAAGGTAATGAAAAGGAAGGGAAGGGAAGGGAAGGGAAGGGAAGGGAAGGGAAAGTATAGTAAGGGAAGGGAAAGTATGAAAAAGTAAGATAAGATAATGAAAGGAAAGGGAAGGGAAGGGGAGAGAAAGTATAGTAAGGGAAGAGAAAATATGATAAAGTAAGATAAGGTAATGAAAAGGAAGGGAAGGGAAGGGAAGGGAAAGGAAGGGAAGGGAAGGGAAGGGAAAGTATGATAAAGTAAGATAAGGTAATGAAAAGGAAGGGAAGGGAAGGGAAGGGAAGGGAAGGGAAGGGAAAGTAAAGTAAGGGAAGGGTAAGCATGATAAAGTAGGATAAGGTAATGAAAAGGAAGGGAAGGGAAGGGAAGGGAAGGGAAAGTATAGTAAGCGAAGGAAAAGTATGGTAAGGAAAGGGAAAGTATGATAAAGTAAGATAAGGTAATGAAAAGGAATGGAAGGGAAGTTATTTTCTATGCGATTTTGACCTCCTTTCGGCTACTCTATCAACTATTTGCAGAAGCAGCGCCAGTGGGTTATTTTTTTTGTTGTTGTTTAAAATCTGTTGTGGCCTGAGTGGCTTTCAGTGAAGAAACAAAAACATTTACACAAAGGAAATTATTAAGTAAGCTGGTAGTGAAGATCCGGGAAGGAAAGGGAAGGGAAAGTGTAGTAAGGAAAGGGAAAGTATTGTAAGGAAAGGGAAAGTATTGTAAAGGAAGGGAAAGTATAGTAAGG
Organism: Eriocheir sinensis; assembly: GCF_024679095.1. Taxonomy (NCBI): domain Eukaryota; kingdom Metazoa; phylum Arthropoda; class Malacostraca; order Decapoda; family Varunidae; genus Eriocheir; species Eriocheir sinensis. Next base: position 12,935,857 of record NC_066530.1, read on the forward strand.
GAAGGAGAAGTATAGAAAGGAAAGGGAAAGTGAGGTAATGTAAGGTAAGGTAAGGTAAGGTAAGGTAAGGTAAGGCAAGGCAAGGTAAGGTATGGGAAGGGAAGGGAAGGTAAGGTAAGGTAACGTAAGGTAAGGTAAGGCAAGGCAAGGTAAGGTAAGGTAAGGGAAGGTAAGGTAAGGTAAGGTAACATAAGGTAAGGCAAGGCAAGGCAAGGCAAGGCAAGGCAGGGCAGGGCAAGGCAAGGTAAGGTAAGGTAAGGTAAGGCAAGGCAAGGCAAGGAAAGGTAAGGCAAGGTAAGGTAAGGTAAAGGTTAAGGTAAGGTAAACAATTTTCTTACCATATAAAATTTGAAAACAAGATACCGGATTCCACTCTGCGTCTTCGGCTTAATGATGTTTTCCAACGTGAACAGAGAAGATAAACAAGATAACAAAGGAGGATGCTGGAGGTCCTGTCGTATTTCCTGCTTTCCGTGCACAATAACATGCAGGTCAACTTTTTCTCTGTCTACATGATTTTTTATGTTGGGTTAATGTAAACAGATTCCAAACAACTCCTTCTGCTTCCTCATATTAATATTCCGGGTTTTGTTGTTCTTCCTTTATCTCATACTTTTTTTTTTCTTCTTTAATCAGTGTTTTCGTGTTTTCATCTTCATTGATCCTATGTATTCCTATGTATTGTATTTTTTATCTTTTCTTCTCTCACTGTTTCGTTCCTATTGTCCTTCGTTTTCCTTTTTCTTTCATACTTTCCATTTTGGCTTCTTCCTTTCGTTCTTCTTGTTCATTTCTCTATTGTATTTTTTTTATTTTCTCTTCTCTTGCTTTCGTCCTCCTCCTCTTGTTCTTCTTTTTCCTTTTTCTCTCATACTTTTCATTATCTTTTTTCTTTCGTCTTCGTCCTTTTCCCACTTGTTTCCTTCTTCTATGTCTTCGTTCTTTTCGTTTTTCTTGTTCATTTGTCTATTGGTTTTTTTTTATCTTCTCTTCTCCCACCTTCGTTATCGTTCCTATTGTTCTTCTTGTTCCTTCACCTCTTATCTTCCTTATTTTCTTTTCTTTCACCTTCGTCATCGTCCGAATCTTCTTGTTCATTTATCTATCGTATTATTTTTTCATCTTTCATCTTCTTTCTTCTTCTTTTCTTTCATCTTAGTCTGCGTCCTTTTCTTTTGCCCGTTCCCTTATCTCTTACGTGTACTTCTTAGAATTAGATTTTCCGCTTCTTTCACCTTCATTTCCGTCTTTTTCCCATGCACTTCATTTCCCCCCTCGTACTCCTCATCCTTTCAGCTCCTTCATTCTTCCAATTCCCAAAACAGTTTCAGGATCTCCGTGTACAATAACATACTATAGCTAACCCTTCCTCCTCCCTATAGCACATTCTCTTGGGGATTAAGGTGCGGAGAATACAAAGATAAGTAAGTTGAAGTGACAGACCAGTAGAAGGACAACAAAGCAGTGTAGGGGAACTTTCAGACCATGAGTAGGGGAATAAGAAAACCAGGTATAGAGGAACATTAAGAGCAGGTGAAGGGGAACATTTTAGACTATGACCCCAGCTGCGAAACGGACAGATACACCATTAAAAATATATATAAACCCCCCAGGATATATATTACACACGGTGGGAGGCTGAGGGGCTAGGCACACTAACCTTTTATCACGGCAAGAATGTTGGTGGAGAAGGGGAAGGCGAGAACACACACACACACACACACACACACACACACACACACACACACACACACACACACACACACACATTCATACTTTCACAATAGCCTAAATTTTCCTTGTCCTCTTTTTGTTCTTCTTCTTCTTTTTCCTCCTCCTCCTCTTTCTCCTCTTCATTTTATTCATTTTTTTTCTTCTCCTAACTGCTTGTTATTAGTATTCTTTTTTTCTTCCCTTTTTGCTCTTCCAATTACGTTTCCAATTAGTTTTCTTCTTTCTTCATTTCCTTCCTGTTTCTTGGCTAGGTTTTTGTATCTCCTCATTTTCCTCCTCCTCCTCAACCATCACCACTTCCTCCTCCTCCTCCTCCTTTTCCTTTCAGCTGAGACCATGTTCCTTTCTCCTTCAAAATAGATTCCCTCTTTATACTCTTCTTCCCTCCTACCTCGCTTTCCTTCCTTCCTTACTTTCTCTTTCTCATCTCCCCCTTTCTGCAGCCTATAACCAGGATCTCGTACCCCCTTTAAGCTCCCTCTCCACAGTAACCATGAAAAGAAGGTCAGAGAGGGTCAAAGAAGGGTCATGGAGGCTCGAGGAGGGGTCAGGGAGGGGTCAGGTAAAAAAAAAAGAAGGGAAGAATAAGGAAGAGAACAAGAAAAAAAGGAGGAAGAGGAGGAAGACAAAACTCAAAAGAAACGAAACAAAAACAAAACAAAAAATAGCAACAACAGAATTAAGAGCGAAAACGGAAAAAAAAGACAACACAAAAAAACTAAAACGGAAATACAGCAAGAAAACAAGAAAAACAGTGAATCACAAAGAGCAGAAGAGGATGAGGAAGAGGCATTAGAGAGGGATCAGGGAATGTGAGGAAGGATCAGAGAAGGGTCAGAAAAAGTCGCGGAGGGTCAGGGAAGGTCAGGTAGGGTCACATAAGGTCAGGGAGGGTCAGGTAGAATCAGGGAAGGTCAGGGAAGGACAGGTAGGGTCAGGGAAGGTCAGGGAAGGACAGGTAGGGTCAGGGAAGGTCAAGGAGGGTCGGGGAAGGTCAGAGAAGGACAGGTAGGGTCAGGAAAGGTCAGGAAAAGTCACGGAGTGTCAGGGAAGGTCAAGTAAGATCATGGAAGGTCAGGGAAGGACAGGTAGGGTCATGTAGGATCAGGGAATGACGGGGAAGGACAGGGAAGGACAGGTAGGGTCAGGGAAGGACAGGTAGGGTCAGGAAAGGACAGGTAGGGTCAGAGAAGGTCAGGAAGGGTCAGGAAAGGTCAGGGAAGATCAGGGAAGGTCAGGTAGGATCAGGTAAGGTCAGGAAAGGACAGGTAGGGTCAGGGAGGATCAGGTAGAGTCAGGAAGGATCAGGTAAGGTCAGGAAAGGACAGGTAAGGTCAGGGAAGGTCAGGTAGGGTCAGGGAGGGTCAGGAAGGATCAGGCAATGTTAGGGAGGGAATAAAGCAGTCTCCCCCCCTGGCGTCCATTTAGTTCATCTCCTCGCCGCGTGGGGCGCTGATGGCCGTGAGCTGCGGGTGACCCATTAACCACTCCAAGCTTCTTTATCTCCCGTCGCCCATATTTAAAGCGCAATGGACGAATCTAGGTGAAATTTTGGGGTTTTAGCTATTACGGGTTTTCCTCTTTCTTCATCTTCTTTTCCTGGTGGTCATTTTTTTTCCTGTTTTAATTTTCTTTTTTCTTTTTCCTTTATTTATAATGATAGGTTTTATTTTTTGTCTTCTTTGTTTTGGGTCTTGAAATTGCTGTTTTTTCCCGTTATTTGGTTTATTTTCTTGTCTTCATTTTTTTTGTCCATCTTTTCTTCTTCCTCCTTGAATTTCCTGTTTTTCCCCTTTTTTTGGTGTATTTTCTTTTCTATGTTTTTTTTTATCGTATTCTCATTTTTCTTCTTCCTCTTCTTCTTTTCTTCTTTATATTTGCTCTCGCTTTTGCTGTTCTTGTTCCATTTTCTCTTCTTTTTAAATCTTTGTTTTATACTTTTCCAATATCCTTTAATCTTCCGCTATTTAAACTTCATTAATTTTTTGTTCTCTCTCTCTCTCTCTCTCTCTCTCTCTCTCTCTCTCTCTCTCTCTCTCTTCTCATCCTTGACACATAACCCTCAAGCCTTGTTATAAGACTTCTCATGTTAGTTCTGAAGCCGCAGTGAGACAACAAAACTTTCCCGGAAACCACAACATTGAATGCACAGTTTCAAGAGACTCAGATTCACAACAGCCAAGTAAACGAAAACCGTCTTTAGAACACAGAAAACAAAGGTAACACACACACAACTGTTCCTCGGTAAGTCCCTTAAGGCACGATGGTTTCAAAGTTAGGAGGTGAATGGAGAAGAGAGTTTAAAGTTATCTGGTGAGTGATATTCGAAAAGACTCAGATTCGGATAGCGTTGCACAGGAGTGGTTCTTGGCAATCCCCTTGATGGACTCCAGTAGTGTAAAGTTTCGTTAAGTTGGAGTAATAGTCGAAAGATCCATTTTCATCACATTGCAGCTTTGTACAGCTTCACACAATCTCAATAGCAGTCGAAAGAGCAACAAAAAGGGATATGGTTCTTGGTAACACCCTGGAAATGTATAGAAAACGAATTAAAAGTTATGTGCAGAGTAATATCCAAAAGACACAATTGTATAGCATTGCATAATCTTGTACACATTTTACCATCTCTCTCTCTCTCTCTCTCTCTCTCTCTCTCTCTCTCTCTCTCTCTCTCTCTCTCTCTCTCTCTCTCTCTCTCTCTCTCTCTCTCTCTCTCTCTCTCTCTCTCTCTCTCTGAAAAAAGAAGAAGCAAAAACACATCACACTTAATTATTATGTCCTCAGCAACGATCTTCAAGGACAGCCTCCATTTATAAAAGTTTTGTAGTGAATTGATCAACGACTTTAAAGGTCCTTCCAGAGTGGTACCGCAAAAAAATCTAACTATAAAATGTTGCATATTCTTGTACAGCTTCAAACCATTTATAAAACATCCACAACATCGACAAAACAAACTAGAGTGATTATTGGTAAACTGAGCAGCGAATTTGATGTTATTTATACCCTTTTAGGAAAGACCTAACTAATTATATGACCTTGTATATTTCGACACGCCTCTAATATAACCAAAAGATTGACAAAAGAAATGGAAGTGATATTTCTTCTCCCTATCAGACACGCAAAATAAAAAACCCGACCAGTAATTCAGAAATAATTTGCAGAGTCTGCCATTCGAAAGATCCCACTGCAGGAACGTATACACTTCCAACCGTCTTTATGACATCCACAAAAGCGAAAACACAAGCTGAAGTGGCCGTTGGCGAGCCCTCGAGGCGCGGCCAATAAAAAGAGAAAAGAAACGAAATGGAATTGAGCAGGAAATCTGAAGCTATTTGGACTCAGATACTTGAAGATCAGCCTCGTATGATATTGAATAAACGTTTACTTCAGAAATATCAAGAGTTGTATTTCCTGGAAGACACGAGCGAGCAAAAGTTTACGAGCCTTGAAGAGTTAAGTGAGCCGGTCTGCTCCGGCGACCACCAGAAAAACCAGGAAGGAAAATCAGATCGCATTCAACGAAGAAATACAAACACACAAACACACAGCCTTGCAATCAAACGAACAGACATACACAAATACAGGCACAGACTTCCCATTCAGCTAACAGACATACACAGATAGACAAACAGACTTTCCATCCATGGCTATTCTTTACTTTTTACATTTGTGGGAGCGGCGAGTGGCGGACTTTTTTTTTTTTTTGTATCCTTTTTGTTGCCCTTGAGCCGTGTCCTTTGATGATGAAGAAGAAAAAAACAAAAACAAGCAGATGTACAGACAAATACACAGCCTTACTACCCAACAAACAGACACACATATATGCTACCTGGCTAACAGACATACATATAGCGCTCTACTTTAACTAGTCTATATCAGAAGCAACAGACACACAGCAAAAACAGTAGACAAAGTAGATAGGGACGAGAAAGCAAAGATCTCTACACCTCTCTCTCTCTCTCTCTCTCTCTCTCTCTCTCTCTCTCTCTCTCTCTCTCTCTCTCTCTCTCCCCCCACACACACACACACACACACACACACATGATCCCCCCGCCCCGACACACACACACACACACACACACACACACACACACACATGATCAGCATCCTCTATGCCAACACACATATAGACAAACAGACAGACGGATAGATAAACACGGATTTAAGCCATACACACACACACACACACACACGGCCACATCTGCTCCACTTTCACCACTACCACCACCACCACCACCACCGCCGCAATTCCACCCGCCGCTTCAATCCACGAGCTCACCAATAAGCCGCCGGCGGGGAAGGGAGATTGAGACAGCATCAATAATCCTCCTCCTTGCTCTCGTCTCCTTCACTCTCCATGTCCCACGCCTCAGAGAACGCGGCCGTAGTCAAGGCTCCAAGGCGGTTCTCGGGGAGTTCTCAAAGCGTTTAACGGACTGACTGACTTACTGATTGACGAGGGAAACACGTGAGAGAAGGAAGAGAAACCTTGACGGGGATATGATTACAGGAGCAACACGAAATTACAAGGGGTTTCTCGAGATCTCAAAGCGTTCAGCTGACTGACTGACTGACTGACGCGGTATTGATGTGAGACAGGAAAGAGAAAGCTAGACGGGGATATGACAGGGAAAACGAATGTAGAAATATATGAAGGAAGGATGGAGAGAAAGTAGGAGTGTTAGATATTTAATAAAGATAAAATAGAGACGATTCATGGAGTGGCAGGAAGTGTTAAAAAAGAAAAAAAGACAGAAAGAAGCAACAACTGAATACAGCGGCAGGAAAAGTTAAATAAAAGACAAGAAAAATGAATAATACAGAAGCAGGAAGAAGTGAAAAATGCAGAAGCAGGAGGAAGTGAAAAAAGAACTAAGCGGAAAATAGACCAAGGTAGTAAAAACACAGAGAAAAAGAGAAAGTATGATGAAAAAATGTTAAAAAGGAGAGTACATAAAAAACATAAAAAAAAAAATCACACGTGGAGGTAATTCAAAGATGAAAAAAAGACGAAAAAACAAGAAAACACGGAGGATATTGAAAAATAGAGTTAAAAAAAAAAACATATCAAGGCGAACAATGAAACAAAAAAAATACATACAAGAACAACAACAACAGGAAGCGAAATAAATACAGAGGCAGAAGGAGTAACAAAAGTAAAAAAAAAATAAAGAAGGAAGTAAAAGCGAAAAAAAATGTATACTAAGGAAGAAAAGAAAAAAACATACAAGAAGAAGAAGAAGAAGAAGAAAAAGAAAAAGAAGAAGAAAAAAAAAGAAGAAGAAAAAGAAAAAGCTAACTAAATACAGAGGCAAAGAGGAAGAAGCAAAACAAAGAGAAAAAAGGTGGAAACGAAAAAAAAATACATACTGAGGTAGAAAGAAGCAAAAAAAGACAACATACAAAAACAAAACAAAAAAAACGAACAAAATACAGAGGCAGCAGGAGGAAAAAGAAGTGAAGGAGGCAGAAGGGAGGAATGAATAAGTGGCAAACATGAGAGCAATAGAAGAGGAATGATTGGGGGAATAAGTCTCGTCGTTGTGATGGGTGAGGAAACACGACCCCAATCTTTCTTTTCCGGAGGTGGTGAAGTTTTTTTTTCTTCCTTTTTTTTTCTTCCCTCATTTATTTTTTATCTCCCGCCCCACACGTTTGAAGGATGGTGGTGAGGTTTTTTTCTTTCTTGCGCGTATGTTTGTTTGTTTGTTTGTCTGTCTGTTTGTGTGTGTTGGGGGGATGATGATTTCGTCTTAGCGTGTCTGTGTGTTTGTCTGTTTATCTGTCTTTGTGTGTCTGTTTATCTGTCAATTTTTGTGTCTTTTTTTTAATGTTTGTTTTTGTCTGTTTATTTTTAATTTTCTATATTTGTCTGTTGTTTTTTGTCTTTTTTAACTATTTTTGTCTGTCTTTTCGTGTCAAATTTTGTCCGTTTTTGTATGTTTTTGGTATATATGTCTGTGTCTGTTATTAAGATATCTAAAATGAAGCTGTGCGTGTGTATATGTGCGTATGTGTGTGTGTGTGTGTGTGTGTGTGTGTAAAAGGACCGACCAGTTTACGATACTACGCCTTACCGTCCACAAAGTTTGCTCATATGCGACTTTTTTTCTCGTTCCCAACACAAGAAAGACAAAACCTTCGCGCCCAAATACCCCACGCCTCATAAACGCTGGCTGCGGCGGAACAGAACTCTCCGCAGCGCCACCACGTGAGATAGAATGTGAAAAGAGAAAATGAGATAGAATAATTAAACCACAACATTAGCATCCTCATTACTATTAAATAACTACTACTACTGTTATATTACTACTTATCTTAATTTATTTTTGCAGTAAAGGAAACCGCTGAAGGGCAATAAAAAAGAAAACAATAATGAAAAAATGCCCGCAAATCACTGTTCCTATAAAAAAGAGTTAAGAGGAGTTGTCAAAAGAGAGGTCATTACTTTTAAATAACACCACTATCATCAATGTACTTACTTATATCATCACTTTTTTACTATTATTTTTACTATTAAACCTCAGTACTTACTTACATAATTATGGTTACTTACATTGATACACCATTTATCATGTACTATTATGTTACTATTAAATCACACCCTTTTCCGATTACTATTATTCTCATTACTATTAAACCACACCATTTTCTATCATTATTATCATTAGTATCATTATTAGTGTATTCTGACAAGCTGGAAATGTTGGTGTAATTACGGGAAAAAATGAGCGGAGTCTATTACCAACTAGTTTCGTATTCGCTTTTCTTTCATCAAGTTTTCCATCACCGTTGTTATTGTCGGGCTATTCGGATAAGCTGGAAAAGAAGATGAAAGACAACACGCAAGTAATGAGCTGAGTCTATTTCCATCTGGTTTTGAATTCGCGTTTTCATTCATCTCATCGCCATTAGTATTACGTCACGTTGCAGGATGAAGTGAGCCTGCAGCCTTCTCTAACTTATTTTCTCTCCTAGTCTGTCCTCTCCTCTCTACCTCACTTCTTGTGTTTACCTTCCTCTCCTAGCGAACGTTGCGGACACATTCAAGAGTTATCGTTATTGTTCTGTGCTTCGTTTTTACACTCATTCCGTATAGCTGTAAGTAAACCTGCAGCCTTCTCTACCTTATTTTTTGTCCGAGTCTTTCTTCTTCACACTCTCTCTTTTCTTGTGTTTACCTTCCTCTCCTAGCGACCGTTGCGGAGACATTCAGGAGTTATCGTCATCGTTCTGGGCTTCGTTTTTACACTCATTCCGTATAGCTGTAAGTAATCCTGCAGCCTTCTCTAACTTATTTTTTGCCCGAGTCTTTCTTCTTCACACTCTCTCTTTTCTTGTATTTACCTTCCTCTCCTAGCGAACGTTGCGGACACCTGAAAGAGTTATTGTCATCGTTCTGTGCTTCGTTTTTAAACTTATTTCCGTACAGTTCCGCAGTGAAAGCCAGAACACAGCGCCACAATACGAAAGACTCAGACCATACATATTATCCTTTTAAACTCTAACTCTCTTCTCGCATAAACTGTTAAAGTCCGCAAGTACTGTCATCATTTAGTTCTAAGTTCGTTATGCTATTTCGTATATGTGTGGAAATTAGTTTTTTTTGTTCGTTTTTCTTTTATGCTTCCTATTTCCTCTCCTTTTTTCATCTTCCTTTATATCATTCTCCTTGTTAATTTTCTTCTTTTCTCTATCGTTCTCCTATACCTTACTCATTTCTCCCTTTTTTGTGTTCCTTTTTCTCTTATGCTTCTTATTTCCTCTCCTTTTTACATCTTCCTTTATATCCGTGCTGTCACCCTGCCTGGTCAAACTCTTTCGCCTCTGCCTGTCAACATCTACCTTTCCTTCTTGCTGGAAGTATGCCTTCATACACCCTGTGCCTAAGAAGGGTGACCGCTCCAATCCCTAAAACTACCGTCCTATAGCTTTACTTTCTTGTCTATCTAAAGCTTTTGAATCAATCCTTAACCGGAAGATTCAAAAGCACCTTTCCACTTCTGACCTTCTATCTGATCGCCAGTATGGGTTTCGCAAGGGGCGTTCTACTGGTGATCTAGCCTTCTTAACTGACTCTTGGTCATCCTCTCTTAGCCGTTTCGGTGAAACTTTTGCTATTGCGCTGGACATATCAAAAGCTTTTGATAGGGTCTGGCACAAATCTTTGCTTTCCAAACTACCCTCCTACGGTTTCTATCCTTCTCTCTGTACCTTTATCTCCAGTTTCCTTTCTGACCGTTCTATTTCTGCCGTGGTAGACGGTCACTGTTCTTCCCCTAAATCTATTAACAGTGGTGTCCCACAGGGTTCTGTCCTATCTCCCACTCTTTTTCTGTTGTTCATTGATGATCTTCTTTCCAAAACGAACTGTCCTATCCATTCCTACGCCGATGATTCCACTCTGCATTACTCAACTTCTTTTAATAGAAGACCCACACTACAGGAACTTAACGACTCAAGGCTGGAGGCTGCAAAACGCTTAGCCTCAGACCTTACTATTATTTCCGATTGGGGCAAGAAGAGCCTGGTGTCCTTCAACGCCTCAAAAACACAGTTTCTCCACCTATCCACTCGACACAATCTTCCAAACAACTATCCCCTATTCTTTGACAACACCCAGCTATCACCTGTCTCAACACTAAACATCCTCGGTCTATCCTTAACTCAAAATCTCAACTGGAAACTTCATATCTCATCTCTTACTAAATCAGCTTCCTCGAGGCTGGGCGTTCTGTACCGTCTCCGCCAGTTCTTCTCCCCTGCACAGTTGCTGTCCATATACAGGGGCCTTGTCCGCCCTCGTTTGGAGTATGCATCTCATGTGTGGGGGGGCTCCACTCACACAGCTCTTCTGGACAGAGTGGAGGCTAAGGCTCTTCGTCTCATCAGCTGTCCTCCTCATACTGATAGTCTTCTACCTCTTAAATTCCGCCGCAATGTTGCCTCTCTTTCTATCTTCGATCGATATTTCCACGCTGACTGCTCTTCTGAACTTGCTAACTGCATGCCTCCCCCCCTCCCGCGGCCCCGCTGCACTCGACTTTTTACTCATGCTCATCCCTATACTGTCCAAACCCCTTATGCAAGAGTTAACCAGCATCATCACTCTTTCATCCCTCACGCTGGTAAACTCTGGAACAATCTTCTTTCATCTGTATTTCCTCCTGCCTACGACATGAACTCTTTCAAGAGGAGGGTATCAGGACATCTCTCCTCCCGTATTTGATCTTGCTTTCGGCCACCTCTTTTTTTTTTTTTTTTTTAGGAGCAGCGAGTAGCGGGCTTTTTTTTATTATTGTTTTTTTTTGTGTGTGTGCCCTTGAGCTGCCTCCTTTGTTGTAAAAAAAAAAAAAATCCTTCTAGTTATTTTCCTTCTTTTCTCTATCGTTCTCCTATACAATACTCATTCTCCCTTTTTTCCTTTCGCTGTCTGTTCCTCTTTTGCTTCCATTTCCTGCTTTCTGACTCTTTCTCTTCTTTTTACATCGTCAATATGGTTCACCCAGTTATTTTCCCTCCTCCTTTTCCTCATTCTGTACCTTATTCTTCTCTTTCCTCCGTTTGCTGTTCATCTTTTGCTTCCATTTTCTGCTTTCTGACTCTTTCTCTTCTCTTTACACCGTCTATATGATTCACCCAGTTTTTTTCCCTCCTCCTCTTCCTCATCCTATACTTTATTCTTCCCTTTCTACCATTTGCTAACTGTTCGTCTTTTGATTCCATTTATTATTTCGTGACTCAAACCACACTTAATATTTTTTCCTCACTCTCATTTTGCGGAAGCTGCTAACACCCACGACTATTGTTTTCATTAAGTTCTAAGTTCATTCAGTTATTTCGTATATGTGTGTGCAGAGGAGGGCACAAAAACACATACATTATCTTTTTTATGACATTCTCCTTTTTTTAACGTAAGCTGCTAACACCCACGAGTATTGTTTTCATTAAGTTCTAAGTTCATTCAGGTATTTCATGTATGTGTGCAGAGGAGGGCACAAAAACATTATGCATCATCTTTTTTTTAACATTCTCTTTTTTTTAACGTAAGCTGCTAACACCTACGAATATTGTTTACATTAAGTTCAAAGAGCATTCAGTTACCTCGTATATATGTGTGCAGAAAAGAGAACAAAAACTACACAATAAGAGACACAGACAACATATTTTTACTCGCCCACTCTCTGTGTTGGCGTAATCTGCGACTACCCACCATCACTGTTATTAAGTTTTCTATTCATTCTCATATATTTGTGCAGAGAGAAGCATAAAAAAATCCTCCATATTATAAGACTCCACCACCTTTTTTTAACTCGGTCTATTTTTGTGTAATCTGCGAAATCCCTCTATTAGTGTTATCAAATTCCAAGTTCACTCCAATTTTCGTATATGAGCACAAAATCTACACAATATGAGACACAAACATATTTTTACTTGTCTATTCTCTCTTGTCATAATCTGCGAAAGCCCACCATCATTGTTATCAAGCTTTTAATTAATTCCCCTTACCGTGTATTTGTGCAGAGAGAAGCATAAAAAAAACTCCACAGCATAAGACTCAATCACGTTTTTTATCTAGTCTACTTCTGCGTAATCTGCGAGATCCCTCAATTATTGTTCGCAAATTCCTAGTGCATTCCAATTTGCATATATGTGTGGAGAGAAAAGCAGAGAAAACCAGACAATATAAAACGGAAACCACACACATATTTCAATTTTGTTTTCTCTCTCTCTTTGCGTAAGCTTCCGACGACTTCTAGCGTTACATATTAAAGTTATTTAGTGCTTTATGTTAGTGCAGTGTGCTGGGTATTATGGAGAAAAAAGGAGCCACACAGTTATATATGAAATAATTTACATCCAACACATTTTTTTTTAAATTTCGTGACATCATCATCATCATCATAATTTACTTAATGTTCATGTATTGTGTATTCATTATTGTAGAGAGGAGCCACACAGTTATATATGAAATAATTTACATCCAACACATTTTTTTATAATTTCGTGACATCATCATCATCATCTACTTAGTGTGTTCATGTATTGTGTAGTCATTAATGTAGGGAGGAGCAAAAAACATGGCAAGCTATTATATTCTTTTGGTTCATTATGATTCTGGTCACAATGTTACCATAAAAAAAAAAACATGACAATTCCCCAAACTTGATTTACTGTATATTTATTGGATTTACCTCTTGTTTATTAGTATACCAACAATGAGTCTCCTACTCTTAATGACAGGGAGGTGATTAAAAATGTAATGGGGAGAATGATTTGACTGGCGAGAAATTGGGAAGGGCATTCAAGTGTTAAGTGGGGAAATATTTCACTGGGAAGGAACTGGGGAAGAATATTAGGTGTGAGGGAAGGATATTCGAGTCTGAGGGAGGGAAAGGAAGAGGGGAGTAAAGGTGAAAGGGAAAGGGAGAGGGGAGGGAGGATGGAGGGAAAGTATTTGAAAAGGGAGCAGTGAGAGTGGGAGCATTTGGGAAGGGAAGAGAGAAGGGAGGGGAAGAGGGAAAAGGAGTAAGGTGGAAGGAAAAGGGAGTGGGGAAGGAGAAGGGAGGGAAAATATTTGAAAAGGGAGTATTGAGAGAGGGGGCATTTGGGTAGGGAAGAGAGAAGGGAGGGGAAAAGGGAAAGGAGAAGAAAGGTGAGAGGAGGAAGAGGAAGAGGAGGAATAAAAGAGAAAAAAAAGAGAAAAAAAAAGTCTAAAAGCTGGCGTTATTTTTTGCGTGGGTGACAAATGACACTTCTTGGTAAGGTGGAGTTATAATAGAAGCTGACATTGGTGTTTGTGTTGGAAGTAATTGGCGTTTCTTGGTAAGGTGACAAGAAAGAAGCTGACAGTTCCTGAGTTGGTAATACCTGACATATTCTTGGAAAGTGAAAGCTCGGAATAAGGACGAGGGAGGAGCAGAGGAGTAAATGAACCAAGAACGTCAAAGTAATAAAAACTGGATTAGAAGCTCCCGTTGTTTTTGTAAGTTGGTAAAAAGTGACATTTCTTAGTAACTGCAAGCTTGAAATATGGTTGAGAGTCGTAAAAATGCTAATACCCCGAGGACATCTAAATCATATAAAAATGTAGGATTAGAAACTGCCGCTGGTGGTCGAGTTCGTACTAAGTGACATTTTCTTGCTTTAGGATGAGTTCGAAAGAAAGAAAAATAGAGGAATAAGAGAAAACAGAAAAAGCCCAAACAATCGAAAATATATAATTTTATAGAAAGGGCGGTAGAGAAATAAGGACATTGAGGACGCTAAATACTTGAAAATATATACAGTTTTCTATAAAGGGCAGTTGAGGAATAGAGAAACTAGATAAAGCCCAAATAATCCAAAATATGATATACAGTTTTATAGAAAGAGCGGTAGAGAAATAAGGACATTGAGAACGCTAAAACACTCGAAAAAATATATACAGTTTTCTATAAAGGGCACTAAAGGAATAGAGAAACTAGATAGACTAAATAATCGAAAATATATAAGTTTTAGACAGAGCAGTAGGGGAATAGATACACTGAGGACGTTAAAATACTCGAAAAAAATATATACAGTTTTCTATAAAGGGCAGTAGAGAAATTGAGGAACAAGATGACTAAATAATCGAAAATGATATAGAGTTTTGAGGAAAGAGCGGTAGAAGAATAGAGAAACGAGATGAAAACTATGCAATTGAAAATATATATAGTTTTGGAGAAAGTGCAGTAGAGGAATAGAGAAACAAGATGAAACCCAAATAACCGAAAAAATATATAAAAAATTCGTTCTATATCAATTAAAACATCAAATAGAACAGAGAAAGTAAGGACACCTGAATAACCACAAATAATACGCTTTATTCTCTATCAAAACACCGGGTAGAAGACACTAAGACCGCCTAAATAACCTAAAATATATATAGTACTCTTTTTCTTCTATACTAACACACCTGGATGAAAAAAAGAAATAAGAGGAAGACAAAATAATCGAGCATACACACTTTTTCTTCTCTACTAAAGCACCCGGTAGAAGAAAATAAGGGAGACAAAATAATCGATAATATGCACACTTTTCTTCTCTACTAATGCACCGGGAAAAAAAAAATAAGGAAGACAAAATAAACGATAATATGCACCCTTTTTCTTCTCTACTAAAGCACCCGGTAGAAGAAAATAAGGAAGACAAAATAATCGATAATATGCACAATTTTCTTCTATGGTAAAGCACCGCGTACGTCTAATTACCGGCAATCACTATAACAATATCAATCACGTCCTAATCACCCTTCAAAGGTAAGTACTCGGGCCAATAATAAAGGTAACACCACTAATTAATCCCGCCAGGTAATCTTGTTTGCTCAGCCGCCTCACAAAAGCACTAATTACGACCATCCTCTCCCCCTTGTCCTCCTCGTCCTCGTCCTCTTCCTCGTCCTCGTCCTCCTCCTCCTCCTTCCTTTTCCTCTTCCCCTTCCTTTTCCTCTTCGTCTCTTTTTTTACAACCATCCTCTCCCCCTTGTCCTCGTCCTCGTCCTCTTCCTCGTCCTCGTCCTCGTCCTCCTCCTCCTCCTTTCTTTTCCTCTTCCCCTTCCTTTTCCTCTTCGTCTCTTTTTTTACGACCATCCTCTCCCCCTTGTCCTCCTCGTCCTCGTCCTCTTCCTCGCCCTCCTCCTCCTCCTTCCTTTCCCCTTACCTTTCCTCTTCGTCTTCTTCTTCCTACTCTTCATCTTCCTCCATTTCCTTCCCCAATTCACTACCTTCTTCCCTCTTTCCCTCCTTCTCTCTCCCTTTCCCAAATGGCTCCCTGTCAATTCTCCCTTTTCTTCTTCCTACTCTTCATCTTCCTCCATTTCCTTCCCCAATTCACCACTTTCTTCCCATAATCCCTCCTTCTCTCACCCTTTCCCAAATGCCTCACAGTCAATTCTCCCTTTCTAAATACTTTCCTTCCCTCCTTCCTTCCCTTTCCCTATCCCTCCACCTCTCCATTTCCCTACGCCCTCAAAAAAATAATAATAAAACTAATAAATCTAATAATTATAATCATCCCTGTCGCCTCCTTAAATACCTCTTCTGTCTCTCTGCTTCTCCCTCTTCCCAAAAGCTAATTCTACCCCTTACTCTCTCCTTCGAAGTCTCCCACCCTCCCCACTCTCTCTTCTCCCTTTCCACCCCCTACTCTTTTATCATACCTTCCCTTTCTCTCTTCCATTTCAAAACTTTCACTTTCCATCTCCCTTTCCATACACTTCATAATCCTACACTCCTCATATACAGGTCAACCTTCTCCCTTCTCGAATGCTTCTCTCCCTTCGCCATTCCCCTCCCTCTCCTCACTCCTCTTCCCTTGCCTCTCCACACAAGGGCCACTCTACATCCTCCTTGTATTCTTCCTCTTCCTCCCCTTTTATCCTCCCATATCCCCTTCAACCTAACCTCTCAAAATCCTCAAGTCTCTCCCGTCCCTCTCCCCTCTTTTCCCCATCCTTCTCTCCTCATTCTTCTTTCATTTCCCCATCTCTTCACTATCCATTTCCCCTCCTCCCCTCTCTTCCCCATCCTTCTCTCCTCATTCTTCTTTCCTTTCCCCAACTCTTCACTATCCATTTCCCCTTCCGCCTTCTCTTCGCCGTCCCTCTTCCCTTCCTGCCCCCCTCTCCCTGCCACTACTCCCCCCACCCTATTCTCATCAGGCCGCCAATCAATGCACTTTATTGGCGCGGGGAGGCCCAGCGGCGAGGGGAGGCAGCCAGTGATACCTGTGGCCGGAGTTATTAATTGCCGGAGTTTGGGGAGAGTGAGTGGCCCGCTGGAGGACGGATGGGGAGGGGGGGGGCTCCTGCCTATTAGCTATCATTATTGTTGTTGTTATTGTTATTAGTAGTAGTACCGTTATTAGTAGTTTTATTTTACCTACTTTATTAGCTAACCTTTTTATCCTTATTTTCTGCCTTTTATCCTTTTTATCTATAGGTTTGTTATTGCTGTCATGTTTTTTTTCTTGTTTTTCGTGAGCGTTTCCTTCGTTTTCTACCATTTTTAACCTTATTTTCTTCCTTTTATCCTTTTATCTATACCTATGTTATTGCTGTCATGTTTTTTTTTTCTTCTTTCTCGTGAGTGGTTCCTTCGTTTTCCTCGTATTTTTTTCCGATTATTAATTTTTCTTACCCTCTAATCAAAATTGTCTTCTTTGTTTCGTACCCAATTTGTTTTTTTCATCAAATTATCATCCTTCTATTTCTATTTTCCTTCCTTTATCAGCATTTCCTTCTCTTTTCCGCATTTTCCTGTCCGTATTTTCAATTTACTCGCCTTTCCTCACTATATCCGCGTTTCCCTTCCTTTATGCGTATTTTCCTTCCATTATCCGACTATTTTTTGTTTAATTTTCCGAGTTATCACACAAAAAAAGTCATCGACATCTGAACACATAATCATTACTAAGTTCAGGAAGTAATTACAAGCACTCGCTGATTAGGTACATTTTCGTCACAAAGGTTCGAATACATTTTTTGTTTTTGTTGATAATTGACGCAAAAATACGACAAATTTAGCGATAATTGGATAACTGGGCACAACGCTGTAACCTGCTTTGGGGCGCAACATTGTTAGGTAAACGCAGATCAAAAAGAAGCAGATTGTTCGCAAAATGTTTGACTAATTGCCGAAAAGTGCTTCGTGATGAGCCTGGCGAAGCACGATTGAATTTTGTTAACTTTTATTTTTATTGAAGTGAGTGAAACTTTTTTGGATTTTGCGTTCATTATTCTCTCGTGTATTCTCCATCACAACCTTATTAAAAGTGCAGTTGGTATGCCACTATTCCTTAATACACGACTAAACCTCTGAGGAAAAACACGTCATAAACAGCAAAACATCTATATCAAAGCGTTATGCACCTTTTCCCTCATTTTTGTTCATTATTCCGTCATGCATTCTCCATCACAACCTTGCCAAGAGTTCAGTCAGTACGCCACTATACTTTAATACACGACTAAACCTCTGAGGAAAAACACATCACAAACGACAAAACATCTATATCAAAGCGTTATGTACCTTTTCCCTCATTCTTGTACTTTATTTCCATGGCTATCTTATAAATACAGTTCACTTGTCACGTAATTAAACTCTGATCAAACAATTACACTTCTAAGGAGAGGAAAACATGAAAAAACGAGGCATTAATATTAAAGCGTTATGGACTATCTTATAAATACAGTTCACTTGTCACGGAATTAAACTCTGATCAAACAATTACACTTCTAAGGAAAGGAAAACATGAAAAAAAACAAGCATTAATATTATAGCATTATGGACTATTATCTCCCTCATCCTCCAGCACAATACTATCCAACACTATCAACCGAGCTCAGTTGTTATACCATTCACCTGACAATCAATTAAACTTCGAAACAAGAGGAAAGGATAACGAAGTATATGTATCAATGCGTTATGACCCATTTCGCTTATGCTTCTGTCCTTTACTCTTTATCATATCACTCGCTTGACGAAAGAGTTCAGTTTTCACATCACGACACACCCTGACAATTAAATCATAAAAGGAAAATATACACGAATAACGAGTCACTGCCATCGAAACAAGTATTAAAAGCATTCCTATCACAGTGTTATTTACGAATGGACGTTTCCGATCCTCCTCCTCTCACTCTTCTCTCTAACCATTACCGCGTCAATATATTTCATTTGTCACCTTACTAAACCTCATTTCCACTGCTATTTTTTGTGTGTATTTTTTACTATTCATTTCTCTATTCTCTATTTCCTCTACATTACGTTTATATTTCCCCTATTTTTCCTCTATATTTATTTTCTCTATTCTCTATTTCCCGCTATTTCCTCTATTTCCTCTATATTTCCTCTACATTTCCCCTATATTTCCTCTATTTTTCCTCTATATTTCTTTCTCTATTCTGTTTCCCTCTATTTCTTTCTCTATTTTCCTCTATTTTTTCCCTCAGCATCTAGTGTCTCCGTCCTTCCATCTCTCTCTCTCTCTCTCTCTCTCTCTCTCTCTCTCTCTCTCTCTCTCTCTCTCTCTCTCTCTCTCTTTCAGTCACCCCTGATAACACAGTCTGATTACCTGGTCAATTACCTCGCCAATAGTTATATTTTCACGCTACTAAACTCATCTCATCAATTCTTTTTTTTTACTCTCCTCTTAATCAGTCTACATTTTTTCCCCTCCTCCCAACTCTCACAATTTTTCTCTTCCTCTCCTTCTCTCTCTCCCTGATAACCCCGTCTAATGGAGGTCTCGTCTCTTTGCAGTCCCTCGGCCCCGACACCATGGCAGCCAACGTGTTAATGCCGCTGCTCATCCCTCTGGGCGAGCAGCTGACGAACGGTGAGTACTGAGCTTGAGACTTGTTGAGTGCTTACAGATACGACTCTTGCGGCTACACAACATGAAAGGCAAGATCACACACAAGAAAAGATGATAATGTAAGGTTTTATTTTGTTGATAATCTTCGAGCTTGGAAAGAAAACTAGGAATAGGTAGGAGAGAAGAAAATGATTTAGTGAAAGCTGAGAAATGTGAGAGGTAGAGAAACTAAGTAAATTACGATAGAAGTACAATTAGATTACGAGAAGAGTGTATCGAGACACCTCTCCACCCGAAATTGACCTCTCTTTTGGCCACTCTTTATTTTTGTTTCTTATGTTTGGGGCTTTTTTTTTGCACTCTTTTTGTTGCCCTTGAGCCGTCTCCTTTGTTATAATAAAAGAAAAAAAAAAAGGGAAGGAACTGGGATGCAAGAGAAAGAGAAGCAAATGAAATGAAGGGTAAGTTAGGTATGCGTGACGAAGGGAAACAAAGAAACAAAGGGAAGGATAAAGAATGCGAGAGGTAGATAAACAGAGAATAGCCAGAACAAAGTGAAGAAGAGTAAAGGAAAAGAGATAAAGAAGGGATAAGAGGAAGAGAGGTAATGGACCGCATGGCTAAAAGGGAAGGCTAAGGGATGCGAAAGGAAGATAAACAAAGAATAGCCGGAACAAAGTAAAGAAGAGAAAAGGGAAAGATAAAAAGAAGGGATAGAAGCAGTGATTCTTAAACTGGGGACGTTAGTCATTTCCAGGTGGGGTGCGAGCCTTGAGGGAAAAGTTGAAATTCATTTTATTGGAATATTTATTATCTTAGGAGCGTGGGCTAATATGCAAGAGGGGTATGGAAGGGAAGACCCATTCCTAGAGGAGGGGTTAAAAGGGGTAATAAAAAGTTTAAGAACCACAGAATAAAAGGAATAAATGTAAAAGACCGCATGGAAAAAAGAATAAGAAGAAATATGTGTACGAATGGGGATGGAAAATAAAGCGGAGATACAAGTGATGAAAACAATGGATGAAAACAGTAAAAAAAATATAAAAATAAATAAAGGCAGATAAGGACCACAAAAAAAGATGAAACAAATAAAAAAGGGCAATATCTGGAAGGAGTGGATAAGGAAAAAGTTAAGTAAAGAAGATAATTACGTAAGGACAAGATAAACGGGTAGGTATGTAAAAAACGGGTTAGGGTAAGACAAAGAGGAGGATTAAAGCACTTTCCGAGGCTAAGTAAGGGATTAGAACAAGATTAAGGAGTAAGAAAAAAGGGGATTACGATTCGATAGTGTGAGGATTACAACATTTTAGGAAGCGAATTAAGCGATCAAGAATAACATAGGAAAGTAAAAGAACAAAACAACAAAAAAGGCAAAATAAAGGAAAGAGTAAGTAGTCAAAATAAGATAAAGAAAAAATAGAGTAAATAAGAAAAAGGAAAAAATAGACATGATAGAGAAAGATGAAGGTAAAAACATTGGTGAGATAGTTAAGGAAGCCAAGATAAAAGATAAAAGTTTATAAGGGAAAAAAAATGTTAGGATAATATAAAGGAAGGTACTGGAGCGCATTCAGTGAGAGGACAACCACCCAGGGAAGAGCGAGGGGATAATTATCAGCCAAGGAGGGAAGAGCTAAAGAGACTGGAGTGGTTTTAAGAGACGTGGGAACAAAAGGGAAAACGAAGTATTGAATGGGAGAGAGAGAGAGAGAGAGAGAGAGAGAGAGAGAGAGAGAGAGAGAGAGAGAGAGAGAGAGAGAGAGAGAGAGAGAGAGAGAGAGAGAGAGAGAGACGAAGGGAACTAGATACACACAAACAGATACACACACAAAAATACAGTAATCGACACACACACACACACACACACACACACACACACACACACACACACACACACACACCAAAAAAAAAAATGAATTAATAAAAATAAAGAAAATAAATAAAGAAACAGAAAGAGAAAATGAGTGGTCTAAATACATAGAGACTAAAACTTGCTGAATTTCATATGAACGATAATTATTTACCTTTGCAAGTTTTAGAATAACTCTAAGTCGATATTCAGTATTTCATTATTTTATGTTGCAAATTTTACGATGATAAATAATATAAACTTCTTTTCTAGGTAGTCTGTTTCAAAAGTCCGTGAGTGCTTTTTTTTAATAAAACCCAAAGGAATAACGATATAGATAACATGAATGATATAATATGAAAAATCGAGCTTTGTGAAACTTTTTAATAGCTTTTTTATATATTTTCATTGATGTTCGTATTTTTCTTTTTTCTCTCTCTTTTTATTAACTTTTTTTTTAAGCATATTATATTTACTTTGCAATTCATATTCTTCTACCTCTACTATTCTTTTTTACCTCTTTCTCTCTTTCTATCTATAAGTTTTCTCTGTCTTTATGATCTATTTCAAGCATTACTTATATATTTTACATTGGTACTACTGTATTCTACTCTACACTCTCTTACTCTCCCTCTCCCTCCCGCCCCCATCCCTGCCAACCTCGTACACACTTTGACATCGGAGCAGGAAGAGTCAGTTCCGCAGCTTACCTCCCCTCGCCTTCCCGCTCCCTCTTAGCACTCGAACAGAAAAGGCAGGATGCAGGGACTTAGGGGATCAGGAACAAGACTCGGAGGATCTGTACTCTTTTAAGACATGCGTGTGTGTGTGTGTGTGAGAGAGAGAGAGAGAGAGAGAGAGAGAGAGAGAGAGAGAGAGAGAGAGAGAGAGAGAGAGAGAGAGAGAGAGAATAAAAATAAGTAGGTAAGAAATTCGAGGTTCATGTGTGTGTGTGTGTGTGTGTGTGTGTGTGTGTGTGTGTGTGTGTGTTCGTGTTACGTATCATGCTTACAACAAAATCTTTTACGCTCAAGATTCGAATGTGCACGCGATCACGCACATAGACACACACGCACACAAACACGCACACGTACACAACACCCGTCCTCCATTACACCACCCCAAACACACACACACACACACACACACACACACACACAAGAAACACATGCAACCAGAAAGATGGATAGATAGATAGATAGAATTAGAAAGAGAGACAGATAAAAAAAATAGACAGAAAAAACAGATACAGGGACAGAGAAAGCGAGAGAGGGGTTGGCAGAAGATTGGGAGAGGCGGAAACACAAGAAACGAAGGTAAAACTCAGCGTCACACGGCCCAGAAACAATCACCTTTGCCTTGTGAAGTGACGCCGGTGAGCCTTTGTAGCTACTGGCGGCTGTGTGTATACGAGGGAGCGGAGGGGAAAGAGAAACAGTCCCACAGAACCTCCCCTTAAAGAACGGAAATGGAAGGAGAGAGAGAGAGAGAGAGAGAGAGAGAGAGAGAGAGAGAGAGAGAGAGAGAGAGAGAGAGAGAGAGAGAGAGAGAGAGAGAGAGAGAGAGAGAGAGAGAGAGAGAGAGAGACGTTGATAAAAAAGCTCGTAGTAGGAGAGAACGAATGATGAGTTGTGTTGATAAAGGGATTGATAAGTAAGCAAAATATGAAGGTTAGAATAAAGGTAAAGAGTTAATAGGTATGTAGGTAGTTGTGAAGGCAGCTTGGTAGGTAGGTAGGTAGAAAGGAAGGAAAAAAGGTAGGTTAAGTAAATAGGGAGGAATAAAGAAATGTAAGTAGGTAGGTAAGTAGATAAATAAGTAGGTAGGGTTGTGTCATTAGGTCAGTACGTAATCTGTTAAAAGTGGGAAAGATAAAAAAGAAGGGATAAAGAGACAGAGGGAGTAAAAATATCTTTCATTTTCTCTTTCTGGCACCTTTTTTTGTGTTTTTCAAGGTGCAGGGCTGAGTGTGTAAGTGCGTGTGTGTGTGTGTGTGTGTGTGTGTGTGTGTGTGTGTGTGTGTGTGTGTGTGTGTGTGTGTGTGTGTGTGTTGCTCTTTGTCCTCCAGTCTTTGTTCCAGGAGAGAAAAAATACGAACACTTATAAAGGATCGAGGAGTGAAAAAGCGAGAGAGAGAGAGAGAGAGAGAGAGAGAGAGAGAGAGAGAGAGAGAGAGAGAGAGAGAGAAAGGGGGAAGGGTAAGGGGGATATAGCTGTATGCATATATGTATAACTATGTAAATGGGCGGCGTTCGTCAGAAGAGCAAAATGTTTCCTTGTATTGAGTTATGACACGCGAGGGAGGCATTGAAAGTTAAGGCGAGGACAGATTGATGGCTTAAAAGACACAAAGGGAGGTTAATAGGCTAAGTAAGTAGTAGTAGTAGTAGTGGTAGTAGTAGTAGTAGTAGTAGTGGTGGTGGTTAGGGTGGTGATCCAAGTGGTAGTAGTAGTAGTAGTATTGGTAGTGGTGGTAGTGGTAGTAGTAGTAGTAGTAGTAGTAGTAGTAGTAGTATGAGTAGTAATACCAATAACCATAAAAAAAAAATAATAAAACGAATTGCAAGTAAAAAAAAAGAGAAAAATGCTAGTGGTACTTATAAGAAAGCAAAGGAAAATGAAAGTGTAAAGATAAAAATGAGAAGAAAAACAAAAAATAACAGAAAAGAAGGAAACGAAGAACAAGAGGAACATGGATACTGAGACACGGAAACCTTGTACCGTAGACTTCACATAAATAATAGATAAGAGAAATATACATGAACTACAATAAAATAAAATAGTGAAAACATATATAACCAAGGAATGTGAATATAATGGGTTCGGAAAAAAAGTTTCTTAAAATTGTCTTGAAAGTTTAAATAAAATATAAATATTATATAAAGTAAACACATAAAGAAGATGATAAATATTAAATAACAATGCAAAAATAATGAGAGAGAGAGAGAGAGAGAGAGAGAGAGAGAGAGAGAGAGAGAGAGAGAGAGAGAGAGAGAGAGAGAGAGAGAGAGAGAGAGAGAGAGAGAGAGAGAGAGAGAGAGAGAGTGTAAAGAGGTAGGATAACTATCAAGAAGTAAAATTTAGAGCCAAATGCACTTACTTTCCTCGCACACAAAGTAGGGACAGAAGTAAAGGAAACACACACACACACACACACACACACACACACACACACACACACACACACACACACACACGCAAACACCTTATCTTCCCTTCCCTTCACTGTCCTTCTTTCCCTTCCCTTTCCTTCCCAACCCTACCCTTCCTCCCTTCCATCATAGCCTCCCTCCCTTCCTTCCTTCCCTCCCTCACACGCCATATCCCATCATCACCATCACCAGACACACTATATTCACCTCCATCACGATCACAACCATCGCCAGACGTATACATCACCGCCCCTATATAAACAAACAATTATCATCACCACCATCACCACCACCACCACCACCACCATGACAAACACCACCATATCGTAGGACAACCACTGAGAGAATGATAGATAAAGGATATGGATAGACAGAAAGATAGATAGATTGAGTGACTGATAGAAACGTACACAATTTGATTTGAAACTGACCTATATATCAGGATACAAATCAAAATAAATAAATAATAACAAATACCGATAACATAAATAACAATGCTCGATACTTTGCTCCAGTGCATGTAAAAAAAAAAATGGAGGAAAATATTAATCAACTTCGCAACAACTTGGAAGAGGAAATGGTTGACCGCTGACTCCACCGAAATTACCACTCTGCCCACCATCACCAACACCATCACCACCATCACCACCATCACCAACACCATCACCACCATCACCACCAAAACCACCATCTGCATATGCATGAGGTGCGTGTGTGTGTGTGTGTGTGTGTGTGTGTGTGTGTGTGTGTGTGTGTGTGTGTGTGTGTGTGTGTGTGTGTGGACTAAATGAATGACGTGGCAAAGCAGTCACGAATTGGGGTGAGGAGAGGAGGAGGAGGAGGAGGAGGAGTAAAGGGAAGGGGCCATGTTGCTTGGTAATGAAATGGGTTAGGAAAGGAGATGCAGGGATGGGAAGGGAAAGGAAGAGAAGGGAAGGGAAGGGAAGGGAAGGGAAGGGAAGGGAAGGGAAGGGAAGGGAAGGGAAGGCAAGGCAAAGCAAGGGAAGGGATTGGAAGGGAAGGAAATTGAAGGGAAAGGGAAAAGAAGAAAAGGGAAAGGAAGGCGTGAATTAATAAAGAAAAGGACTGGTAGGAGGGGAAAGGAGAGGGGAAAGAAGGGATAACAAGGCAATGAAAAAAGGGAACGAAAGAGAAAGGAAGATATTGAAAGAACAATAAAGTAAAGGGAAGGGAGATGAAAGATAATGAAAACAAACAAAAGGTAAAGAAAAGACACGTTAATTAAATCTTATCATAACAGCATTAAGAAAAAAGAAGTGAAACAAGTCTCGACTCAACAAAGCAAACAACAAACATAAACAAAAACAAGAAAACAATATGGAGTAAAAATATTTCCGTAATTAAATGAAATCCCAACAACATTAAAAAGAACAAATGAAACTGGACTCGGATCTACAAAAAAAAAAGAAAAAAAAAGAAGAAAAAGAATATAATGTCAAAAGAAGCTGTAATATTCTGGTCCTGAAATTAGCGAGGGAAGGATTGGCAGATTCCTCTCATGCCTCGACGACTTAGCGAGGAAAGAGTGAAGGGAACTTTTGCTGGTAATAGAGGCAAATGAAAATCACGTTCTTCCAAATTAATGAGAGGATGATGGTCTCTCTCTCTCTCTCTCTCTCTCTCTCTCTCTCTCTCTCTCTCTCTCTCTCTCTCTCTCTCTCTCTCTCTCTCTCTCTCAGTCTTGCACTTATTCCCCTTTACTTTATTAGCCTTTCACTATTGTACTTTCTTTCGTTCACTTTTTTTCATTGCCTTGTTTTCTCTTCTTTTCCCTCTCCATTCCCATCCTACCAGTCCTTCATTTTTTTATTAATTCACGCCTTCATTTCCCTTTACTCCTTTCCCTTTCCTTCCCTTCCAGTCCTTTCCCTCCCCACCAACTTGTTCACTCGTTCAGTCTTCCCCTTCACGCCTCACCAGTTCATTGTTGGGCCCAGACACCAGCAGCCTCCGCCGTGACTCCTAATTACAACTTGGAAACAAAGGGTCTGCTACCACTTGTGTTAGCTACGGCGGACGGCGGCGGAAGGGAGAGAAGCAGAAGTTGTAGTTGTAGTAGTAGTAGTAGTAGTAGTAGTGGTGGTAGTAGTAGTAGTAGTAGTAGTAGTAGTAGTAGTAGTAGTAGCAGGAATAGGAGTAGGAGGTGGAATTGAAGGTGGAGTAGAAAGATGATGTTGGGTAATTAAGGGAGAGGATCGGGAAGAGGCAGTGGAGAGAAAAATTTAAAGTGGAGGAAAGTGATAGAGATAGTAATTGGAGTAAGGGAAGTAAGAGGAGAGGGAGGTTAGGGAAGAGGAAAGTGAGAGGAAAGAGGAAAGTGGTAGGGAAAGGAAGGAAGATAAAAAGTAAGAGGAGGAAAATGGGATGGGATGGAGTAAAAAATAAGAGTAAGATGCGAATAGGGGAAAGAGGAGGTTAGGAAAAGGGAGAAAAGAAAAGGATGGAAAAAGACGTAATGGGAAACGAGAAATGACAAAAAAATATAAAAACTGAATAAGAATCTCTAGCTTTCCTCTTTGTCTTACATTATTTGATAGAAAGAGGAAGAGAAAAGTAAGGAGAGAAGATAAGAGACGAAAAGAGATAGGAAGAAAAAGGGAGAGGAGAGTAAGGTAGAGAAGGGAGAGACAAAACAATCAATGAATGGAAATACAGAGAAAAAACCTGAGGAGAGGAAAGAGGAGAGAAGGGAAGAGGAGGAAGGAAGGGGAGAGAAGGAAGAATGGAGAGGTAGGGGATGGACACAAAAAGACAGAGAAAAAGAACGATGAACACAAGGAGAAAGAGGGAAGGAGAGGGAAGGAGAATCAAACAGGAATATAAAAAAAGGGAAACTGAGATACAGAGGAAAGGGGAGAGAAGGAAGGAAGGAAGAAAGGAGACAACCAATACCAAAGACGAAAATAAGCAGGAAGGAAACGGAACAGAGGAAGGAAAGAAAGGGAGAGAAGGGGAAAGAGAGAAAGGGAGGACTGGAGACGGAAACGAACAATCAGAAGACGAGGAATGGATTGATAAAGAAGAATAACAGAGAAAATAAGACGAACAATGGGAGGAGAAGAGACAAGAGGAGAACTAGAGGAAGGGAGGAGAGAGAGAGACACACACATACAAACAGGAACAGAGAACAAGGAATAAAGGAGAGAAATAGAGAAAAATAAGGACCCACAGAGGAACAGAAGCCAAAGGGGTAACCGTGGCGGAAAGGCAGAGATGAAGGGCAAAGTCTGTAAGGTTTCTTGGGGCACCCTTCGACTCCCGCCTTTCTCTCAGCCTATTGATGTTGGAGAGAGAGAGAGAGAGAGAGAGAGAGAGAGAGAGAGAGAGAGAGAGAGAGAGAGAGAGAGAGAATATAATAGGGAACATATTTTAAAGGGTTCTACTTTATTCGGTCCGTTCCAGTTTCTCTTCTTAATATTATTAGTTCCTGCTCCTCCTCCTCCTCCTCCTACTACTACTACTACTGCTACTACTACTACTACTACTACTACTACTCCTACTACTACTACTACTATTACTACTACTACCACTTATTTATCCCTTTTTTAATTGTCTTTTATGTTCCCTTTCCTTATCTTTCTATCCTTCATATTTATCCTTCTTTTTTTCTATTTTCGTAATTTTCTATTTTCGTAAAACTGCTTATTAACGACCACTAATTACCTCCTCCTTTTCCTATTGCTACATATATTTTTCTCCCTATTAGCGACAATACTTTTTATCTACCTTTTTCTTACCCTCCTGTCATTTTTCATAGTCACTCTTCTTTTGTTTATATTCCTAATCCTACTGTTTTCGTTCCTCATTTTCTTTTTCCTCCTCTTCTTCCTCTTCTTCTTCCCCTTCCTCCTCCTCCTCTCCCAATAAGTTGCTGCTCAGGTACCGTCCAACGCATATCACACCTTAGCTACACCTGAGTGGCTCGCTAATTAAGTCTCCCTCTCTCGCCAGGTGTTTGCTACAGGTGAGATAGTGATTAGGAATTCTCTCTCTCTCTCTCTCTCTCTCTCTCTCCTTCCTTGTATATACCTTCATTCCATTTTGAATGCACACACACACACACACACACACACACACACACACACACACACACACACACACACACACATACACACACACACCAATAGCTTCGACTTGTCATAGATTCCATTGGATATATCGGCAGCCACAGACAGCTCAGTCCAGCCCAGCCCAAGACCAGCCCAAACTGCAAGCCCAAAGCGCCCAACCAGCCGGCCAGCCTATCCACTGCTCTCCATTCCTATCCATCCGGCTAGCCATGTTTCAAACACATTCATATTCCTCCCTGCTACACACACGCACGCAGGCACCAGCACACGCACTCCCAAACCCACACACACGCGCTCACATTCATACATATATTTATACATACATATTGCCCTGCCTGTTTGAAAATAAGAGCGTTTTTTTTTTATGTGTGTGTGGTAATGTGGATTCAATAACATCTTACTCTCCAGATTTAGGTACATAAGGAAATGTCTCAATATAAAAGGAAAAAAAACTAAAATGCGTTAATCTTTCTTACTCTCTAGATTTAGGTACATAAGGAAATGTCTCAATATAAAAGGAAAAAAAACTAAAATGCGTTAATCTTTCTTACTCTCCAGATTTAGGTACATAAGGAAATGTCTCAATATATAAAAAAAAAAAATGCGTTTACTTAGTTTTATATTTACCTTGATAAAACAACAAACGGAGATTCATCTTTAACCTCCGATTGATTTAGTTTGACATCTGATGAAAAAATAAAAAATAAAAAACTCACAATGTCGTTACTCTCCCAGTCTCCCAAAAATAAAAGTAGAACATCAAAATTATAATCGGGTGGAGAGGGAGGTTTCTTGGTACTCTCCTCTTGAAAGCTGAAGTTCAAGTCGTAGGCAAGAGGACACACACACACACACACACACACACACACACACACACACACACACACACACACACACACACACACACACACACATTTAAAAAGCTAAGTAAAAGGCTATGACAATACTACCCAAAAGCGAAAAGTAGAAAGAAACATCCAAATTCGATATCAAAGAGAGAGATGTCTTGCTTATCCTCTCTTGAAGGCTAAAGTTTAAGTCATTGTAGTAGTTGTCCTCTTCCTCTTCTTCCTCCTCCTCCTTTGTATTCTCCTTCACCTTATCTTCCTCTTTCTAATCTTTCCTCACTTCCTCTATCTCATCCTCCCTTTGTCATTCGTCCTTCATTCTTCCCGGGGCTTATAAATTTTCTTCTCCTCCTCTTCCTCCTCTCCATTCTCCTCCTTCTTCCGTTGCAGAATAGAAAAGAAAGTGCCCTACTCCTAAAAACACATATAAAACGGTAAGTAAGTCTCCAGGTTCCCAAATGCCTTCAGGTTCCTCTTAGCTAGTTGGGCCGCACGCGAAGCCCACCTCGTGCCGTATAATAGTTCCGCCGCCTCAATTCGCTTCGGTTATTGGCGCGTCGTGTCTTAGCGCCGCCCAAACTTGAGGAATTCCTGCATTGGTGACTTGGTGACGGAATTGAAGCGCCCAGTGTCTCCCTCCTCCTCTCTCTATATCGGTTTCTGTCCATTGTTCGTGAATCTATAGTTCCTGCTTCAGTTAGTTATGTCTTCACTATCTTTCTCGTATATTCCTTATTCCAGTCTCCGCTTTTCCTTTCTCCCTCCTATCTCCCTTACTCCCGTCAGTCGCTCTATCTCTCTCTTTTATTTTTATTTTAAACAAAGGAGACAGCTCAAGGGCACAAAAAAAGAATAATAAAAAGGGCACAAAAAAAGAAACAATAATAAAAAAAAAAGCCCGCTAGTCGCTGCTCCTAAAAAGAATCCAAAGAGATGGCCGAAAGAGAGGTCTGTTGGTTTCATATCGTAATCATTCCTTTTCTCATAGTCTTTCACCCACATATTTATCTCTCAATGTACCCACCTATTTACCTGTCTACATATTTAGCTATCTACATATATATCTATCAAACCTATTTATCTCTCTATCAACCTATTTATTTATACATTTATCTACCTACCTACCTACCTACTAATCTCTCAACCAATCAATGTATCTTAATTCATTCCGTAAAGAATGATATACACAACAAAACACTGAATGGGTTACTCACACAAGCCAACGTGTCAAGCCGCTCAACGTACCTGCAAAGGGGAAAAAAATAATTAAATACAAAAAATCTGGCTTAAAAATACATATACCTAAATAATGGCTTAGATGCATTGATTTTCTAGAGAGTGATTGAATACGCTGACTGATTCTTGAATATACACGTCTTTATACTGAAGGCTTGTAGTGTTTTTATTTACATACGTTTCTGTATTAACCAAAACTTCTATTCTCAAGTCTACGTTGGTCTGCCCTGAAAACACACGAGCCTTCCAATCTCTGACCCATTTTCTGTGTCAGTGGAAGTTTTCTATCATAGCTCCTCGTGGTGGAGGACTTACCTAAACTGATGCTCTACGTCTGCACGTCTGTCTGGTATACAAACAGGTAGGAAGAGATAGAGATGGACAGAAAAGAAACAGAGAGAGGAAAATGGATGAGACAGGCAGAAGCAGACGCATAGAAAGACAGGGACAGAAACAGACAGATACACAGAAATGAAGGCAAAGAGAAAGATAAACGGGGAGAGACAGACAAACAGATAAACATGGAAGCGAACAGACACACCCACACCAAAACAGTACGGTATGGGACACAACCAGACACTTATACACATCCAAACCTAAACACAAAGACAGATAAACAAGACACAGAGAGACACACAGAGACAAATACAGGAATATCCCCAGTATATTTCAACCAGGCGCGTGATGGAGGTGACTGGCTGTTCTGTTCCGAGCACCGCCGATCATTCCTAGCCTTGTAAATCCCCGCCAATTATAACGTAGCTCAGCCTATTAACATTTATTTGCTCACTCAATTATTTACGACGGGGATGCAATTATTGGAATGCGTGTGTTGGTGTCATTAGTGGTTAGCGATGTGTGTGTGTGCGTGTGTGTGTGCGTGTAGAGAGATGGTGATATATTAGCGGGATTTGTCAACGTGGTAATGTGATCAGGGTTATATTTTAAAGCTTTATCGATAACACTAATAATTTGTGGTATTATTTTCCGTGCAGTTATTAATACAGATTGTGACGTGTTGGTTGCGTGGAAGGATTAGAAAGGTGTGTGTGTGTGTGTGTGTGTGTGTGTGTGTGTGTGTGTGTGTGTGTGTGTGTGTGTGTGTGTGTGTGTGTGTGTGTGTGTGTGTGTGTGTGTCAAGGTGTGGAGGTCATCAAAGCTATAAATTAAAGTTTTATGGATAACTATGGAATCTAAACCCTTGTTCCCTCTGGATATATTGAAGTATTAATGGTCGTTTTTCACTTCCATATTAAAAGTTGACAATAATAATAATAAAAATAAAAATAAAAACGCAATTGACCACACACATTCGTATCCCACTTACACACACACACACACACACACACACACACACACACACACACACACACACACACACACACACACGCCGTTCCTTCTCTCGTGTGATTTGTGTGTTGGTGAAAGTAACTTAGAAAACCAGTTGGAGATTGTCTCGAGGCACGGAAGGAGAATATTCCTCCTCCTCCTTCTCTTCCTCCTCTTCCTTTTCCTTCTTCTCCTCCTCCTTCATCCTCAACACCACCAATTCATTTCTCACTGCCTCTTGCACTTTCTCCTTTCTTCTTTTATTTATCGTTTTACTTCTCCTCCTCCTCCTTCAACTTTTCCTTCACTTCTTCTTCTTCCTCCTCCTTCTCTTGCTCTTCCTCCTTTTATCTCTCTTATTTATCGTTTTACTCCTTCTCCTCCTTCTCCTCCTTTCTATTTTCCTCCTCTTCTCTCTCCTCCTCTTCTTCCTCCTCCTTCATATCCTCCTTTACCTAATCTTCCCTCGCTTCCTCTCTCTTATCTTCCTTCGTCTTTGTTCCTTCATTGTTCCTTGAGCTTCTAATTCATCTCTCCTCCTCCTCCTCCTCTTCCTCTTCCTTCTCCTTGTCCTTCCACCGCTGCAAATTTCCCAAGACTGACACAAATTTTTTCCCTTGTGATTTTTTTATTTCTTCGTTTATTTTCTTATTCTATTTATATTTTCTTTGTCTTCCTTTTGTAATATTCCGGTGAAGCGTCAAAAATTGTCTTCTGTATATTTTTATATTTTTTGTCTTCGTGTTTTTTTCTTTTCTTTAGTTTTCTTTTTTTATCTAGTTTTTCTTCTATTGTTCGTTTATTTTTTGTCCATTAATTTTTCTGATTTTTTTGGTTTCATAATCTTTCCTCTTTAATGTTCTTAGTCTTAACAGACACACACACACACACACACACACACACACACACACACACACACACACACACAAATCCTTTCCTTCACCTTCAATTCCACCAACATTAATCTTCATAATCATTCGTATCTCACTAATATGGCTCATTCCCCTTTCCCTCCGTGCTTCCCTTCTTCCTTCCTTCCTTCCTTCCTTCCTTCTTCCCTCCTCCATCCTCATTACGTTCGTGGTTTCCTGTCCCATTCTCATTCTTCATAATTAGCTAACAGTGCCTCCTCTTCTCTCCTCCTTTCCTCCTCCTCTTCCTCCTCCTCCTCTTACTCTTTTTCCTTCTATCCCATTTAAATTATTAATCCTTACACTATTTCTCCTTTTCCTTCACCACCTCCTTATTCTCCACCTCCTCCTCCTCCTCCTCCTCCTCCTCCTCTTGCTCGTTATCCTTCTATTCCATTTATTTTATTAATCCTTACACTATTTTTCCTTCTCCTCCACCACCTCCTTATCAGCTTCCTCTTCCTGCTCCTCCTCCTCCTCTCTTGGGAAATACAACGCTATACCTTACCTTGCTATAGAATTCCCCACCACATGCTCGCTCGCTCGCTCGCTCTCTCTCTCTCTCTCTCTCTCTCTCTCTCTCTCTCTCTCTCTCTCTCTCTCTCTCTCTCTCTCTCTCTCTCTCTCATCCACAATTTAATCAAGCACTAATAATCTCCTTCTCGCAAGACAAAAGAGAAAGAAGAAGAGAGAAGTTAAGGAGAAAATTAACAAATTACAGACACACACACACACACACACACACACACACACACACACACACACACACACACAAGACAGGTAATGAAGTGAGGTAAGAGAGGGGAGGGAAAACAACACTCCATCATGACCAAGAAATGAGGTGAAGGATGGGAAGCGCAAATCACCTGAGCGTTGATTAGTTGAAGCACAGGTAAACAAATTCAGGTAGCCTTTGTTGCGGGGAATTTTACTTTCACTGTCTTTCCCTATATTTTTACCTTTACCTTTCTCCTTTCCTTATTTGTTATTGATTTCCCTCTTTATATATATATTTTTTTTACCTTTTTTCATTCATATATGTTTTTTTACATAATTTTCCCTCGGTTTCATTATATACATTTTTTTTACTTTCCTTCTTCCTTATTTGTTTCCCTTTGGTTCTTATTTTTCTTCGTTTTCTTGTTCTCGCTACTGAACTTCCTCACTGATTGCTTGCCTGATCGACTGACTCTCTCTCTCTCTCTCTCTCTCTCTCTCTCTCTCTCTCTCTCTCTCTCTCTCTCTCTCTCTCTCTCTCTCTCTCTCTCTCTCTCTCTTTCCATTCTCCCCTTCTTCACACTTTTATTCCTTCGTTTATGAGATTCCGTTATTTTTCCATTTTTTTCCATCCTCTGCATCTTCCGCCTTCTTCTCTTTTCTTCCTCTCTACTCTCACCTTCAAGGCATTAATTAGTTACCTCTCCCCTTTCTCTTGCAGGTAAATGTAAAATGTTTTCGAGGGTACATTTTCTCTCTCTTTTCCGACGCGCCAGGCTTTTACATCAACGTAATGGAAGTCAACGGTCAATATGAATACAGGTTAATCGCCTTTTTACGTTAAAGGGCATGATTGAATTAACAGGTGGAAATATCAAAGGAAAATATACATAGCAAAACATAGGAAAACATACATAGCAAAAAACATGAAAACATACATAGCAAAATATAGGAAAACATACATAGCAAAATATAGGAAAACATACATAGCAAAATATAGGAAAACATACATAGCAAAATATAGGAAAACATACATAGCAAAATATAGGAAATCATACATAGCAAAATATAGGAAATCATACATAGCAAAACACAGGAAAACATACATAGCAAAATATAGGAAAACATACATAGCAAAGCATAGGAAAACACATAGCAAAATATAGGAAAACATACATAGCAAAACATAGGAAAACATACATAGCAAAACATAGGAAAACATACATAGCAAAATATAGGAAAACATACATAGCAAAACACAGGAAAACATACATAGCAAAACACAGGAAAACATACATAGCAAAACACAAGAAAACATACATAGTAAAACATGGGAAAAAATACATAGCAAAACATAGGAATACATACATAGGAAAATAGAGGAAAATATACATAGCAAAATATAGGAAAACATACATAGCAAAATATAGGAAAACATACATAGCAAAATATAGGAAAACATACATAGCAAAACATAGGAAAACATACATAGCAAAATATAGGAAAACATACATAGCAAAACACAGGAAAACATACATAGCAAAATAGAGGAAAACATACATAGCAAAACATAGGAAAACATACATAGCAAAAACACAGGAAAACATACATAGCAAAATAGAGGAAAACATACATAGCAAAATATAGGAAAACATACATAGCAAAATATAGGAAAACATACATAGCAAAACACAGGAAAACATACAAAGCAAAACACAGGAAAACATACATAGCAAAATATAGGAAAACATACATAGCAAAATATAGGGAAACATACATAGCAAAACACAGGAAAACATACATAGCAAAATATAGGAAAACATACATAGCAAAATATAGGAAAACATACATAGCAAAAACATAGGAAAACATACATAGCAAAAACACAGGAAAACATACACAGCAAAATAGAGGAAAACATACATAGCAAAATATAGGAAAACATATATAGCAAAAACACAGGAAAACATACATAGCAAAAACACAGGAAAACATACATAGCAAAACATAGGAAAAAATACACAGCAAAATATAGGAAAACATACATAGCAAAAACACAGGAAAGCATACATAGCAAAACATAGGAAAAATACATAGCAAAACATAGGAAAACATACATAGGAAAACATAGGAAAAAATACATAGCAAAACAGGAAAAAATACATAGCAAAACACAGGAAAACATACATAGCAAAATATAGGAAAACATACATAGCAAAATATAGGAAAACATACATAGCAAAACACAGGAAAACATACATAGAAAAATAGAGGAAAACATACATAGCAAAACACAGGAAAACATACATAGCAAAAACACAGGAAAACATACATAGCAAAACATAGGAAAATATACATAGCAAAACATAGGAAAACATACATAGGAAAATAGAGGAAAGCATACATAGCAAAATAGAGGAAAATAAACATAGCAGAACATATCATTTCAGTATTTAATTTTACCTTTCCTATTTCGTTACACTTTTTTTTAGATCCAAGTGGAAGAACTATTGGTTGAGTAAACACAAGCCTTCACACGATATAGGTGAAGCCAAGGTCGGTGTAAACAAAAAAGGAATCATCATATTCTTCTAGTTTCCTGCTTCACAATGCCTTTTAACATTACATGATTAAAGTCCCGGTAAACAAGCTCGGGAATTAATCAGCATTGCAGGTAAAAGGTATAAATGCTATCAGAAAAAAACATGTGCAAGTAGTTGTTTACGGAAATAATTTGTTCTTGGAATTTCCTCTTTCGCAAAAGTAATTGTAAGAAAAGCCTGTCATATTTATTTCTCGTCATCCTCCTTTCGCTAAGCTCATGGAACTCTACCTGAAAAATGCTACAGAAAATAAGTTTGGCAATCAATCGTACTTGCAACGAAAAAGAAGTGATAAAATTAATTACTGATAGAAAAGGTGAAAAAGACATCAGAGGCTGCAACATAAAAGGAGAGACAAAAAATAAACATAAAAAAACACAAAAGTGACAAAAATAAACATAAAAAACAAACATAAAAGGAGTGACAAAAAATAAAAGAGGTGACAGGAATAAAACATGGAAACATGGACTAGCAGGCAGCAGAAAGCCTGTTGGCTCATTACTAGGCTGCCTGCGTTCAGTGATTTAATCAATCCGTTTGCCATAGGAGTGGCTTGCAGGGAAGGATTAAAGCACTTGTGTACCTACTCTTGGGAACGTTCAGTTCACTCCCGATGCAGCAAAGTGGCGATCAATGCGTTTCTTGAAGGAGTTGATGGTCTCTGCGCTAACCACTTCTGCAGGAAGGCTGTTCCAATGGCGAACAACTCTATTCGAGAAATAACTCCTGCCGATGTTGGTATTGCATTGCTGGCAAACATAATAGAAACAAACATAAAAGAGTGACAAAAATAAACATAAAAAAAAACATGAAAGGAGTGACAAATATATAAGAGGTGACAGAAATAAAAGGAGACACAAAATACCTCAAACAGACTACACAACTAAAGGTGATCTGAAACTTGTAATTCTGGAACATTGCATGGGTGTGTAGGAAGGTATTTTTTTCTGTTTCAGTATGTCAAGAGAAACTTATATTTAAAGGTGAGGAAGGGCATCTGATAACGAATGCACGAGGAAGGATCTGAATAAAGCACATCCTTGCCTCTCTGATGGCGTGTGGAAAGAATGATAATATTTCACTGCATCCAGGTGAAGTTAAATAGGAGAGGAGTGAAGCGGCGACAGATATACCTCAATACTTCATTACCTACGTTGAATTATTGATCGTTTCTAGAGAGGATTAGAAAACGAGGGTGTATGTAGGAGAGGGTAAGGAGAACGAAGATGATGATGTAGCAATGTAGAAAGTAGACCGAAGATGAAGATTTAAAAATGAAGAATGTAGAAATGATATGCAAAAGGAAAATGTAGTCTGAAGATGAAGATGTAAGAAGAGATGTAGAAGGAAGATGAAGAACGGAGATGAAAAAGAGGATGTAAAAATGAAGAATGTAGAATTAAGATTTAGAACGAAAATGAAGAAATAAAAGAAAGAGAGAGAGAGAGAGAGAGAGAGAGAGAGAGAGAGAGAGAGAGAGAGAGAGAGAGAGAGAGAGAGAGAGAGAGAGAGAGAGAGAGAGAGAGAGAGAGAGAGAGAGAGAGAGAGAGAGAGAGAGACCTGTCTCATTACTAAAACCGAGGATGATGACTGATAATTACTACTCTATTTACTCTTTTTTTGTGTGTGCTGGTGAAGAAAAAAATAAAATGACAGAGAAAACGACGTGTGTGTGTGTGTGTGTGTGTGTGTGTGTGTGTGTGTGTGTGTGTGTGTGTGTGTGTGTGTGTGTGTGTGTGTGTGTCGTCTCATTATTTAATCAGAGGATGATGATGATGATGATGATAAGTAGCATTTTTCACTTTTTTTTTATCTGTCCATGGAAAAAAAAATAAACTGAGCGCTCGTGAAATGGATGCCGAAAGTTGAAGTTGCTCTTTGGCCTCTTGTTCCCCGATGAGACGCGTTTTATTCAGGTTTCCAACGGGGGAGGAATCCACAGGTAAGAAAAAAAATAGAAAAGTGAAGAGAAATAGGTAAGGGAAAGAGAAAAAAAATAGACGAAGAAAATATATTAACAAATCGCGTCAATATAAATCTGAATGTGTGTGTGTGTGTGTGTGTGTGTGTGTGTGTGTGTGTGTGTGTGTGTGTGTGTGTGTGTGTGTGTGTGTGTGTGTGTGTGTGTCCGATGGTATTGGAACGCAGCGAGAGGGAAATGGAGAGGGAAATGAGGAAAAATTGAAGAGTGTGAGGATGGAATGGCGGGAGGGAAAGAGAACTAGGAGAGCAAAGTTTGGAGGGAGAAACGGAGGAACCTGGAATGAACATGGTGGAGGCCAAAAACAGATAAACAGACAGACAAACGGACAGAGGAGGGCAGATGGACAGATTAATAGCGACAGACACAGAAAGACAGACAGACAAACGGACAGAGGAGGGCAGATGGACAGATTAATAGCGACAGACACAGAAAGACAGACAGACAAACGGACAGATTAATAGCGACAGACACAGAAAGACAGACAGACAAACGGACAGATTAATAGCGACAGACACAGAAAGACAGACAGACAAACCCACACAACCCCCCCCCCCCCACACACACACACTAACACAGGCTCCCCGCACTCCCTCACACACCCCTTCGCAAACTCTTTAACAAACTCCTCCACAAACTCCCTCAAAACTTACTCCATCAACATGCTCTCGCTTCAGCACGAGTCTGCGAGCCCACCCCCTTCACCCTCCCTCCTTCCCCCTTACCTGCCCATCTCGCCAGGTAAATGCGCTTGTAGCCGCCTGCCCTCCCTCACCTGGGCCTCACCTCACCTGCCTGGCAGTTAACCTGGTTTATAGAACGATTGTGCAGCCGAGGGAGTTTGAGACAATATTGATGACGGGAAGTTTAGGACGTTTAAAACCATTGCCGGAAGCGATTTTCTTTTTTGTTTTTTTTTGTTTTTGCAGAGGTTTAAGATGATGTACAGAGAGGGAACTAAGTTATTTTATTTTATTATTTTTTTAGCAGAGGGAAGGACTTTTTTTTTTGTTTGTCTGTTTTAGCAGAGGCTTGAGGTTTTGCACAGAGAAGGAACAATACTTTTTTTATTTTCTGTGTTATAAGGAAATATTTCTTTTTAAAACGAGTAAATTTAGTTATTTTTCGTATATTCAATTATTCTTCAATGTGTTACTATTTCTTTCTCATTGTGTCTCCTATGTTTTTTTTTTTGTTGTTTCTATGTCTTCCTGCCATGTCCGTGTCTGGCTGCATGCATGGCTGTCGATCTTATGTCTGTGTCCCGCACAATAAAACGAAAAAAAAGCAGAACATACCAACAAACTTACTGTCACACTTAGACACCCACACATACACACACACACACACACACACGCCTGCCATGTCCGTGTCTGGCTGCATGCATGGGTGTCGATCTTATGTCTGTGTCCTGCATAATAAAACGAAAAAAAAAGCAGAACATACCGACAAACTTACTGTAACACTTAGACACACACACACACACACACACACACACACACACATGCACACGCTCACGCACACACACACGCACACACACTCGTTCCGCCAGGCAACAGCAGCATCATTCAGGTCGACAGGCTCCCTAACGATCGGCACACCTTTGACGAAACTGCCAAATCACCAACACCTGGATCCTGCGACCTGAATACCTGCCGCCTCCACCGCCGCCGCCGCACCCTCCTTAACCACCTCCTGCTCCTCCTCCTCCTCCTCCTCCTCTTCCCATTTACCATCTGTTTTCCCTGCTACTCTTCGTTTTATTTTAAGATCTATTTTAATTCATCTGTTTCATTATTTTTTTTCTATCTAGTTCTTTTTTTCCTTCCTCTCTCTTCTACCCATCCCTCCTCCTCATTTCCTATCTGTTTCTCCTGCTACTCTTCTTTTTTATTTTAAGATCCATTTTAATTCGTCCGTTTCATTGTTTTTTTTCTATTTAGTTATTTTTTCTTGTTCTTCCTCTCTTTCTCCTCTACCCATCCTCCTTATTCATCCTTCTCCATTTTCCTTTCTTTATAATTTGAGTTCTTCCATTATCATTCTGTCTTCCACCTTCCATTTTTTTTCCCTTTTCCTCCTTCCCCTCCTCGTCCTTCTCTTCTGCTTCTTCTCCTCTTTGACTCTTGTAACTTCTATTATCATTTTCTATTCCCCAGTTTCTTATTTTTCTTCAACATTATTTCTTCTTCTCTCCTTCTATTTTCATTATTATCTCCCACTAGTTCTTATAGCTTTTTTTTTTCCTTCCTATTACTCTCCACTTTCTCATCCTTAAAATTTCTTGTCTTTCCTTTTTACTTTCTTCATATTCAAATTCTCCTTTCTCTCTTTTTTTCCTTTCTCTCTTTCATCTTCTTGTAATACTTCCTCCTCTTACTCGTCTCAGCTACACCTTATATTCTTCCTACTCATATTATTTCACATCTATCATCTCTTGCTTCTCCTCCTCCTCCTCCTCTTTCTCCTCCTCAGATATGTAGGCAAGACAGGGATGGCAGATAATGAGTTCCCTGGAGGTGTGTGTGTGTGTGTGTGTGTGTGTGTGTGTGTGTGTGTGTGTGTGTGTGTGTGTGTGTGTGTGTGTGTGTGTGTGTGTCTGTCTGTGTCTCTCCGTTTCCTACCATGGCAGTCTCCCTCTTCTAATTTCCTTCCTTCCCTTCTCTTCGCTTCACTACACTCTCCTTCTGTTATCTTCCCTTTCTTTTATCTTCCATTTCATTCCCTTGTCTCTCCTTAACCTATTTCTACATGATTTTCTTTCTTCCTTTCCCTCTCTGTGTTCGCGCGCTTGTGTGTGTGTGTGTGTGTGTGTGTGTGTGTGTGTGTGTGTGTGTGTGTGTGTGTGTGTGTGTGTGTGTGTGTGTGTTTGCCGAAGTAGATGGAAACGACGTCGCCCAAGCTTCAAATTTCCCTTCCTCTCACATCTAATCTCTCCCCGTGGCATCGTCGTCCCAGCAGCATCATATCTAATCCTCCCCGTGAGCAGGTTACGCCAGGTGGATTTCTTAATAGGGAGAGATCTCAGGTGACTCAAGGTGACTCCAAAGCCGAGGGATCAAACGTGTGTCGCCAAGACCGTCTCGAGTTCGATAATCGCGGAAGGGGAAATTACTCGTGATGTTTTTTTTTCTTTTTCTATTTTGTGTTCTTCCTCTTCACGATTTTTTTCTCCACGTTCTTTTCCTCTTCCGTTTTCTTCTTACCGTTTTCTTTCTGCTACCGTTTTCTTATTTTCGTTCTCTTCCTCTTGTCGTTTTCTTCCTCTTCTCGTTTTCTTCATCTTCCCGTTCACTGCATCTTCTCGTTTTCTTCTTCTTTACGTTTTCTTCTTCTTCCCGTTTTCTTTTTCACGTTTCCTTCCTCTTCACGTTCTCTTCCGCTTCTGCTTTTCTTCCTCTTCCCGTTCTGTTCCTCTTCCCTTTGTCTTCCTCTTCCCGTTTTCTCCCTCTTCCCGTTTTCTCCCTCTTCCCGTTTTCTCCCTCTTCACATTCTCCTCTTCACATTTTATTCATCTTCACGTTTTCTTCGTCTTCACATTCTCTTCCTTTTCCCGTTCTCTTCCGCATCGTTCTTTTCCTCTTCACGTTCTCTTCATCTTCACGTTATTTTCCTCTTCGCGTTCTTTTCCATCTGTGTCTCACGTTGTTGTACCTTCAAGATGTCTCATTATTAACACGTGAACGGACCTTGAGTTTTATGTATTCGTCAACAGAGAAATACTTTCCGATGTACTTTTTTCTTCGTTTTCATGTTCTTTGTTTGTCTACTATGCTCTTCACAGCGTCAAGAGCCTCAAAGTTAAATAATTGTTCAGACCTTGAGTTGTTATAAATTCCTAGGCGGTAAAATATTGTATAAAGTGTTTCCGATGAGTCTTTCTGTTTATTCTTTCGTCCTTTGCGGCTCGCGTTCGTAATACCTCAAGAGTTTCAAGGTAAAATAATTCCACGGTACTTGAGTTTTATATATTCAAAGACAGCAAAATAATAAAGTCTTTCGATGCGTCTTTGTTTAGTTGTTCTTTTCCATGTTTGTGTCTTGTTCGTACCTTGAGTTTTATATATTCGAAAACAACTAAAATTTTAATGTTCTGGTTTTATTTTCTTCGCTTGTGTCTTGTTCATTCCTTGAGTTTTATATATTCGAAAACAACTAAAATTTTAATATTCTGATTTTATTTTCTTCGCTTGTGTCTTGTTCATTCCTTGAGTTTTATATATTCGAAAAACAACTAAAATTTTTATGTTCTGGTTTTATTTTCTTTGCTTGTGTCTTGTTCATTCCTTGAGTTTTATATATTCAAAGACAGCAAGAAACCATTATTTTTATTTCGACGAGTCTTTGTAAATCTTTTCCCCACTTTTGTCTTACACTTTTCATAACTCCAAGAACTCGCAGCTTAAAGAAGTGTTCAGATCCTCGAGTTTCAGAATTTACATGCAGCAAGATATTCAACTATTTTATCTATAATTCTTTATGCAGTTCTTTTTTCATTGTTTGCTCCTCTCACTCAATATTTATAACAACTTTCAGGTTAAAAGGTGCACGTGCCTTTAGGTTTATATATTTGCAAAAGGAAAAAAATCTAAAATGACATTAGTTTTTTTCCTCGTTTGAGTTTTAGGCTCTTCATAACTTCTTGCACTTCTATTTTTTTTAGCTTGTTCTGTTCCGCTTCTTCACGTTTTTCTTCTTCCCGTTTTCTTCCTCTTCACGTTTCCTTCCTCTTCACGTTTTCTTTCGCTTCACGTTTTCTTCTGGTTCTGCTTTTCTTCCTCTTCCCTTTTTCTTCCTCTTTCCCTCAAGGTGGCGCCACTTAGTCACCCTTTCAGGACGTGACAAGCCTACCCGCCCACTCAAGAAAATCACAATCCATCTCTGTTCCCAATTTAGCTTCGTCCCCTTAACCTTTCAGAGTAAAAATAGTGTCAAGATTTCTCAACGTGTCATTTCTGTTCGATGCCTAGGATATCACCACCTCCACCCACTAATTAAATTCGTCGTGAGGAATAAGTGGTTTCGAAGAGGTTCTACTCTCTAGGTACATTTTGTCGATGTATGCATGTATGTATTATGTATGCTTCGTAAACTTTTCTAATCATGTCTCAGATGAGCGTTGTGGGTGTCAAATATTGTCACTGAACTTGCATAACTTTCAGACCTAACCAAACTGAAAAGAAAAGACAAGGTTTGCTTTTTTTTTAATCCCAATCTAATGTTATTTTTATAATAGGCGTTTCAAATCGTTATTATGAACGTTAAATATTTTTCACAATAACTTTCAAACCACGAGAAGATTAAAACAACGCCAAAGAACATTAGAAACATGCAAAAATAAAATGAAAAACCTCCGATATCATCTACTTTAGCACAGTGGGCGAACTAAATCTCAGCTGTGGCGGATGAGATGTTCCTGAAGATTACCAAAGCTTTCAAACCCAACTAGGAAGAACACAATAAAAAAATACATAACTGGGAAACATAAAACAAAAATAACTGGAAACAATCAAACAAAATCAGTCCTATAGGTCTCGAAATACACACCAAACACCTATGACCACAAAAGAAACAAATAAAAAAAGACAATAAAACAAAAATAACTGGAAACAATCAAACAAAATCAGTCCTTTAGGTCTCGAAAACACACCAAACACCTATGACCACAAAAGAAACAAATAAAAAAAGACAAAACAAAAATTCAAATCACAACACAACCTAATCACGAAAGTAGCCCACAGAAAAAAGAAAAAAAAACATCAAACGAGCACTCAAGAAAAATGGGCCTCACGGGGAGATCTACATTATTAACTTTCCATGTATCTCCTCTTTTCCTTCTTTATATATTGTCTGCGGCGTGGCGGCGAGCAAACGGTGATCGCCAGGAGCCTAAGCGGATTACCGTGAGCGAAGCGGCTTAGGAAAACAGTATTGGGTGTGGGAGTTCAGCTGGGGAGAGAAGGGGAAAAGGAGGAGGAAGCAAAAGAAAAAGAGGAGAATGAAAAGACGGAGAAGGAGAAGAAAAATATGAAAATAGAAGGAGAAGCAGGAGGAAGAGAAAGAGGAAGAGGAGGAGAAGGAAACAGTATTGGGTGTGGGAGTTCAGCTGGGGAGGAAAGGAGGAGGAGGAGGAAGCACAAGAAAAGAAGACGGAGAAAAAAAAAACAGTATACAAAAAAGAGAAAAATAAATAAAATGAAATAAAGTAAAAGGAAGGAGATGATGGTGAAAAAAGTATAGGAAAAATGAGACAAAATAAAATAAAATAAAATAAAAGGAAAGAAGAAAAATATGAAAGTATAAGAAAAAAAGGAAAAAAAAAAAGAAGGAAAAGAAGAAGAAGAAGAAGAAGAAAAAGAAGAAGAAGAAGAAAGAAAAGCAGAAAAGAAAAAGTTGGGAGAAGGGTGCCAGGGTTAAAATATAAGAAACAAAAGAAAAAGAACAAGAAGAAAAGATATACGCTTGTTGAAGTTGGGACACCTACCGACAAGGAGGAGAAAGAAGAGCAGACGGAGAAGGAGGAGGAGGAGGAGGAGGAGGAGGACGAGGAGTTGGAGGAGGAGAGGGAGGATAAGAAATGCAAATACAAGAGGAAAAGAAAACCCAAACGAGAACAAAAATGACATGAAAGAGAAAAGACAAAGACATTGGAAAGATGAGGATAAGGAGGAGACGATAATGGTAGAG
Source organism: Eriocheir sinensis (assembly GCF_024679095.1). NCBI lineage: Eukaryota > Metazoa > Arthropoda > Malacostraca > Decapoda > Varunidae > Eriocheir > Eriocheir sinensis. The sequence goes on from NC_066530.1 coordinate 12,980,332, forward strand.
AGAGAATTTGTAGGATGTAAAGTAAAAAAAAAATGAAAAGGAAAACAAATGAGAGATTAGAGATGACAAGAACTTACAGAAAAAAATGATCTTAAAGCAATTAGAAAGAAAGATGTAAGTTATATTCTTTACTACTACTACTACTACTACTACTACTACTACTGAAAAAAAAATATACGCATCAATTGAATTTTTATATATTACTTTTATTATTTATATTTATCATTTTCACTATTCTTTCTAACTTCCACGAAAGCTCAAAGTCTATATCTGCTATTATTATAATTTTCACTATTCTCTAACTTTTCTGAAAGCTCAAAGTCACGCGAGTCGCTCTGTTCTTTGCATTATATTTTATCTATACATTTTTTTGACTTTCACGGCAGCTCAAAGTCTTTACCTTCTATTCTTATTATCATTTTCACTATTCTCTAACTTTTCTGGAAGCTTAAAGTCACGCATTATTATTTTATCTATTCTTTTTTTAACTTTCACGGGAGACCAACGTCTCTCGCTGCTGTTATTATTTCCAGTATTCTTTTGAACTTTTCTGGCTCCTCAAACTCGCATGAATCGCTCTCCTCGTTACATTTGCAAGTTCCTCCGCGTCTCATCCGCTTTGCCTTCTTCGCTCAAAGGAAATTATTCATGGGTGCAATTTACGTGGCTTCGTGAAATTCTACTAATGTGTGTCGTCTGTTATTCCTTTTGTCTTGCCCGAAGTTGTCTGCAGCCGCCGCCGCCGCCGCTGCCAACGTACACTTTCTCTATGCAAACTTTGTCGCTGAACTCTTGCATTAGGAGTCGAGTTTTGTCTCTCCCTCGCGGCGCCTCGAATTCGCTCGCCCAACTTCGCTACTCTGCCTGGCCCGCTGAGGGATGGGGAGGACGCGAAAGTATTAATGATGTGCGTGTCCTTAATGTATGATGCTGGAGGCAAATTCCTCTTACTTATACAACCTAGCACTCTTCTTCTGCACCAGTAAATGATAGAACATGCGTGAGTACTAGTTAGTTTCTTGTTCTCAATTCATAATAGTGAGCAGATATTTATCTCACGACTAGCTCAATTTACTTATGAAATGTCTCCTCTTCTCCACCAGTAAATTATAGAAATGTTGTGGAAGTACTAATGATGTTGGTCTCCAAAATCTATAATGATGGATGCCAATATATCTCACGACTTGTTCAGTTTACATACACAACCTCTATTTTCCATCACTAAAGACAAAAAGAGATCCAAAAGCATTTACTAGTGATACTAAAGTTAAGTTACACAGTTATAGGTAAACTTAAAAAGCCATCTAGTCAAGTTTCTCTAAAAAACCTTCCTTCTTCTACAGCAGTAAAGAATGAGAGCAGTGCAGAGGTATTCAGTATATCAGTATTCTCCTTCATTATATGGTGGATACGCGATTCTCACACGACTTCTCAAATGTCCTCATCATACTTCACTTCCGAATGAGTGTTGGATGAGGGATACTCTAAGGTTTTAAGGTATAGAGTATATTGATGTCAACAAAAAAAGAGACGAAAGAAAAAGGAAGTAAACAGACAAACAGAAGCATATAACAAAACAGACGAAGGATATTCTAATACTGGATAAACAAAAAAATATTAAATGACACTGATATAGAAATACACAAACACTTAAATGAAAGAAAACCATATATTAGCAAAGCACAAATAATGAAAAGATGGACTAAATCAAACAACCAAAAAAAAAACTCAAAAAAGCAAAAACAATACGAAACCAAAGACAGACCAACTAACACCACTAACGACGGCCTCTCCACGTCAACAAGTTCCCTCCCCTAATGGTTACAGATCTCCTTCGTTAGCTGGCCGAAAAACAGGGATAAAGGGAAGGGGCCTTGAGTCTGTTTATGGTGGCAGCGTTCGTCAAAGTGGCATTACTAAAGGTCGGGGTGAAGTGGTAATTAGCAATAGGTGGAGTAGCTGTATATTGAAACGTGATACAACATTTCCGTAGACTTAAACATATGGGGGTGGTGGTAATTGGAAGAAGTAGTACTAGTAGTAATAGTAGTAAAAGTAGTAGTAGTAGTAGTACCGTAGTAGAAGTAGTAATAGTAGTAGTAGTAGTAGTAATAGTTAAAGTAGGTATAAGTAATAAATGTAGTAGTAATAACAGCAGCAGTAGTAAGATCAGTAGTAAAATAAGTAATAGTAAAAGTAGTTGTTGTAAAAGTACCATACAAATAAAAAGTGTCACCCCTAAAACACACGATATGACGGAAATGCAAGATATTCGGTGGCGGACATACGGCCACAAGGAGGCTACCCGCACTGACTTGCCTATTACAATTCTTGCCAATCATTTCCACCCCACACACGTCCCTTGGGTTATTCATTCCCTCATCCCTACACTCGGCCATTCCAACAAGATTCCTGGCTCACTCCTTTCCTTTCCTCTAATTACCTGACTTGCTATACGACTCTCACACATTTGCTGCCTTGTTAATTTTCTTTCTTCTAGCTTCCAGACTTGTCCCTTGGGTTATTTATTCCTTCTACTCTTATCCCGTCTCTCCCTAGCAGTTCAACATCTCTCTCGGCGTGTTTTCTGACCTGATATATAATCCTCACGTGTTTTGTCATGTTAACTTCCTTTCTTCTCACACCCAGACTTGTCCCTTGTGTTATTTATTTAATCTACTTTTACCTTTTTCTTCCCAGTAGTCTGACATGTTTCTTGAATTGATAACTTCCTTTTCTCTTATCCTTGACTTGCAACATGATTCTCACACGACCCTTGGCTTGTTCATTTGCTTTCATCACACCCAGACTTGTTTCTTGGGTTATTTAATTCATCTGCTCTTATCCTTTTCCTTCCCAGCAGTCTGACATGTTTCTTGAATTGATAACTTTCTTCCCTCTAATCCTTAACTTGCTACACGACTCTCACACCTACCATCGCTTCCTAATTTCCCTTTCTCTCTCTCTCAGACCTGTTTCTGGGGTTATATACTCATTTTATTCTCATCCCTCGTCTTTCCTGAGTAGTCTGACATGTTCTTCGGCTTGTTATAATTTCCTTTCTTCTCGTTTTTACACTTTCCCATTAGTATCGTGGCTTGTTAACTCCCTTTCCACTCACTTAAAAATCTGTTACCTTGCATATTTCTTCCCTTTTCCCTTACCCTTGTCTTTCTCCAGCACACTCGCATGTTTCTTGGATTCCTAACTTCCTTTTCTCTCATCCTCTGACCTGCTCTATATGTCTTGTATGTCTTTTGGCTTGTTAATTTCCCTTCCTCTCGCTTTCAAATCTGTCTCCTTGCTTATCTATTTGCTCTTCCCCTACCCCTGTCTTTCTCCAGCGCTCGTACACGATTCTCAGTTTGTTTACTTCCTTTCCTGTCATCCGTGAACTGATGTATAATTCTTACACGTCTCAGGCTAGACAACTTCCCTTTCTCTCACTTCCAAATCTGTTACCTTGCATATTTGTTCGCTCTTCCCTTACTCTTGTCTTTCTCCAGCACAGTCACATGTTTCTTGGCTCGCTAACTTCCTTTTCTCTCATCCCTGACCTGATATATGTCTTGTATGTCATTTGGGTTGTTGCATTTCCTTTCTTCTCACACTCAGACATGTTCCTCGGGATAGTTATACTCTTTCCTCTAACCTCTGCCTCTCTCTACCAGTAACTTATCTTTTGGGTTGTAAATATTCTTTCCTCTCATCCTTACACTTTCCCACACGTCTCCTGTGTCTCTTGGCTCGTTTATTTCATATACTATAATACCCAGACCTGTTCCTCGCGTTATAGATTATTTCCTCTCACCTCCGCCTTTTCCTACTAGTAGCATGTCTTTTGGGTTGTCAATATCCCATAATCTCATCCTTACACATTCCCCTAATCCTCGTATGTTTCTTGGTTCGTTCATTTCCTTTTCTTTCACACCCAGACCTGTTTCTTGGGTTGTATATACTATTTCCTCTCACCTCTGCCTTTCCCCACCAGTAGCGTGTCTTTTGGGTTGTTAATATCCCTTACTCTCATCCTTCCCCTTTCCCCTAATCCTCGTGTTTTTTGCTTCGTTCATTTCCTTTCCTTTCACACCCAGCCCTGTTTCTTGGGTTATTCATATTGGGATATTCATTCCTGTCACCTCCGCCTTTCCCTACCTGTAACTTATCTCTTGGGTTGTTAATATCCCTTCCTCTCATCCTTACTCCTTCCCCTAAGCCTCGTATGTCTTCTGTCTTGTTAATTCCCTTTAATCTCCCTCCCATTCCTGTTCCTTGCGTTATTTAGACCCCCTCCTCCCACCTCTGCCTCTCCCTACCAGTAATGTCTCTTATCTTGCTAATACCCTCTCCCTTCACCACTGACCTTGCATACAATTCTTTCCTTATTGCATGAAAAAAATATTAATGTTACCCCACTGTATTCTGTTTCATGAGTCAGCGTTCGCACACTTCTACCAGACTTGTGTGTAAAGATGAAGCAATACCAAACCATAAGAAACATAGACTGAAAAAGAGAGAGAGAGAGAGAGAGAGAGAGAGAGAGAGAGAGAGAGAGAGAGAGAGAGAGAGAGAGAGAGAGAGAGAGAGAGAGAGAGAGAGAGAGAGAGGAGTAGAAAAGATAGAAGGAAAAGGAAGTAAACAGACGAAAGAGAACTGAACTCCAATACACAAGAATCTCAGAGTAGCGCCGGAAGTCATTAAATGGGTTCCTATCCTCAAGTGGACTCGAGATGGGTAAAGTGGCACTCGAAACATATATTGAGAAAAAGACGAAGAAGTTAAGCAGCCTCCACGGAAGATGAGTTACTGATATTACCAAGAGACAGCGTATAGGGAAGCCTCAGGAAAGAAGGCAATTACCTGCCTACTTATCACACTAATTAACTTCCAGGGTATTGTATTGGAAAATCGTCTCAATGGGGCGGAATAATGATCTACCTATACAAAAGATAAAATTGAAGGTTGACACGTTTCATTAGTTAACAGACAAATAAAAATGATAATAATGTTCGCTATACAAAAGAAAATGAATACAAAACGCTATATATAATGTTCACATAATGAACACAGTATTTCTTTTTACAGCGAGAGAGGCAGCTCAGGGATAAAAAATAACAAAAATAACAAATAAACTTTCTCGGGGGCAAAAAATAACAAAAATAACAAATTAGCTCTCTCAAGGGCAAAAAAATAACAAAAATAACAAATAAGCTCTCTCTCAAGGGCAAAAAATAACAAAAAAACCAAGTAAGCTCTCTCTCAAGGACAAAAACTAACAAAATATCACAAATAAGCTCTCTCTCAAGGGCAAAAAATAACAAAAATAACAAATAAGCTCTCTCAATGACTAAAAATAACAAAAATAACAAATAAGCTCTCACTGAAGGACACAAAATGACATAATAACAACTAAGGTCTCTCTCAAGGACAAAAAATAACAAATAAACTCTCTCAAGGGCAAAAAATAACAAAAAATAACAAATAAGTTCTCTCAAGGGCAAAAAATAAAAAAAATAACCTTTCTCTCAAGGGCAAAAAAATAAGAAGTAAGCTCTCTAGGCTCTCCTCTATCAAAAGAAAGAAAAACTGATGGGCCAGAAGATAGGTCAATTTCGGAAGGAGAGTAATTACGTCTTAATGATAAAGGTTAATGAGGAAGCTTTCTGGTCTACCTTTACGTCGAATCTTAATGACAGGTAGATGCCACCGTTCATTAGTTCACCTTTAGACACAGAGATGCAAATGTTCACCGCACAAAGATAAATGAAAATGAGATGAAAAAAGGTAAATAAGGTTAATTAGAAAGCTCATTAGTCCTCCTTTATGCAGAATGATCTTAATTAATGACCCACCAAACGCTAATTATCATACAAACAGGCTATGGATTCAGTCTGTTTTGTTTACCTATTATTTTCACCTATTGCACTCTTTATTCTGTTGTATTTATCTATTCTATTAACGTATTCTATTTACCCAATTTATTTTGTGTATTAAATTTTGTTCATTCTATTTTTTACCTATTCTGTCTATTTACCTATTTCATATATTTCCCTACTCTATTTTTTCTTCCCTATTCAAATTTCTTAACTTACTCATTTTGTGTTCTATTACTTATTCTATTTATGTATTCTATTTACCCATTTTATTTTGAGTATCATATTTTGTTCATTCTATTTTTACCTATTTCATATATTTCCCTACTCTATTTTTTCTTCCCTATTCAAATTTCTTTACTTACTCATTTCGTTTACCTTTCTTATTTCTTGTTTACGATCTGAGGGACTGATTTTACCTTCATCCTCAAAAACGAAAATAATCAACGACAACAGAATCAGATTAATGACGCACTTTACGTCGCCTACCTGTGCCCGAAAACTGAAACAGGTTAATGATTCAATTTACTCTATACACCTGTGTCCGAAGCCATCACAAGGGCCGAATCTGTTTTCACAAGTCATAAAGCACTGATGAGTCCGGTTCCTGCCCTCACCCCTTCAACTCAGCCTCCCCTCACCCCATCCACCTAACTCTACCAATCCAAAAACTCCATTCAGGTTGCCCCTCCACCCCTTCAATCGCCCACTCCATACTCGATCCCTTAACCTTTCAATATATCAACCATATATCCCACCCCTCCACACACTCATATTGCAACCCTCTCCCCCCCATTCTCCCCGTTCACACACTCACACTTTGCCTCACCCCTTCACGTCTCCACACATCAATCAATCCTTCATCTTTAAACATCACCCCTCTACACACCTTTCGCCCATTCCCTTCACCCTTCCACTCATCCACCCTTTATTCACAACCTTCACTTCACCGTACACTCACACTATACGCATCCACACATCCACCTATGCCTCACAGCTCCACATGCACAGCCTTCATTCTAACTCTCGCTCTCTCCACAATCACACACATGCCACCGCTCCCCATTATTATCCCTCCATTTTCTACCTCTTCAGCTCTCTCTCTACCATACCACACACACACACACACACACACACACACACACACACACACACACACACACACACACACACACACTATTCACCAACACATCCTACTTTTATTCCACTCTTCCACCATGCACCTTTCATCCACCTTCTCCACCCTTACACACACTTCCCTCTACCCCTCCATCAGTACCATTCGTCTAAGATCAACTGATACCTTTCCCTTCCCATAACTCTCTCGTTCTTCCTTTCCATCATCGCTTCCTACTCATTCCACTTTCCTCCTTTGCAACGTTGTGTCTTCTCTCTCCCATCCCACTCCTCCCCTCTCATTCCTCTTAGCCAAACTGATCACCTTTCCTCTCCCCTCCTGCTCTGCCTCTCTCCATCGTTTCTCTACCTTCCTCTCTATCTCCCTCTCTCTCTCTCTCTCTCTCTCTCTCTCTCTCTCTCTCTCTCTCTCTCTCTCTCTCTCTCTCTCTCACAGCCCCAGTCGTCCCCTCTCATCCCTCTCGGCTCAACTGTGTCAATTCTCCGACGCGGGGAGCCAAGAGGACAATATTACTTGAGTCTGCCTCTAAAAAACGACTTCATAAATCCGCGTTTCATCCGTAGCTTCCCACGTGGAGTCCGTTTTCTTTAGCGGACACAGTTTTGAGGGGCGGTTTAGGCTTTTTAATAAGACAGCAGAATTGAAAGAGGTGAAGGGGGGGGAGGAGGAGGAGGAGGAGGAGGAGGAGGAGGAGGAGGAGGAGGAAAGAAAATTAGAATTACAATCAAATGAGTTTTTTCCTTAAAAGAAATAAGAGAATGTCATTGGACGAAGCAATATTGGGTAATGATTCTCTCTCTCTCTCTCTCTCTCTCTCTCTCTCTCTCTCTCTCTCTCTCTCTCCTCAAGAGAGAGAGAGAGAGAGAGAGAGAGAGAGAGAGAGAGAGAGAGAGAGAGAGAGAGAGAGAGAGAGAGAGAGAGAGAGAGAGAAACCCACGGACCATTGGACAAGTAATTCGAGATATTGAGATTGCCAGAGGTTTTCTTATTTTCGTTCTCTTTTTTTTAGGGGGCGGGTGAAGGGAAGGGGATCGGAACCCATAAAAAGGAGTTGGATTCCTTGCTTCAAATTGGATCCTCAGTTATGCCTCGGCCTCGCTTTTTGGCTCCCGATGAATGGCTTTTAATAGCACCTTTAAGACGGGGAATTAAAAGCAAACATTTATCCTGCCTACCTATTTTAAGCGGCCCATGTATCGATTTATCTATCCTAACTATTGGTCCGTCTGTCTGTCAATCTATATCTACTTGTTTTCCATATTTATCTATTTACCAATCAATCAATGTTTATCTATCTACCTCTCTGTCTATTCATTTATTTCATTATCCAATCGTTAAGTGATTCATGTCTCTATCTATCTGATCTATCTTTATCTCTTTCTGTCAATCTATATCTACTTGTTTTCCATATTTATCTATTTACCTATCAATCAATGTTTATCTATCTACCTCTCGATCAATCCATTTATTTCATTATCTAATCGTTAAGTAATCCATAAATCTATCTATCTGATCTCTATCTTTCTTCACCCTAGCATTAAAACAAATAATATATATGTCAGACAATCTACCTACCTACCTATACAAAAATTATCCTTCTATCTGTCAATCTCTTACTCAAATAATGGAAATATAAATCTACCCGGCCACATATCTACGTTTGTTTGTCTATCTTGTAATCTATTTGTCTGTCTGTGTATGTCTGCCAAATTCAGGAAGGGCAGGAGTTAAGAGTCCTATTTAATTTCACATTTTTTTCTAACTCTTTATCTCTTCAAATCGGTTCTTCAATGTCGCTTCATCATTTTTCCTCTCTGATTGCTACACGTTTTTTTTTTTCTTCATCTTTTCAGCGTCACACGAGTTTCAATTCCAGCGCGTCAATCTCTCAACGCAAATGGGAGATGCCTTCTCTTTTTTATATCCCATTCTTTTCGTTGATTATCTGTCCGTCTATCTGTCTGTTTGTGTGCTCGTCTGTCACAGTTCTCTTTCTCGCCCTCTCGTATCCTTCACCTCGTCATTTTTTTTCTAACTCTCATCTCGTTTCCTATCAATTTCATCTATTTCTTATATATTCTGTTTTGAAATATATTTTCTATCAATTAATCTAAGTGTATTTTCTTGCTTTAATGATCTATCTCCTTTGACATTCTGATATTTTGTAATAATTTTCCCTTTTCCTCATCTATGCAAACTTTGTTCTACCTCAATCATCTTGTTTTCTATCATTTTAATCTATGCGTTATCTATTCTGCATTCAAACTTCCTTTCTTTTAGTTTATTCTACTTGTACTTCTTCGCTTCAATAACAAACGAAATATCTTTATACTTAACCATCTCCTTCGTTTAGTATTCTGAGATTTTGTAATTATTTAGATCTCTGTTATTACTCCGTTTTGCAATCAATTGGTTCTCTATTATTACTCATTCATGTTCCTGCTGGCGATTCCGAGTAAATCTTTCACAACATTCCCGAGACTCCAAGGTTGTATAATTGCAATGACACGAGGAATACAACACAGGTCTCGTACATATCACAGACAGAGACACAGAGGACGAGAGAGGACACAAGGCGAGAACGACAGACATAACCAGAACAACAGACAGTTAGACAGACAAAGACAGTGTACAGATGACAAAGAACAATCAGTCTTCAACACAAACAAACTGAGAGATAGAAAAAAAATATAAATGAGACAAGAATACAAAGAAACAGATAGACAAGGAGACATATACATAACCAGAAACACACACACACACACACACACACACACACACACACACACAGAACCATTAGCTCTGTGACATATGTGCCGCAAAAGCCCACTATTCTAATATTCCTGAGCCTTTCTTTTTGTGTCTTTCCTCTCTCCTCTCTCCCTACCTTCACCACACACGCTTCCTCTCCCTCCCTCTCTCTCCCTTCCCTCTCCCTCTCTCTCCTCTCCCTTCCCGGTTGTAGGCGTCATTAACCATCAGGCAGCAGGGTTCCCTTTTCCTAATGTTTGTCAACCCAAAACACACGCGCTCAACGAAGAGGAAAAATACTTGTCAAAAAGAAGATAGATGGAGATTGATATTTAGGTAGCTAGAGAGACAGATAGATGGTGAGATAGTTATATACATAGATAAAGAGGAAGAGGGGGAGAAAGCAAAAAAACAGCAGATTTAGATACATAGATAGAGGGGAAGAGGGGGAAGAGGAAAAGAGCATAGATTGATAGATGGAAAGAGAAGAGTTATGAGAGAGAGAGAGAGAGAGAGAGAGAGAGAGAGAGAGAGAGAGAGAGAGAGAGAGAGAGAGAGAGAGAGAGAGAGAGAGAGAGAGAGAGAGAGAGAGAGAGAGAGAGAGAGAGAGAGAGAGAGAGAGAGAGAGAGAGAGAGAGAGAGAGAGAGAGAGAGAGAGAGAGAGAGAGGAGGAGGAGGAGGAGAAGGAGGAGGAGGAGGAGGAGGAGAGGGAGAGAGAGGCACAGAGAAAGCGTCCTTCCCTGTGCCTCCTGAGTCCTTGGAGAAAGAGAATAATATAATGCGATTTGTGACGTGAGGCAAAGTTAATAAGAGGGCTCGGGTGGGCGGCGGAGCGCGGCAAGCCTTGTGCTCGGCGGCGGTCAGGGGGAAACTGCAGCCGGGGAAGAGGATGTCGGAAGTTAATAATGAAATTGGTAAAGGAAATAATGGAGTTGTCCGTGGCATGCTATTTTAGAGAAGGTAAAGAATAGATAGAAAAATAAAAGAACAAGGAATGGATGTTAAAAGCTAATATTAAAATAGATAATAGAGTGAGTGTACGGTGAAGTGAAGGTTGTAAATAAAGGGTGGATGAGTGGAAGGGCGACGGGAATGGGTGTAAGGCGAGTGTACAGAGGGGTGATGTTTATAGAGGAAGGAGTGATGTGTGGATAAAAGATAGATTCCAGGTCTATAATTTTGAAAGATATTACTAATGTGGAGAAAAATAAAGTCCAAGGGTATAGTTAAGAAAGGCTGGTAAAGAAAATAACGAAAAGGTGTTAAAAGTATACCTATAAAGAAAAAAATTATGTAGGTATCCAGGTTATACTTCAGAGAGGCCGATGACAAAGTAAAGATGATATTTTAGATATGTCTGGAAGAAGTACAACTAAGGAGGTAAAGAATAGATAGAAAAAATAAAAGAATAATTGCAAAAGAAGCCGTTTTAGTTATATTGAAGAAAAACTGCAGGTAAGGAAAGTCTGTCAGAAGCTAATAATAAAATAATAATAAGTTAACAATGAAATAGATAAAAATAAACAGTGAAGTTGTCTAAGATATATTTTTGAGGGGTCCCTAAACTAAAGAGCATAAAGAAAAGGTAAAGCAAATGTCAAGAAAAAGTATATTCAAGGTAGAAACTGTAAGAAGCTAGTAAATACCCGTCCTCTCTCCGCCGTCTTACGTTTTAGTGTATTTTTGTAACGTCATCTATGTATATCCGTCCCCTCTCAACCGTGTGTATTTTTGTGACGTCATCTATGTATATCCGTCCCCTCTCAACCGTGTGTATTTTTGTGACGTCATGTATGTATATCCGTCCCCTCTCAACCGTGTGTATTTTTGTGACGTCATCTATGTATATCCGTCCCCAGTCCACCGTGTGTATTTTTGTGACGTCATCTATGTATATCCGTCCCCAGTCCACCGTGTGTATTTTTGTGACGTCATCTATGTATATCCGTCCCCAGTCCACCGTGTGTATTTTTGTGACGTCATCTATGTATATCCGCCCCCTCTCAACCGTGTGTATTTTTGTGACGTCATCTATGTATATCCGTCCCCAGTCCACCGTGTGTACTTTTGTGACGTCATCTATGTATATCCGTCCCCTCTCAACCGTGTGTATTTTTGTGACGTCATCTATGTATATCCGTCCCCTCTCAACCGTGTGTATTTTTGTGACGTCATCTATGTATATCCGTCCCCTCTCAACCGTGTGTATTTTTGTGACGTCATCTATGTATATCCGTCCCCAGTTCACCGTGTGTATTTTCGTGACGTCATCTTTTTGCCATTGTGTACCTCGATGTATAACTATGAAAACCCGTACACCTATATATTTGTGTAATGAAAACGATAAAAAGAAATAGCGCAGCTCTCCAAGGTATTATTTAGACTGCAAAATTAAAGAATACAAAGAAAATGTACCGTTTTAGATATGCCATGAGAGAGTACAGGCAGGGAAAAGGTGGTCAAGTTAATATCGGAGAACTAGGTGGAAATAAATAATGCTACTGTCCGATGTATTATTTAGAGAGGCTGCAAAATTAAAGAAAATAAAGAAAAGATGCTGTTTTAGATATAGCTTGAGAAAGTGCAGGCAGGGGAAAGATGGTCAAAAGATAATAATGTAGAACTAGATAAAAATAAATAATGCTACTGTCCAAGGTATTATTTAAAGAGGCGGCAAAAGTAAAGAATATAAAGAAAATATGCCGTTTTAGATATGCCCTGAGAGAGTATAGGCAGGGAAAAGGTGGTCAAAAGATAATAATGTAGAACTAGATAAAAATAAATAATGCAGTTGTCAAGGATATAATTCACAGAAGCTGCTAAATTAAAGAATGTGAAGAAAAGATGCTGTTTTAGATATAGCTTGAGTAAGTGTAGGCAGAAAAGAGGTGGTCAAAAGGTTAATAACGGAGAATTAGATGGAAATAAATAATGCAGTTGTCAGGGATATAATTCACAGAAGTTGCTAAATTAAAGAATATAAAGAAAAGATGATAATTTAGATATATCCCGAGAAAGCGCAGTTAATAATGAAATAAATAAAAAGAAAGAGGCAGTTCTATAAGGTTTAGAGAGGCAGCTAACTTAACGAATACAAAAGAAAAGATTGTGTTTTTAGATATGCCCAAAGAAAGTGGAGGCAGGGAAAAGGTGATCAGAAGTTAATAATGTAATAAATAAAAAGAAATAAAGTAGCTGTCCAAAGTATATGTAAGAGGGGATACTGAATGAAAGTTTTTTTTTTTTTTTTTTTACAGCAAAGGAGACAGTTCAGGAGCATATAAAAAGAAAACAATAATGAAAAAAAAAGCCCGCTACGTATTGTTCCTAAAAAGAGTGCAGAGGAGTGGTCGAATGAGAATAAGGTAGATGTTAAAATATAATCATGAAACATACAAAAAAAAAATAATGTAGGTTTCGAAGAATAAAATTAAACTACATAATAAACACATAAGAAGCCATTTTAGATACACCTTGAGAAAATGAGGTCCAGGGAGGATGACTAAAGCAAATATACAAAACGCTAAGATATAATACTGCATTCCTGAACCCACCTTAAAACAGAGGACGCTAAATTTGAGAAAGTATAAAAGCCAATATGATGTTACGAGATATAAACTAAAAAGAGTGAGGAAGGAAAGTTAAGGTGAAAACAGATCAAGGAAAAAAGTAAATGATATTGTGTTTCTGGATATGCTTGAGACGAAGAAAGCGAGCGGCATAATAAAAGAACAAATTAGGTAAAAGAAGCAAAATAATACTGTTTTTTCCCGGTTGTATTTGAGCAAGGGCGAAGAAAATAAAACTTGGAAAGAGCGAATTAGATTAGAACACGAAATAATAGTTTTTTCTAGAGAGAGAGAGAGAGAGAGAGAGAGAGAGAGAGAGAGAGAGAGAGAGAGAGAGAGAGAGAGAGAGAGAGAGAGAGAGAGAGAGAGAGAGAGAGAGAGAGAGAGAGAGAGAGAGAGAGAGAGAGAGAGAGAGAGAGAGAGAGAGAGAGAGAGAATGGAGTCACAAAACTGAAAGAGCAAAACATATAACAACTAAAATGAAACTCGTATTGCGCGTTTAGACAGGTGAGAATGTGCAGGTGACACGAACACACACACACACACACACACACACACACACACACACACACACACACACACACACACACACACACACACACTCACACACACACACACACACACACACACACACACACACACACACACACACACACACACACACACACACACATATACAAAGACGGAAGGAGGGATGATGAAAAGAGAACAAATTGAGCTGAAAGCGGAGGAGAAATAGGAGAGATTGATGCCTGGGAGGGATGAGAGAGAGAGAGAGAGAGAGAGAGAGAGAGAGAGAGAGAGAGAAACTGACTTACACTCTCAACTCTCTCTCTCTCTCTCTCTCTCTCTCTCTCTCTCTCTCTCTCTCTTCTCTGCTGGAGTGAATATGGCTCAAATATTTTCCACTTTCATATTCGAAGGCACAGTTTTGAGTCATGACGCCCTCCTTCCCTCGGCCGGGCGGCGCGAGGCAGCGGGGGATGAATGGGAAACATCAGATAGGCATTAGGCAAAAGAGGGACCATATGGGCGAGAGAGCGAGGGAGAGATGGAGAGGGTAGAGTAGACCTTGCTGAGGGACGGAAGAGTGATGGCCTATTATTAGTGTTGGAAGCTGTCGAAGTAGTACTGGTAGTGGTTGGTAGTCTAGTGGGATGAAGTTTTGTCTGTCAGTGAAGAGAGATAGAGAAGGAACTGTTTGCAAGAAGTGTAAAAGAAAAGGTTTTGAAAGATGAGGAACGAGCCTGTTATTAGTGGTGGGAGTTGTCGAAGTAGTACTGGTAGTGGTTGGTTGTCTAGTGGGGTGAAATTTTGTCTGTCAGTGGGGGGGGAGAGAGAGAGAGAGAGAGAGAGAGAGAGAGAGAGAGAGAGAGAGAGAGAGAGAGAGAGAGAGAGAGAGAGAGAGAGAGAGAGAGAGAGAGAGAGAGAGAGAGAGAGAGAGAGAGAGAGAGAGAGAGAGAGAGAGAGAGAGAGAGAGAGAGAGAGAGAGAGAGAGAGAGAGAGAGAGAGAGAAGGAACTGTTTGCAAGGAGTGTAAGAGAAAAGGTATTGAAAGATGAGGAACGAGAATAGAAGAAGAGGGTTTTGGAAGACATGCTGTGAGTGAAGGAAAAATGAAGAGATATGAAAGATTGTATGAGTGAAGATAAAAGGAAGGATTTTAAAATAACCCGGTGAGCAAATAGAATAAAGGAATTGTTTTGGAAGGCAACAGTGAGGAGAAAAAGAAGGGCTTTGAAGGAACGCGTGACTGAAGAGAAAGATGAAGGGATACCTAAGATGATGGTTGTTTCTACACTTAAGTTTCTTTCTATAGTTTTTCAAACAAATAATAGGCACATGATTAATTAAAATCATATATAAGACCCATTTTTTAAAAGAGAAAAAGGCCGGTTTGATAAAAAATTCTGATTGACGAAGAAAGGAAATGTTTAAGAATGAGGAAGGTTAACTGTATAAGCCTGACTATCTGAGATAAATGAGAGACAAATAGTACTTGTAGTGACGACGGTAGAAGTAGCAGTGGGAGAGATGATGATAGTAATAGTAACAGTAGTGGTAGCAGTAGTGGTAATAGTGGAACATAGGCTTTCTTTGTCATATTTCCATCCCCTAGAAACTGAACATCAAGACACCTCTCCAAACGACACAAGACTCTTTCGGCTACTCCCACTCTTTTCTGTTTGCAAGAGGAGCACCAGCAGGCTTTATTGTATCCTTTATTCCTCCTTGAGCAACCTACATTAGTGTGAAACGTAGTAGTAGTAAAGTAGTCGTAGAAGTAGTGATACAAAAAAAGGTATTGTGGCTGCAAGAGAAGATGGATTAAGAAGAATACCGCAAGGATTTGAGACGTAAGGTGGAAAGTAGGATTTATGGCGAGTTCCTACGAGGAGGAGGAGGAGGAAGCGAGAGATGTGGCTGGAAGGAAAAGGTATGTAAATCATGTCCGTCCCTGGAGGCTGTGGCGCGGGCCGGGATGGGCAGGGACGGGCCGGCGGGACTCAGGAGAAGGCGAGAGAGATGCGCTGACTCGGAAAAACAACCGCGTGAATAAGATAAATATGCATCACTTATACCACGCTCGTTCTTTTCGAATAGGAAGGTGTAGGAAGGGAAGCGTATTTTGAGGAGGATTACCGAGGAAATAAGACTCGTATATGGTTTCACACAGACGTTCTTTTAAGGTTTGTGTGTAAAGAAGGAGGATTATCGAGACAACCGAGTGAATAAGATAAATATGCATCACTTATATCATGCTTGTTCTTTTCGAATGGGAAGGTGAAGGAATGGAAGCGTATTTTGAGGAAGAGTGCCGTGGAAATAAGACTCATATATGGCTTCACAGACGTTCTTTAAAGGTTTGTATATATTGGAGAAGAATTTAGAGACAACCGCGTGACTAAGACAAATATGGATCACTAAAAGCATGCTCCTCCTCCTTCTCGAATAGGAAAAATGTAGGAAAGGAAGCGTACTCGAAGAAATAACAGCGTGGGAAAAGGATCTCGAATATAATCTTAACATGAATCACTAAAGCATGCTCCTCCTCCTTCTCGAATAGGAAAAGTGCAGGAAAGGAAGCGTACTCGAAGAAATAACAGCGTGGAAAAAACGGTGTAGAATATAATCTTAAACTTGGACGTCTTTTTGGGGTCTGAGAATTATAGAAGAGAATTTTACTTAGACAAGCTACCGCGTGCATAAGATGAGTACGCATCACTTATAGCATGCACGTTATTTTCAAAGAGGAAGTGTAGGTAGAAATAACAGGGTGGAAAAATGGATCTTATGTATGATTTTAATTAAGCATATATCTATTATTTATGTAAGAAACTATAGAAAGAAACAGGTGTAGAAACAACCATCAGAATAAGAAAAAGTAACTTACCCAGAAAATATAATTAGATATGTACGAAAACAACAACAATGAAGTATAACATCTTAATACCAACACGAGGAAAGAAAAGACAAAAAAAAAAAGAAGAGGTGAATGCAACCGAAGAGGCGAAAATGAACAGTACGAGAAATAAATAACGAAGGAAAGGGAAACGAAACACAAAGACTAAGAAAAAACTGTCATATTCCAACAACAAAAAAAAGTGAATAAGAAGAAATAATAAACTGAGCGCGTGAGCAAAAGCCGAGGCATGATAGCACGGTAAAGGAGGAGGAAAAAGAAAGAGGAAAAGAAGACAAAATAATAACACAAAAGAAGCAAGAAACAGTTCACTTATTCTCCGATGATAAACTAAAAGCGAAAAATGTGTTACCGTGGCAGAGAAGAAGACAAAATAAAAACAAGAAGAAAAAAAGAAACAAGAAATAGTTCACTTATTCTCCGGCAATGAACGAAAAACGAAAAAGAAGTTACCGTGGCGGATGCTGGGACAGAAACAAGAGAAGAGAAAGAGTATTAAAAGGAAAAGAAAAGATAGATAGAGAAAGAGGAATAATCAGAAAACAACTAATAAAAAGAGAAAGGGGAATATAGGAGTAGCAAATGATAGAGAAGTAGGGGAATAAAGGAAAAACAAGATAATAAGAGAAAGGGAGATAAAAGAAAAACGAATGATAAAAGAGATCAATAAAAGAAGAATTAAAGAAGAAAAGGAAAAAAAAAGAAAAACAATATGTAGAAAGAGGAATAAAAGAGAAAAAGAATGATAGAGAAAGAGATGAATGAAAGAAAAAATACAGAGGAAAAGGAAAAAAAGGAAAACAATATAGAAAGAGGGAAGAAAGGAAAAACAAACAAAAGAACAAG
>NC_066530.1:13000431-13027931 GCF_024679095.1 Eriocheir sinensis
ACTGGCTGGCCGTTTTGTTGGCTGGTTCTCACGCTCGCTGGGTAAAGGTATATAAAGGTCAACGTTAAGAGGTACATGACGAAGTAATAATAAACTGGATCTTGTACTAATATATCCTAAAGTAGCTGAGACAGAGAAAGCAAGTAGTAAGTTATGTACGTAAATATATATGAGTTTGTGTCTCCGTTTGCCATTAAAGTGAGCATCCTATAATCCTGTTTTTTTGTCTTAGGTAGTTGGCAGTTGGCTAGATGACTATTGGCTGAGTGGCTCTCTGGCTGGTTGGCTTACTGGATGTCTTCTTGGCTGGGCGGTTGACTGAATGGATGGGTGTTTTGTTTATTTTTTTTCGTTGGATGAGTAGTTGGCTGTCTTTCTTGCTGGCTTTTTGGTTGGGAGGCTGGTTGGATGGCTGATTTGCTGGCTGACTGACAGTATGAGTTTCGCTGGCTGACTGGATCCCCGTTTTCCTTGCTGGTTTATTGGCTGAGTGGCTCACTGGTGTTTTAATGGCTGGCTGGGTGTTTTGACGGCTGTTTTGTTAGCTATGTGGCTGTTTGATTGGCTGGCTGTATGGATGGGTTCTTCGCTGACTGGCTATAAGAGATGACTGTCTCACTATCTGGTTCACTGGCTGGCTGTGTGCCTTTCTTTTATGGATGGCTGAATGAATCGATAGGAGGCTGGCTGACTAGGTGGTTGACTGGGTGGGTGGGTGGGGTGACTGGCTGTCTCACTGGATTTCTGGCTTGGGTCAAGAGGTGCTCCAGTTCCGTTGAAGAAGGAAAAAGGCGGATGAAGGATGGCTCGTGAACCCTGCAATTTCCTGCCTGACACTTCCAGTCGCCGCCACGTCACGGAAGAGACGCACAAAGCCCAGTTATAAATCTCTCTTGAAGCAACGGAGGCAGAGGAAGAAAATGTACTGATACGTATAGTATTTATTTCTTTACACTTCACACAATGGAGGCAGTTCAAGAGCCAAAAACACAGGAAATAAAGAAGCCCGCTAAGCACTGTTCAAGTAGAAAGAAGGTTGTAGAAGAGGTTAGAAGGAGGCTAGTTTGGGGTATAAGAGGAAGAATGAATATATCGGATCTAGAATGAATCTCTCCAAAAGTAACTAAGGCAGAGAAAGGAAAGGTATAGAGGTTGGAGTAAACGGATATGAAGATAGAAATATACAGATTTTTAATGACGTACATGAAATGGTACTAAACAAGCTCTAGTATGTATCTTTTAACGTAACTAAAGCAAGAAATAAAAGGCACAGATTCGTATAAAGGTACATGCTTTCTCTTTTCGGCCACTCCTCTGTACTCTATTCAGGAGCAGTAAGTAGCGGGCTTTTTTTTCATTATTGTTTTTCTTTTTTTACGCCCTTGAACTGTCTCCTTTGCTGTAAAAAAATGAAGAAGTTGTAACTGTATCGATGTTTATTTGAGTTTGTGTCTCCGTCTGTCTCTCAATCAAGCATCCTCCAATCAAGTTGTTTTTTCTTCTAAACGTAAACTTAAAAAACAAACAAATGTAAACGATGATAACATTAGCCTGAAAAAAACAGAACGGGACAACAACAACCGGTTAAAATGTATAGAAAAAAAAATAGAACAGTGAACACAACCAGAGTTAAAGAGTCCGCGGGAATTGGAATAAAAGGAATACAGGAACACGAATAAAAAAAATCGCATTCCAGTACAATCGCAAAAATGAAAATGGGAAACGAGAACGAACACAATAACGAAACAAAGAGAGAGAAAGAATGCAGAAACGAATGAAAGAATAGGGAGCAAAAATAGTTAATGAATCAACGCAATTATGGAAATGAATAGAAAGAGAACGAAATCAAATAGACAGACAAACGGGGGACGGGGAAAGTATATATATAAGAGAATGAGAGAAGCAGAAATCGTGTTTATTCATGGATTGACGTAAATAAAGGCACGGAAATAGCGGACGATGTTATGTAAGAGAAAAAAAAGGAAAAAATAAATAAATAAAAAATAATTGAGGTACGGAAAGAGAAAAACGAAAACGAAAAAAAGTAATGAAAAGTAAAGCGAAAGAATGAATAGAGAAATGAAAGAAAAATAAGCAACGTTAAATAACAACAGGAACAAAAACATAATCAAAGAAAGGGAATATATAAAACAAAAAAAAAAGGAGAGTAATAAAAAAATGAGGTAAAAAGTAAATGAAGCCGGGGAAAGAAAACGGAAATAAATAATGTATAAAAGAAACAGAAAGCAAAACATAATCAAAGAACGTAAAGAGAAAAACGGAAAAAAATTAGGGGAAATAAAAAATAAAAACGGGACGCAAAAAGTAAATTAGAGGGAGGGAAAGGAAACAAGAAATGAACATGTAAAAATAGGAACAAAAAAAACGAAAAAACAGGAAAAAGAAAAAGAAAAAAAGGGACGAAAAAGTAAATTAGAGGAGGGAGAGGAAACATAAAGAAAAGGGAAAAAAATAATAAAAAAAAAAACAACAAAAGCATAATCGAAGAACCAAAAAGAAAAAAAAAACTAGAAAACGCGGGAAGAAAATAAATGAAAAAAAAACGGACGCAAAAAACAAAAAAACAAAAAAATTAGCTAAAACAGAAATGAACAACGTGTCCAGATCAGATATCGACGGCGCGTATCAAAACCAGACAAGAGGAATCAGCAGAGAAGTGAAAGGGAACGAGAGAAGGGAAAAAATGGTGAAGGGGAAGCTACGAATTCTGCGAAATGATAAATAAAAAAAAGTGTGTGTGTGTGTGTATCTGTGTGTGTGTGTGTGTGTGTGTGTGTGTGTGTGTGTGTGTGTGTGTGTGTGTGTGTGTGTGTGTGTGTGTGTGTGTGTGTGTGTGTGGAATACAAGATAAAATGGAAGCGATTCTCTCTCTCTCTCTCAATTATCCCTCTATTCCATCCAACGATTTTTCTCTCCATTCATTTATTAAGTCAGGCAGAATGTCATCCGCAAGGCCAGTCAGTCAGTCATCCACTCAGAAAGCCAGTCATCCACACAGCCAGTCAAATTCATCCAACAATTCATCCAATCAGCCAATTAGATAGTCAACCAATCACTAACTACATCCAGTTAGTCAGTTAGCCAGTCATCCAAACAACAAGTCTGCAATTCATCCACTAATTCAGCGACAGGCCAGTTATAGGCAACCGCCAGTCAGTCAGCCAATTCGTCAACTCTACACCTCCACACCCAAGAAGGTGGCGGTGGCTGAACGGATAGCGAGACGGCCCCGCGCTCAGGAGGACGCGAGTTCAATCCCCGAACGGTGCCACCAAGCTGGGATTTTTCAGCGGCCGCCGAGTGGCTTAAAACTACCCACATGCTGTCCAGTAGACCACCTATCAACCCGGACTCTAGATTCAAGTATTAAAGATGAGCTCCGGGAGGGCAGCATGACACAATGCAAGATGGCGCCACTATAAACACTCGCCTGCGCCAGAACGGGCTGGGCCGACCATCAGGCCCCACCGGGAAGAAGCCTTGGACCGACCATCAGGATCCACCGGGAAGAAGCCTACCGGCGCAATAGGCCAAGACGTAAAAAAAATAAAAAATAAAAAAAAAATAAAAAAAAATAAACGCCAGTCAGTCACCCAGAAATCCAGTCATTCATCCACTTACTCAACTACTAAGCCATCCAGTCAGCCATCCATACCCTCAACCACTAACCCACCCAGACCGTCTTCAATCCATTCATCCAGCAACCCTGCCCCCTGTTCGCTCATTCATACAATCAATTAGTCAGGGCAATTCACCTCCCTCCACCTGTAATCATTTTATCCTAGCTAAATGCCGTGTAAGTACTGCCCAGGTGTAACGCTCGGAAGGGTGTTCTCTGTTCTTGGCACCCTCGAGTAGGTGAAGGTGAAGGGAAGGGCTGGAGTGTGTGATAGACGTTTGTTTGGGGTGAAGTTTTAGTCTTGACCACAAAGATCCATATTCTTATACGTATCGGGGTCATATTACGACTATTTCTTAAGGCCACAGAGAAGACTGACCGGATTTTCATGGGTGTTATTTTCCGTTTAAGATGAATAAGCCATGTAAAACTATCACCGCTATCACACAAGTCCATGGAAATTCCTGCTATTGTACGAGGGGCTTATCAGAGAAGAGGAACTGAGGTGCTGATATGTTTAAAAATTGGCGAAAGAAAAAAACAAGACTAGCAGAAATGTGAAGAAGAAATAAAATGTGTGGGAAAAACGACGGGAAAAGAGAGACATTATTTTGTGGTTACGTTTTAGTCTTGAACACAGAGGAAAAACAGGGCTGGCAGCGAGATGAAGAGTAAGGAAAATGTGTGGAAGAAATGACGGGAAAATATAGTGTTTTGTGGTTACGTTTTAGTCTTGATCACAGGGGAAAAACAGGACTGGCAGAGGTATGAAGAGAAAGGAAAATGTCTGGAAGAAACGACGGGAAAAATAGACATTGTGTTGTGATTACGTTTTAGTCTTGAACACGGAGGAAAAAACAGGACTGGCAGAGAAATGAAGAGAAAGGAAAATGTGTGTAAAAAATGACGGGAAAATATAGTGTTTTGTGGTATAGTTTAAGTCTCGAACACAAAGGAGAAGCAAGACTGGCGCAAATGTGAAGAAAAAGAAAATGAAGAAATATGGTCTACCACACAAAACTGGCAAAAAGGTGAAAGAAAGTACAAGTTGAAAAAGTGAAGGGAAAAAAAAGGGTGCTAGAAATTAGTTTGTTAAAATTTTAAGTCTTGAATACAAAGAAAAAGAATACAAAGAAAAATCCACCCGAAATTGACCTCTCTTTAGGCTACTCTTTACTGTTATCTATTATGGGAGCGGCGAGTAGCGGGCTTTTTTTTTTCACTCTTTTTGTTGCCCTTGAGCCGTGTCCTTTGATGTAAAAAAAAAAATGGCAAAAGGGTGAGGAAAAGAGAAAATGTGAAAAATAAATAAATGTAAGAAGTCTGTGAAAAACGTGAAAAAGGAAATGAATGTATGAAGTGTACGAGTCATATATTGGTTTCAAGTTGTTTCATTCTTATACCCAAAGCAGCACAACCAGCAAAAAAGTAAAGAAAGAGTAAAAGTAAAAAAATATGGAAGATAAGAAGTGTGCGTGATATACATTCATTTGATGTCTTGCACAGAAAGAAGCAGAACCAGCAGAAAGGGTGAAGAAAAAGGAAAATGTTATGAAATGAAGGTAAAAACTGTTTGTGAAATGTATTGATTTGCGGGAATTGCTGAGTCTCGCACAGAGAAATGCAAATTATGAGATACGTGTTTGAGGTCAACCTTTAGTCTTGCACACAGAGAATGGATAAGGCTGACAGAAACGTAATTTTCTGAGGAGGCAAGGAGAAACGAGAAGGTGGAGAAAGAATAAATGAACATAGCGATACACGAAGGTTTTAAAGACTGAATGAGGTAGATAGGCAAGTCTAATGAAAATATAAAGAAAATAACGAATGATAAATAAAGGAATAAGGCTTAAAAACACCGACTAGGGAAAGGAAAACGAGAAAATTAAAAGAGCGAAAATGATTGCTGGGTAGGAGACAAGACCTAGGACTATTGATATCTGTGAAAAGAATGGGAAAATGGAAAATAAAATAAGGAGCAGACAAAAGGCATATAATAAAAAGACAGAATATGTGCTGGAGAGGAAACACACCATGGGAATACACGAAAAAATACGGAAAAAGATAGAGGAAAAGAGTGAGATACATACGGGGGATCAAAGGAAGCTGGAAAAAAGAGAGAGAAAGATTGTTGGAAAGAAAAAAAAACAGACCAAGAGATACTAAGAAAAAAAAAAACATATAGAAATCGGAAAGGAAAATACACTGAAAAACAAACAAGATAAAATGAATATGTTATGAAAAGACAACGAATATGCTGGAAGGATTAAAATACACCAAGGATAATACAAAACAAAATTATAAAAGACGGAAAGGAAAATAAACTAAAAAAATATATACAGGAGCTTAAGAAGATGCAACAAAAACATAGATTACAGGAAGGAAAAATAAACAGACCAATGACTACTAAAAAAAAAAAAAAATCTTAAAAAATGACGGAAAGGAAAATAAGATAGAAAAATAAACAAGAACATTAGAAGAGTTTGTGGAGATAAATAAGATAACTGGAAAGGAAAAGAGAATAATCAAATATCAATAGAAATTAAAAGAGGGGAAATACATAAAATAAAGAACAAAATAAAGAACCAAGGAATACCAAACAAAATTATAAAAGACGGAAAGGAAAATAAACTAGGAAATATACAGGAGCTTAAGAAGATGGAACAACAACAACAAAAAAAAAAAAACATAGTTAGCAGTAAGGAAAAATATACAGACCAATGACTACTAAAAAAAAAAACTTCAAAAAATGACGCAAAGGAAAATAAGATAAAAAAATAAACAAGAGCATTAGAAGAGTTTGTGAAAATAAATAAATAAGATAACTGGAAAGGAAAAGAGAATGACAAATATCAATAGAAATTAAAAGATGAGGAAATACATAAAATAAAGAACATTCAAAGGTAAATCAAAAGACTGAGATACAGGCATAAACAAGTAAGCATAAACTAAAGGAATATGAATAAAATTGAAAAAGAACAAAACAAAAGACAGACGAAGGTGTATCAAAAAAATATAAAAAAAGACAAACCGGGAAATAAAACTAACGAATATATAAATATGAGAAGAAAGAGGAATAAGCTAAATAACAGACAAAGGGATTTCAGAAGAGGGCATAAAAAGACACACATACATGCATAACCACATCATCAGAGGCGATATAAATGCAGGAGGCGACAGAGAGTACCTTGGGAACACCACGCCCATAAACACAGATCAGGAAGAAGCGAATGTGAGGCGACAACCTCTTGAGGAGTCGATAAAAAACACGTTAGCCTCGAACCTGAGATGTGTGATGGCTCTTGTAGGAGGAGGAGGAGAAGGAGGATGAGGAGGATGAGGAGGAGGAGGAGAGAAAAGCTATTTGGGTAGAAAGTAGTTATTCATGTTTTATTGCTTTGTTAGGTTTGGCTTTGCATTTTTGTGTGTGTGAGAGAGAGAGAGAGAGAGAGAGAGAGAGAGAGAGAGAGAGAGAGAGAGAGAGAGAGAGAGAGAGAGAGAGAGAGAGAGAGAGAGAGAGAGAGAGAGAGAGAGAGAGAGAGAGAGAGTAATTAAAAAAGGGAACTAGGTGTAATATGCAGTTTTTAATGGCTGGAAAACAACAAATAAAAGAAGAGATAAAAACAGAGAAACAAAGAGGAAGAAGAGAAAGGAAAGAAGAACGACTAGGAAGAGGAAGGGGAAGAAAGGAGAGACAGGAAGGATAAAAAAAAATGACACGGGGAGACAAAATGGAATGGAGGTTGAACAAGAACAGGAGGAGGAAGAGAAGAAAGAGGAACAAGAGGAAGAGGAAGAAACACGAACACTTTTAGACCACAAGATTCTCCGTTCAATACAGTTCCTCTTTTGATCTAGGAAATAAAAAAATAAGATAAAAAGATAAATAATGACCTCTTGTCCTTGTCTATGCATGAATCAATGATAATAGTGATATACGCCTGAAGTTTGCCTGCAGTACATTAATAACATAAATCATCCAGCGAAAAGACGCGAAGTAACACCAAAGTTTGACATGCAACAAATCTTTAACCTCGTAAAAGTGATACACTGACAGAGTTTTCCCTGAGAGCAAATGTGAGTGTGCCAAGACAAAAAACTAGCACAAAGGTTGAACGCGTTGATCACGTAACGCTATACCCACAATAATTATTCTTTTCATTATTTATATAGCAAAGTAAAGCGTAACAAGAGAAGTTAACTAAGGAACACACACAAAGGGAGGATTTATAGTTAGTTTTCATGTATAAACTGAATTAAAAACTGAAATTTCACTATTTTTTTTTACCTGTACAGCAGAATATTGTAAAAAAAAAAAAAAAAAAAAAAAAAACTACAGCAAAATATTGAAAAAAAAGGTAGCAAAATTTAAAAACACATACTACAAAAAAACAAAAAAAAAAAAACGTAAAACGACTCAATTCCACGAGGCTGTTTCTTTACCCAGCAATATCCGATGAATAAATTGAACTAAAAAAAAATACCTGAAAAAAAAAGTAAGTAAACAGCAGATCAACAATATAAACAAAAAACATCTAGGAAAAAAATCGATCTCTTGCGCGTCCTTTCTATGTCCAGCAATATGGAAAAAAATGAGCGCAAAATGAAAAAAAAGGGACCTTAAAAGTGTAGAATGCAAACTTAAAACAACTGAAGCATTACTAAATCACAAAACCATCAATAACAAAAACTACTAAAATCTATTAAAAAAAATACTTGATTCCTCGAGTTCAACCTCCTTCCCATCTTGTCTCCCTGCCTCCCCGTGTCATTTTTTTTCCTCCTTCCTGTTTCCCCTTTCTTCTCCTTCCTCTTCCTAGGCGTTCTTCTTTCCTTCCTCTTCCTCCTCTTTGTTTCTCTGTTTTTATCTCCTCTTCATTTATTTGTTGTTATCCAGCCATTCAAAACTGCATACTACACCACTATTTAACTTTTTTTAACTCCTCTCTCTCTCTCTCTCTCTCATTTCTTCATCTGGCAATTGACCGAAGACCAAGAAATAAAACTCAGATATATTTTAACTGGAAAGCAAAGTAAACAAAGAACCACATCAGTTTAAACCCCAAAATAAAAATAAAACTCAGCAAAAATAAACCACAATAAAGATCAAAAACACAAATTAAAAACACCTAAAAACAAAAACTCGATTCCTAGCACCTCAATTATTTTTCAAGTAACTGAAAAGCGAAAAAAAAAATCCTGGAAAGAAGTGCCACAAAAATGATCAACACAAACAAAAACGAAAATAAAAACGCCTCGATTCCTTCCTTATCTTTTCGTTAATCACTTAACACCGATGAAGAAATAAGAATCAAACTTTTTACATGGACCAGAATCCAAAGAAGGTACCACAAAACATAAAAACACAAAATACGAAATCCTTAAAAAAAAACCCAGCAATACAAAATCTATTGAAAAGTTCACCACCAACAACAAACGTAAGAAAAAAAGCTCTCGATCTCTTGCGCGTCGTTTCTTTATCCAGCAATTGAGGGACGATAAAGCCGCGCCCTTCCAGCGAGTAAACACCTCTTGGTATTTTTGCCGGCTTTCTGTTTATCCTTGGCACCGGTTCAGCGCTGTCCGTGAATTATTCAAGTGGGGGGGAGGAGAGGTTCCGAGAAACGAGCCAGTCTTTGAGGAGGAGGAGGAGGAGGAGGAGGAGGAGGTGAAGAGGAAGAAGGGAAAGCGAAGATACGTGATGTGTGTCTGTGTGTGTGTGTGTGTGTGTGTGTGTGTGTGTGTGTGTTAATGACCTACAGTCGAACACAAAATACAGGGAGAGAGAAATCAGAAAAAAATGCTAAATAAAAAGAAGAAAAATATTACGATTTGAGGTCTGTTTGTTTTATGTGGTGGTGGTGATGATACTGGTGTGTGTGCGTGCGTTCGTGTGTGAGTTAGGGCCAGCAAAACACTATTATCTAAACCACCAGCACCACCATCAGAATCACCACCACCACCACCACCACCATCACCACCACCTCTTTGCTGGACGAGAGAGAACGAGCAGTAACGAGTCTAGTTAAATACATTCTTCCCTTTACGTATTTCTAGATCAGAGAGGGGAGGCCAATGCAGTCTGATTCCCGGCGTGAAGGTGAAGAGGAACGAGAGGGATCAAAATACAGCTTGTTGATTTATATATATATATATATATATATATATATATATATATATATATATATATATATATATATATATATATATATATATATATATATGTGTGTGTGTGTGTGTGTGTGTGTGTGTGTGTGTGTGTGTGTGTGTGTGTGTACCGAACGCAATGGAGTAAAAGAAAGAAGTGTGTGTGTGTGTGTTTGTGGATAAATATTTCAGAGGGTCAATATGTAAGTGTTCTATTTCTCTGTCTGCCTGTCACTCTCTCTTTCTACGTATGTCTCTCTCTCTCTCTCTCTCTCTCTCTCTCTCTGTTTAATCTTTCCTTCTGTGCTCTTCTGTCTGTCTGTCTCTCTTTGTACGTATGACTCTCTCTCTTTGTTTAAGCTTTCTTTCTTTCTGTGCTCTTCTGCCTGTCTGTATGTCACTCACTTTCTACATGTCCATCTCTCTCTTTAATCTTTTCTCTGCGTTCTTCTGCCGGTCTGTCTGTCATTCTCTCTCTTTCTTTGATCTTTCTTTCTGTGTATTTCTGCCTGTCTATCTCTGTTTGAACCCCAGTGTTCGTTTATTGTGTTGCTGTCTGTCTTTTGCTCTATCTATCTGTCTATCTATTTATATATGTCTATTTTTTTCTATATCTGTCTATATCTTTCTGCCATCTCTCTCTCTCTCTCTCTCTCTCTCTCTCTCTCATTCTGGCTCTTCTTTCTTCAAAACACTTCTCTCGGCCCTTCAAAAGAATCTCAATTTCGTTCTGGAAAAAGAAAAACCTCCTTTCTATTTTCCCACGGACTGAAGAAGGCAAAGAAAAAAAAAATCACATGCACTTTTTGCTGGACGTGGTGCAGCTGCGGATTTTCATTAGTACCAAGACGATTCGCGGGGCAGGCAACTCTTCTTCAAAACAACCATTATCAGACCGGCCAAAAATAAAGCAAAAAAGTATAAAAAAAATACGATCGAGGTAATCCAGGTCGTTCAGAAAGTGTATTAGGTACGAATGCATGTGATGTGATAGATTAAGTTTTATCTATCACATCAGTCACTCGTTTATGATTAGTTGATATGCTTATACTTATGCTTATGATTAGTTGGTATGCTTAACCCATCTGCTGTGATTGGCACGGATTTGGCTTTTACTGGTAGCCTGGTTACATTATATTCCCATGTCTTTCTTTGCCTCTGTGATGAATAGTGGAGTGTTCCCCATGTGGTATTGCCATGCTGGATATCCCCTCCCAAGGTGCATGATTTTACATTTTTCTTCATTGAATTGTTGCAGCCACTTTTTGTTCCATTCCTAGAGCTCGGTGAGGTCTTCTTGTGGGAAATCCGCAGTCAAGGGGTTAAATACAGAAATAAATTAGAAAGATAAAAAAATATACTCAAAAATTAATTAGAGCGACACGAAAAATTCACACATAAATAAAGTACACATCACACATCAACGAACTAAACCCCATAAAAAAATAATTAATAAAACATACGGAAAAAAAAATGGAGAATCCCTATCATTAAATACCTTAACTGAAACGCACTAAAATCACACAGTCAATTAACTTATTTTCTTCATTAAACGTAAACCTGGGAACAGACGGAATCAGAGCAACATATAAGTAAGTGATTGAAAAAGAAAGGAAAGAAGGGAAAGCTAAAAATAGAAACTAAAATGTACCGAACCGAAGCAAACACTAAGGGACAAAGACCAGCACTCGACATTAATATCACTCCCAAGAACGTACACACACGAGCCTTCACACCAGACTAATACATTTCCTTCTATTAACGCAAACTATACTCCTGATCCGCCCATATCAACCTTAACCATTAATTCACATAACCATTTACTCCTAATTCACATAAGAACATAAGAACATAAGAACGCAGGAGTCTGCAAGAGGCCGGTAGGCCTGTACGAGGCAGCTCCTTTGACCCTAAGCTCCCGTGTATCTAACCCGACCTAATATCGCTGTCCATGAATTTATCTAGTCTATTTTTGAATGTGACAATTGTATTGGCACTCACCACATGACTGCTAAGCCTATTCCACTCATCCACCACCCTGTTAGTAAACCAATTTTTGCCTATGTCCCTGTTGAATCTGAATTTATCCAGTTTAAACCCGTTACTTCGTGTCCTACCCGGTTCTCTTACCAACAAAACCTTATGAATGTCTCCCTTATTAAAGCCCTTCATCCATTTATAAACCTCGATCATGTCTCCACGCACCCTTCGCCTTTCTAGAGAAGCAAGTTTAACTGTTTGAGTCTTTCCTCGTATGGCAAGTTTCTCAACCCCTGAATCATCTTAGTCATCCTCCTCTGCACCGATTCTAACATTTTGATATCCATTCTATAGTAGGGTGACCAGAACTGAACCGCATAGTCAAGATGAGGTCTAACTAATGCTAAATATAGTTTGAGGAAGACTTCGGGGCTTCTGTTGCTTACGCTCCTTGAAATAAATCCCAGTACCCTATTAGCTCGATTTCTAGCTTGAATGCATTGTGCCCTTGGACGGAGATCAGAGCTCACTAAGACCCCTAAATCCCTCTCGCACCCAGACCTACTTATGAGAGTGTCATTTAAGCAATAGTTATGTGAGGGGTTGTTCCTACCTACACTCAGAATACTGCACTTCCCTACATTGAACTCCATCTGCCATTTATCCGCCCAGTCATATAATCTGTTGAGTTCACCTTGGAGAATACTAGCGTCCTGATCCGACTCAATTACGCTACCGATCTTGGTATCATCTGCAAATTTACTAACATCACTACTAATTCCTGTATCTAAGTCATTGATATAAATAATAAACAAAAGTGGACCTAATACCGAACCTTGTGGGACCCCACTCGTAACACATCAGCATATACTTTCAAGACAGCCTAATATATCACATTTTAATAAGAGAAAATGCCTCCCAACTCACCCATTCCAAACATAACTAATCCACACAAGCAATCAAAACTCACCCATACCATCCTTTTTAACCTACATAAGCAATTGAGGCACAAACTCCCATCATAATAATAAGCGATCAAATATAATAAGCTCTCCCTGCTAATAGTAATGCATTCACACCATATACGCAGATTAGTTCGCCCGCCCGCCGCTAGAGGACAGTTTCTGACGCGGGTAACATCTCCTCGCGGGCCGGCAACGTAATGGGATGGCAAGGTGATTATCCAGGTGGGGGCAGGTAACGGGACGGTGTGGGGTGGGTGTGAAGAGGTAGAGTTCTTCTTTTCTATCTTTTTTTTATTTTCGTGTTGGTGTTTCATGCTCCCTTTTTTTTCCCTCCCCATGTTTTCTTGTGCTCGCCCATTATTGTTTATGTTCAATGCTTTCCTCTTCGGTACCAAAACTTGTATATATATTCTCACTTCACAACTGTCTATTGTCGATATTACAACCTCAAGCTGGGATTTTTCAGTCACCGCCGAGTGACTTGAGACTACCCATATGCTGTCCAGAAGACCACCTATCAACCCGGACTCTAGATTCCAAGATCAAAGATGAGCTCCGGATGGCAGCATGAGCCAATACATGATGGCACCACTATAAAACTGGACTGCGCCACAACGGGCTGGGGACGACCATCAGGTCCTATCAAGAAAGCCTACCGGCGCAAGAGGTGAAAACGTATAATAAAAAAAAAAAATCCTTCCTAGTCTACATCCTTAAATTCAGTTACAACAACATCAATCATTCATACCTGTTTCTCATGAGATATCTTTGAGACGTTTTTACAAGATAGATGGTATTTCAGGTAAAAGTAATAGCTGCTTCTTTTCCAACATTTCTTAGTAAAAGGAGTAAAGAAGAACTTATAACATTACATCATTACAAATACTTAGAACTAAAATGACAATAAGTCCGAGATGAGCACCGAGCAAACGGGAAAACTCTGCAGCGTGTGTTCCCATCTTTACCACTAATACCAAGAGTTGTGCGAAAATACGGTTGTTTCTATGGTTGTTGTCATGCATGCTTTAATTACTTCCACCTTTCATGACCACATAAGCGGTTTTCATCGAGTTTTGTGCGAAAGGAAATACGATAACATGGCCACTACGAAAAGGGGACACACGTAGAAGCATCGCGTTTTAAGTTGTTTTTTCTCCTTGTTTTATTTTTCCTCTGGTCTCCCTCGAGTTTTTGATTACACGCGATTCAATAATTTCCACGGTTAGAAATAGTGCGGCGGGATCTGAGCAACAAAAAGAGTAAGTGATTGAAAAAGAAAGGAAAAAAGGGAAAGCTAAAAATAGAAACTGAAGTGTACCGAACCGAGCGAACTATTTTTATTTTGTCCCACAAGCTGAAAAATAAAAGAATACTTCACAGGTTGAAGCAAAACAAAAAACAAAAAATAAATAAAATCACGTCGCTTCATACATCAAAAGTAGATAAAAATAGACAAAAAAGTAGACCCACGTGTGTCGAGATGTTACAAAAATAGATAAAAGATGAGCAAAATGAACCGAACTTTACTTAAACAAAATACATAAGATACAAAGTCCGCCTCCATAAAACCACATGACCGGCAGAAATTATAGTTTGCGATGTAATCAAAAGTTGAACGCTGAAGAGGAAAGTTCGCGAAGAGGAGGAGGAGGAGGAGGAGGAGGAGGAGGAGGAGGAGGAGGACGAGGAGGAGCCTGAGGTGAAGAGTATGCGAGGGGAGCAGGTACAGAGGAGGACGAAATAAAAAGGAAGATGAATAGCAGTAGTAGTAGTAGTAGTAGTAGTAGTAGTAGTAGTAGTAGTAGTAGTAGTAGTAGTAGTAGTAGTAGTAGTAGTAGTAGTAGTTGTAGTAGTAGTAGTAGTTTTAGTAGTAGTAGTAGTAGTAGTAGTAGTAGAAGCATCAGCAGTGGAAGAAAAATTAAACGCATAATGAGACATGATACAATACTTCCGCAGACTTTCCGCATTGTTATTATTAGTAGTAGTAGTATAGTGGTGGTGGTAGCAGTAGTAGTAGTAGTAGTAGTAGTAGTTATAGCGAGGGGGAAGGAAGATACTGAGTTCACGGGTGGTCAGAAAGAAGAGGAGGAGAAGATTGAGTTTATGAGAAGAAAAAGGAGATTAAAAAAACTGCAAATATTATGAGAAGGAGGAGGAAGAGAAAATAAAGAAGATAAGAAATCATGAGGGCGTGGAGGAGGAGGACGAGGAGGAGGAGATAAGGAGCGGAACACCGATTTCCAGGTGTTTAATGACTCTCTAACACCTGGGCTACACGTTTAATTTCCCTGACGTGCCATGCTTCACACCTGGCCGCTCCTACCTGACGGGGCGGCGCTAAACGGGACGGCGGGGAAATGAGGTACGAAGGGAAAACTAATGGCATGTGTATGTTTAAGAAGTTGTTACGTTGTGTGGGGGGTGGAGGTGGATGCATCGTGTGTGTGTGGGGGGGGTCTGAGGGGGGGCTATGTGTGTGTGTGAGAGCGGGTATATGTGTGTTTGTGTGGGGGGGGGGGGTTAATGGGGAAGGGAGGCTTGTGAGTGTGTGGGGTTTGTGTGTGTGTGTGTGTGTGTGTGTGTGTGTGTGTGTGTGTGTGTGTGTGTGTGTGTGTGTGTGTGTGTGTGTGTGTGTGTGTGTGTGTGTGTGTGTAACTGTAATGTATTTTTGGGGTAGGGTTTCATCGCTTTTCCCATTACAAGAAATCATATCATCTCGTTATTTTCATTTATTTTTCCATAATAATTTTCCTGTCTGATGACCAATTAATGCAACAAAACTACAATCAATTAATCACCCAAGCACTCATTTTATCTATCTATCTATCTCTGTTATTCATTCTCTTAACACTTCCTTTTTCACTCTTTTCATCCTTTCTTTATTTTCATCCTGTTATACTTTCCACTTTTCATTTCTCATTGTTTTATTTGATCTAACACATGTTATTCATTTTAAATCGGATTGCAGAAGATTAGCGCCTTACAGTTTTCCAGTATTTAATCAGTCAACTTATTACAAGAGGAGAGTATTAGGACATCTCTCCTCCCGAAATTGACCTCTCTTTCGACCACTCCTCTTTACTCTTTTATATAGGAGCAGTGGATTGCGGACTTTTCTCCATTTTCTTTTTTTTCCCTTGAGCTGCTTCCTTTACTGTAAACAAAAAAATTAAAAAAATCCCCTTAATCATTTATTTCTATTATAATATATTCATCATTAAATCTACACTAATTTGTTTTTGTTTTCAATTCATCCATCAATCACTCAGTCCATCCCTTATTGTCTTTACCTTAACGAAAGACGAAGGGATGGAAAGAACGAGGATAAGGAAGACAGTAAAAAATAAAGTGAAGAAGGAGAGGAGTGAAGGGAAGAAAAGGGGAAGAAGAGGAAGACAAGATACAATTAAATACATCCCTTCCATTCTTAGCCCTCGTCCAGTTCTTCAACGCTTCCTCTTCCTCCTTTCCTCTTTCTCCTCCAGTTCTTCCTCCTTTCTTCTTCCACCTCGAGTTCTGTTCTGCCTCCTTTCCTCCTTCTCCTCCAGTTCATCCTTTCCTCTTCCTCCTCCAGTTCATCCTCCTTTCGTCTTCCTTCTAAAGTTCTTCATCCCTACTTCTTCCTTCTCCAGTTCTTCCTCCTTTCCTCTTTCTCCTCCAGTTAATCCTTTCCTCTTCCTTTTCCAGTTCATCTTTTCATCTTCCTTCTCTAGTTCTTCATCCCTCCCTCTTCCTTCTCCAGTTCTTCATCCATTACTCTTCTTCCTTCAGTTCATCTTTTCTTCTTCCTTCTTCAGTTTTTCATCCCTTCCTCTTCCTTCTCCATTTCTTCATCCCTTCCTCTTCCTCCTTCAGTTTTTCATCCATTCCTCTTCCTCCTTCAGTTCAGCTTTTCCTCTTCATCCTATCCTTTTCCTTCTCCAGTTCTTCATCCTTTCCTTTTTCTCCTCCAGTCAGTTCTTCATCCTTTCATTCCTCACGTTCGTACCATTAAAATTCTATTACTGGAGGACGAATTAGAGGCGGAGAAAATCACGTCCTTGGTGTTAGAGAGCGAAAAAGGTGAAGCAATTAAGGAGACGTACCTGACGAGGCGACGTGGCGTTCCCTATTGCTCAGGTAAGGTTTGTTAGGGCTTCCTTTTGGTGGTTCGGGGACTGGAAAAGGTTGAAGGGTTGAGTTTCTTATCTGTCTCTTTTTCTTTGCTGATCTTCGCTTTGATCTCAGACTTATTGCTTCTATCTTTCATGTTCTTTTTTTTTAATATTGATGTAGGGGTGAACTTTTTATCTCTTTGTTTTCTTTACTGAGCTTTGTTTCCTTTTTAAACTTACTGATGAGCTATTAATGTTTTTTTATATCTTTCCTGTTCTGTTTTTTTTTTTTTTAATATTGATGTAGGGGTGAACTTTCTATTTCTTTGTTTCCTTTACTGACCTTTGCTTCCTTTTTAAACTTACTAATGAGCTATTAATGTATTTTTTTCTATCTTTCCTGTTTTTTTCATGTAACTATTCTTTGTTTCATCATTTTTTTATCTCTGTTTCTTACTGATGGAGTATTATTTTTTCTGTTCTTTTTTTCTTTAATATTGATGTAATTCTTCTTTGTTTCATTATTTTTTTCTTCTCTTTGTTCCTTTCCTTATCTTTGTTTTCTTTTTAAACTTACTGATGGCCTATTATTTTTTTCAACTTTCCTGTTCTTTTTTAATATTGATGTGACTATTGACAATTTTTTGTTTCGTTATTTTTCATCTCTCTTTTCTATACTGATTTCTGCTCCCTCTTTTAACTTATTGATGGACTCATACATTTTACTTTTATCTTTTTTTTTTTTAATATTGATGTAACCATACCATGTTTCATTATATTTTTCTTTCTACATATTCATGCAAATATTATTCTTTTTGCATTCGTTTTTACTTCTCTATTTAATGTTTTTCCAACCCTCCTGTGTTTTTATTTTAATATTCATGTAACTCCTTTTTTTCATTATTCTTTTCTTCTTTTCAAATACCCATAACTTATATATTTTTATTTCTATTTTTCATGTTTTTAGTCTTCCTATCACGTGTTATCTTCATTCAATACACCTATTCAAGATTTTCGAACAACATACATTACCATCATTAACTCGCATTAATATTTTGTTATCTATTTGCCTATCTATCTGCTATCCATTCTCTTAACATTATCCCCTTCTTTTTATTTTTGTCTTTTATCTATATTCATCCTCACCATGTTTTTCATTTCCACATATTGTTTCTACTCTAATTCTCTTATCTAACACATTTAATACAACATTTCACATTTTCCTAACCTCAATATTACGCTTCCTATTCACTTTTTCTTCCTATTCACGTCAAGTAACATAATAACAGCAATTTCAAGTCTAAGTTATTTTTTTTTCATCTCCTCCCCTTGTAACAACAGGAGGCACTTTTCGTAGCTTCTTCCTATAAAAGCGAACTGAATCGAAGAGTCAAACCAAACGTAAAACGAAATACACGGGAAAAAGAAGTAAAGGAAGCAGGGAGTAAACAATAAAAGAAGGGGAGGAAGAAAGAGAGAGAGGAGGAGGAGAGAACTGTAGCAAATGCATGTTTGAGAAGGGGAAGGGGAAGGAATATTCAATGCAGTGTGTGTGTGTGTGTGTGTGTGTGTGTGTGTGTGTGTGTTTTATGAGTAGGATAGTGATTGCATGAAAGGAAGGAATGCAGGTAAATACGAAGCGATATTGAAGAGGAGGAAGAGGAGGAATGGAGAGGGAAGGAAAGGAAGGGATGCGAAGATAGGGAAGGGTAGTGGAGGAAGGGAAGAGAAGAAAACGAAGGGAAGAGAAAGAAGGGAAGAGAAGTAAGGAGAGGGGAACGAAGGGAAGGGAAAAAAATGAATGGAATGAAAGTGAAGGAACTGAAGGCAAGAGAAGGAACGAAAAGCGAGAGAAGATAATGTTTGAAAAAGGATGGAAAGGGAGAAAGTGAGATAATGGAAAGGAAGGAAAGGAAAAGTCGAAAAAGGAAAGATAAGAAAACAGTAAAAGGAAGGAAAAGAAGGGAAGGGAGAAAAGGAGGGAGAGAAGAATGCGGTGATAGGTAATGAGATAACGAAAGACGGAGGAAGGGAAGGAAAGAAAGAGAAAAGATAAGGGAAAGGGGAAGATAATGAAGAGGAAGAAGGGGATAAGTGAAGGGAAGAGAAGGTGAAGGAGAGGAAGAAAAGATATATCACATAATGTTTCTCTCTCTCTCTCTCTCTCTCTCTCTCTCTCTCTCTCTCTCTCTCTCTCTCTCTCCTTAGGCTCAAAAGCTCTCACTTCTCCCTCCCTTCACTTATAATTTCCTGCTCCTCCTCTTCTCTTCCTCCTCCTCCTCCTCCTTCTCCTCCTCCTACCAAATCCGCGTCCTTTGAAAGCTTAAGTAAACCTGCAAAGCTTCATATTCCAGCTTAATGCAGTTCAAGGGAGACTCAAAGAAAGTACAAATTCCCCAATTCGTTGCATAGAAAACGGATGTCAGATAACTCGGCAATGAAAGAAAATGGGATCAGGCAGATAACCTTGATGTAAAAGATCGGGTATTGACTGCCCAGGTCTATCTATCTGGTTAGCCTTTATTAACGTATTTATCTATCTAACGAACCGATGAGTAGATCCACGTTCAATCCCTCTCATTGGTTTATCTATTTGCTGTTGTTGTTGTCGTTGTTGTTGTTTTGTTTCTTGCTTTGTTTTCTTTCTCAGGTATCTTTTGTGTTGTTTTCTTTACCTTCTTCGGTTTCTTGTTATTGTTGTTTTCCTGCTTTGCTTCGTTTACTTGTGTTGTTTGCTTGTTTTAATTCATTTTCTTCATCAGATTCTTGTCTTTTTTGCTGTTTTCTTTTGTTTTCTTTTGTCAGGTTTCTTCACCGGTTTTGTTTTCATTTTGCTTTCTTCTTGTTGTTGTTTTTGTTTTGTTTTGTTTTCTTAGATTTCTTGTTGTGTTGATATTTTGTTGCTGTTTCTTCTTTTTCCTTTTTTGTTCTTGTTTTTTTTTCTATATTATCTTTCTCAGGTAAAACAAATGAGAATAAATTAAATATATATATCGCGCCAGGCATCCTTCCTCACCCCTTGTTGGGCTCTAATGCAGGCAACGAGGGAGAGAAGTAATAGCAGGAGAGAGAGAGAGAGAGAGAGAGAGAGAGAGAGAGAGAGAGAGAGAGAGAGAGAGAGAGAGAGAGAGAGAGAGAGAGAGAGATGAATAATTATGTCGAGGTGGAGGAGGAGGAGAATGATAGTAGAGATGAAGAAGGAGGATAATGATGACGACGAGGAGAATAACGATGGCAAGGAAGGAAGATAAAGCAGAACAAGAAGAACCAGAACAAGGACGAAATACGAAGGACAGAATGAAAAGGAAAAAAAACTGAAAAAAATATGACGGAGAAAAGAAAAACAGGAAACTAAAACATAGAAAAAAACAGCCAGCAAGAAAAAGAAAAATAAGAAAAAGAAGAGAAGTAAAGAAAAACAAACATGAGAAGTGAAAGCAAGAACAATAAAAAGAAAAATAGGAGCAAGAAGGAAAAAAAAAAAGGAAAATATATAAACCTGAGAACCAACAGTAAACCAAAACGCAGCATCCGCATCTCCTACATCAAAATAAACCTTCATCACAACACTAATAAGCACACACACACACACACACACACACACACACACACACACACACACACACACACACACAAACGTAATATTTGGGTCTGGGGAAGCGTGGAGCAGTCTAATTCAAGAGAAATGAAGGGAGGGAAGGAAGACGGAGGAGAGGGAAGTAGAGGAGGAAGAAGAGGGAAGAGGGGGAAGGAGAGAGAGGTGGAGTGAAGAGAAGAATTCGTGGAGGAAAAGATGAAGGAATGGAAGGAGGGGCCGAAGGGAATTAAAAAGCAAACAGGAGACGGAGTAAAGGAAAGAGAATGGATAAAAGAAGAAAAAAGTGGAGAAAAGAGGTGGATGGAGGCAAAGATTTGAGGAGGAAGAGAAGAAGGAGGATAAGTATAGAGCGAATCGGAGGAGGAGGAAGAAAAGGTGGGGGAGGGGAAGAAGTATTACAGAGAGCACTATCTAAAAGGAGCAAGGGAGGAGATGGAGGCAAGAAGCAATGAAGGAAGGAAGGAGGAAAATAAATAACATCTGTGAGAGAAGGAAGGCATGGACGGAGGGAGGGAGGGATAGGAGTGAGAGAAGGAAGGGAGGGAGGGGTAGGAACAAACAAGGAAGAGAGGGGATGGGGGGTGAGAGAAAAAAAGGGGGGGAGGGAGGGAGGGATGAAAGTGAGAGGGACGTCTTAGCACAGAATTTCAGGCCGGGAGAGTTGAATGTAAGAGCCGTGACGAGGCTGGCTGGGAAGGGACACATTTTGGGTATGAATCTTATGCACACGACGCTGCCTGGTTGTGTCATCTGAGCCAGTCCGTTCCTTGCGAAATGTAGGCGAATCTCTGTCTGAATGTTTCTCTCTCTCTCTCTCTCTCTCTCTCCTTCTCTTTCCCGCTTTTGTCTTCTCTTTTCTTTTCTTTTCTTTTCTTTTCTTTCCTTTTCTTTTCTTATTATCTTATTATCTTTTCTTTTCTTCTTTTCTCTCTTCTCTTCTCTTCTCTACTCTTCTCTTCTCTTCTCTCGCATTCGCTCTCCCTATCTCTCATACAAACACATATACTTACTAATAATTATAAAATGTGATTCAATAATAGACGATCTTGCTTCAGTCTCGTTAAATATAAATTGGTAGAACACAAACACACATACACACACCATGAGGAGCATTTAACAAGAATTAACTGATATACTTAACCAAACTCAACCACACATCCTCAAGTTACGCGATGCTCGAGGCTGGGAAGAAGGAAGAGGAGGAGGAAGGGAGAGGACGGAGGTAAGAGGGGAAACTTAAACAAACAGAAAGCGTAGTTAGGAAGGCATGACACCCTCGTTGGAAGCGGGATGAAGCGTGGAATGAACAATTACAACGAATGCGAATCACATGAACAACGCATTTCGGCGCGTCGTGTGGAATTCCAAGGCGAGCGAATGAGCGGATGGACGAGTGGGAGTGAGTGGGAGTTAAAAAACAGACAATTTTTTATGCTAACAGTTCTGCTGCTTTCACATTTTCCAACATTTTTTTTTTTTTTCTGGCGCTTCAAATGTTGTTGCGCGGACATAAAATTTTACGTTCTATTCCTGGACGTTCGGTAAATGTGAGTCGCTCGCCGCCGACGCGTTTGACTTGAATCTGTGTCCATTACTTATTGTGACTTTGAGCGTGTGCGTGAAGAGCCGATGCAGCGGTAGCAACGGGGCGACGAGTAAGAAAGCAATGGACTGGAATAACAAATAAGAAAGTGTTATATGAATTTGCACACAGATATAAATGATAGAAAGGATGGGCACTTTAGATAACCGATGATATAGATATGCTAGTTTTAAGAATTTTAACGAGGCGAAGCAGGGATAGGAACGGAAGGACAACTAAGACCGCAATGGAAACCTATATGAATTTGCACACATATATAAATAAGTAATAGCTGTAAAATGATAAGATAGATTACCCAATGTCGAGTTGAGTGGGTGAAGGGAGGCGAAGCAGCGATGGACCCGAATAACAAAGATGAAAATATTATATGAAAATACACACAAATGAAATAAAGTAGAGATAGATTACTTACTGTGGCGTTGTGTGTGTTTGCAGAGGGCCGAAGCAACAATGGGAACGGGAGGAGAAATAAGAAGACGATGGACTGGAATCACAAATAAGAAAATGGCATATGAATTTGCACTCGCCAAAGGATACAAGCAGACACACATGTTATTTGTTGTGGCGCTGAGTGAGAACGGAGAAAATACAAAGATAGGAATATGATAATGAATGAAACTATAAGAATGAGAATATGAAATCAAATTTATAAAACGAAAGATGAAAGATGAAAGAGATGAAGGAATAGAAGGAGGGGCCGAAATGAATTAAAAAGCAAACCGGAGGAGACGGAGTAAAGGAAGGAGAATGGAGAAAAGAAAAAAAATATGTGGAGAAAAGGGGGGGATGGAGGCAAGGATTTGAGGAGGAAGAGAAGGATGAGAATGTGAATAAAAAAATAATAAAAATGACTGAAAATATGAATAAAACGATAGGAACAAAATGACAGATAACACGATGGCTCAAATAATCAGAAAAGAAATGAAATGAAATAAGGAACACAAGTAATAAATGTTCACCAAAAGATATTCAGGCCATTATTATGAGTCGGGGGTCCTATTTCACAAACTACAGTGCTTATTCTACTGTATGCTGAAGTCTATTAAAGCCATTCTTCCAGCTAGATGTTATTTTTATCTTTTGAAATATATACTCGTTCTATATTTATCAGTAAGTGGTCTTCTCTCACAACCCAAAGTGTACATTCTCGTAAAAGCCAAAGTCTATCAAAGCCTTTCATGCATCAAGATCTCCCTGAAATATTGTCTTTGGTGAGCATCTCGCTAAGTATGTTCGAACAAATGCAAACACTGGCATCTTTTAAAACCCGAGCGAGTTAAAAGCACGAATGAATAATGTATAGAACGGCTAACACACACACACACACACACACACACACACACACACACACACACACACACACACACACACACACACACATATAGATATAGAGATAAATAGAAAGAGGGAAAGGAAGAAAATAGTTGATATAAAAACACAAACGAAAACAAGAATGAAAAAAAACTAACTTTCTTTTTTTTTTTTCTCTCTCTCTCTCTCTCTCTCTCTCTCTCTCTCTCTCTCTCTCTCTCTCTCTCTCTCTCTCTCTCTCTCATTCTCCCTCTCTCTCATTCTCCCTCTCTCTCTCATTCTCCCTCTCTCTCATTCTCCCTCTCTCTCTCATTGTCGCTCTCTCTTATTCTCCCTCTCTCTCATTCGCCCTCCCACCAACACCAACATGCTTTCCCTCCTCCTCCTCCCCTCCTTCGGCCCTGTTGGCACTCAAAGCATGATTTATAGCCAAGGTAAATGACACTCCCAACAGCAGGTGAGGGGCGGCAGGTAAGAGGGGCGCAGGTGTGTTAGGCTACCTGTCCAGAATATGAGAGGGTCACTATTGATAGATTGAGGTCAGGGTGGCGCGGTGGCGTGAATATTTGGGCGTGTTGTGTGTAGTGTGTAACCGGCGGGCGATGGAAAGCCGTGTAAATCTGGTGTTTTGTGTATGGATTAGTGTGAGTGTGCGTGTGTGTGAGAGTGGGAGGGGGAGAAAGAGAATGTGTGTGTGTGTGTTTGTGTGTGTGAGAGGTGAGAGGGAGAGGAGAGGAAGGAAGACTGAGAGGTAAGGAGATAAGTGACTGGTGGATGGTAGGAGTGAACAGATGCATGAAAGAATAAAGAAAGGAAGGGAAGAAGGAAGGAAGGAAGGAAGGAAGGAAGGGGAGGCAGTGAAAAAAAGAAAAGAAAAATGGAGGGAAGCAGTAGAGAAAGAAATAGGAGGGAAGGAAGGAAAACACAGACGGAAGAGAGGGAGAATGAAGGAAAGGAAGAAAGGAAGGAAATGAGTTAATAAATAAAAATATGAATGCAGCATCCGATATATCACACATTATCAGCCTAAAGTCTTTATAATTAATAAAACAAAAACAAAAAAATGTCAACTTACCTCATAGTCCTTCGTAATAATTCAACTAGTCTTCTTTTTTATCCTTCCTCTTCCTTTTCATTTCTTTTTCTCTTTCCTCTTTTTCATCTCCGTCCTTCGTAAAACTTCGACTAGTCTTCGTTTTTTCCTTTCTCTTCCTCTTCATTTCTTCTTCTTCTTCCTCTTCTTCACCTCCGTCTCGTCCCGTTCGCTCATTATACATTATTAAAATTCCTGAACTCTTAAGCGCAGGGCAAATCATCATTATCTTGAAACACGAACTTACGGACAAGTTTAATTATTACACGTCTTCGCTCCGAAACTTCTTGCTTGTTTACGAAAAATTTTGAAAGCGGCAACTTAGGGATATGAAAATAAAAAGTTAATTTATGAGAATATATATTGGAAGGTCGGAGTTTATTTTCCTAGTTGGTTTTATGATGACAGAGACAGACAGACGGAGAGAAAAAAAGACAGGCTGTCACACACAAAGAAAAATTGATACTCCAGGATATACGGAAACATAAACAGAAGAGAGAGAGAGAGAGAGAGAGAGAGAGAGAGAGAGAGAGAGAGAGAGAGAGAGAGAGAGAGAGAGAGAGAGAGAGAGAGAGAGAGAGAGAGAGAGAGAGAGAGAGAGAGAGAGAGAGAGAGAGAGAGAGAGAGAGAGAGAGAGAGAGAGAGAGAGAGAGAGAGAGAGAGAGAGAGAGAGAGAGAGAGAGAGGATTAACATCAAAGAGGTTGCCGCTTAGAGAAATACAAACTTAAAAAAATAAAAATATTAGCATGGAAGGATATTTTTTGAACGTGTATTGTGCACCGGAATTAACGCTCGTGTGTGTGTGTGTGTGTGTGTGTGTGTGTGTGTGTGTGTGTGTGTCAAAAACTCCCAGTCTCTCAAGAACAAAGGACTAGGGAGCACAGATCCCTTTCTTTTCAACCCTTTTCTCTCTCTCTCTCTCTCTCTCTCGCTAACTGGTAACATTCTATAATTTTCGTTCTGTTGAGAGAGAGAGAGAGAGAGAGAGAGAGAGAGAGAGAGAGAGAGAGAGAGAGAGAGAGAGAGAGAGAGAGAGAGAGAGAGAGAGAGAGAGAGAGAGAGAGAGAGAGAGAGAGAGAGAGAGAGAGAGAGAGAGAGAGAGAGAGAGAGAGAGAGAGAGAGAGAGAGAGAGAGAGATGGCTAGTTAACGCATGGTTTCTTTTAATCCAATTTTTTTTCGACTCACTTTTTCAAATCGAGAAGTTTCGTGAAAAAAAAGACGAACAAAAAAAAGATTGAAAGAGTTAAGAACTACATATGAGAAAGAGAAACAAACGGAAGGAAAAAAACGAAAGAGGAAAAAAATAAAAGGGAACCAAAATGAAAATACAGAAAACATAATAAGAAGGAAAGAAGGAAGGAAGAAAGGAAAGGAGAGAGGAAGGAAATAATGGAGAGAGGCACTAAAGAAAAATAATAAAGAAGTGGAAGAAAATGAAGGAAATGAGGATATGAAGGAAAAAAAGGAAAAAAACGTTATGAACTGTAGGAAAAACGT
The DNA here is from genome assembly GCF_024679095.1 of Eriocheir sinensis. NCBI lineage: Eukaryota > Metazoa > Arthropoda > Malacostraca > Decapoda > Varunidae > Eriocheir > Eriocheir sinensis. Next base: position 13,026,362 of record NC_066530.1, read on the forward strand.
TATGAATTGAAGGAAAAAAACGTTATGAATTGAAGGAAAAAACGTTATGAATTGAAGGAAAAAAACGTTATGAGCTGAAGGAAAAAACGTTATGAATTGAAGGGAAAAAAACGCTATGAAAAATCAAATCAAAGAAACAAAAGGAGGCAGAAAACAAGGAAAAAAAAAACAAATAACACAATATATGAATTATGAATCAGAAATAATAAAAAAGTAGAAAAAAACAATAATGAGAAAAAAATATATAACAGTGATTAAACAAACTAATAACGACAGAATATATTAAGGAGGTATTGAGGCTGTACCCGATATTTCGCAAGGACAGTTCCGATAAAAAAAAAAAAAAGGATCCAATCACGAGTCAACGTATTAAATGATGTCAATTTTTTTTTTTCGTTGCATTATTGAGGCATTTGTTGGAGAGGGGGGGGGGGGGGCTGCCACAGAGAAGTAAGAGAGAAAGGAAAGGGCTGGGGGGGAGTGAAGGGTGACTATGGTAATGGGAAAAGGAAGAGGAGGAGAAGAAAGAGAGGAAGAGGAAAGGAGAGGCGAAAGTGAAGGGTAACTAGGATAATGGGAGGAGGAAGAGGAGGGAAAGGAAGAGAGGAAGAGGAAAGGAGAGGCGAAAGTGAAGGGCAGCTAGGGTAATGTGAAGACGAAGAGGAGGAGAAAAAAGAGAGGAAGGGGAAAGGGGAGGCGAAAGTGAGGGGCATGAGGGTGCAGAAAAGCAGCATGAATAGTGAGAAAGAGAAAATGGGAAGAGGAAATCAAGGGCACTGGTGGATGATGGACTGCAGGGATGAGAAAGGAGAGAATGGGAAGACAGTAAAGGGTGAGGAGTGGAAAGAAATAAAAAAAGAGCAGTATGAGAGAAAGTGAAGAACAAGGGGATGACGATTGGAAAAGAGAATGGGGCGGAAAGGGAAAAGAATGTGAATATGTGAATGAGAGAGGAGGAAGGATAGCAATAAGGATAGGAAGGAAGATAAAATGGGAATGAATGGGAAATATACATGAGGAGAAAACATATGATAAAGGATGGAAAGGAAGTGAGAATGGGAAAGTACTGGAAAGAGAAAGCTAATGACAAGGGAAGAGGGGAAACAAAAAGGATGGGAAGGAAGAGAGGACTGGAAGAAATTTGCATGGTCATATGATAGAAAAAAAAAATACAAGCACTTTTTTGCATTATTTACATTTTATCATTCTTTGAACCTAAAACACACACACACACACACACACACACACACACACACACACACACACACACACACACACACACGCACACACACACACACACACACACACACACACACACACACACACACACACACACACACACACACACACACACACACACACACACACACACACACACACACACACACACACACACACACACACACACGTAGTCATTCCGCGTCCAACAGTTGCAAGCAGTTATGTTCTAGCTCCGCGTTATGAAAAGTTGGAGATTGCAATTGGGAAAAAAATAAAACTGGAATAGGACGCAGCGCTTGTTTGTTTGTTTGTATGTGTGTGTGTGTGTGTGTGTTAATGTGGGTGTCGT
>NC_066530.1:13032931-13035431 GCF_024679095.1 Eriocheir sinensis
GAGAGAGAGAGAGAGAGAGAGAGAGAGAGAGAGAGAGAGAGAGAGAGAGAGAGAATATAAAAGATACATATAATTCTTTTGACTACGAAGATATAAAGAACATAAATTGAATGAAGAAATGCAGGAATGAATGAATGAATAAGGGAAATACTACCAAGCTAAATGTAGAAAAAAAAAGGTGTTCATCCTGATTGCGAGGAAGAATGACAACACTGGATGAAACACGGATCATCCAACTAGTCTCTACTTTACGATAAAAGCGAAGGGACATTCAAGTTATGAATCCTCACGAGACAACACGAAGGGCACAACAACTGCTATATTTTTTCTTAAACGCTTGACTTCCCAGAAAAACGAGCTAAGACCTTTTCAATCCTATTCTTAAAACAACGTAGTAGCCATTTCTTGTTGTTTATGACTTTTGTTGGTGGTGTTGATATTTGTTTGTTTGTTTCTTTGTTTTGCCTTCGCCTCCGCCTCCTCCTCCTCCTCCGCCTCCGTCTCCGCTTCCCCCTCTTCCTCCTCCTACTCGCAACTCCTTTCTCGGTATTAATAACAAGCCGACTGTTTTCTTTCCTGTTCTTTTTTTATTTATTATTACTGACAAGAAGAGAATGAGGCGGTGATTAGCTAACTGCTCGCCGTGAAATACTTGGAATACCAATTACGGAGTCTTAGGAAAAATACAAATAAGTGTGATTTTTTTCGTCTTAAGATTTCGAAGATAATAGTTATATCTTGTGTGGGCTGTTATTAGAGTATGTGCGTGTGTGCGTGAGAAAGATAGATAGATAAAATGATAAATAGATAGGTAGATACAGATATGGATAGATACATCGAGACAGTTTGATCAGTCTGTCGTTAGGAAATATAGTTACATGGATGGGTAAATAGATAGATTAGATAGATAGACATTGATAGATACAGAGATAGATAGGGAGAGAATCTGATCAGACTGTGGTTAGGAAGTGGACTGATGGACTCTATTCAGATTATGTGCAGCCGTGAAGGGAAGGGAAGGGAAGGGAAGGGAAAGGAGGGGGAGGATGAGGACGTGGAGGGAGGGAGGACGAGGAGGGAGGGAGGACGAGGAGGAGCTGGATATGGGAAATGGTTCAACGTGGACATGTTCTACCAATGCCTTCTGAGATAGACAGATAGGTATGCAGACAGAGATAGATAGATACAGAGAGCGAGAGAGAGAGAGAGAGAGAGAGAGAGAGAGAGAGAGAGAGAGAGAGAGAGAGAGAGAGAGAGAGAGAGAGAGAGAGAGAGAGAGAGAGAGAGAGAGAGAGAGAGAGAGAGAGAGAGAGAGAGAGAGAGAGAAAGAGGATTTCCCCCTCCTAATACATTATCAACATTGCAGTAGATTTGAGCTTAACTTAATCTTCGCTCGTGTGTTGGGTGCGATGTAACGGGAATCATACGAACTTAATTAATTAATTCATGTCTCGCACGCAAACATAAACCAAACACGGCAACACGTAGCTTTTGTGAATTGAAGTTGACCTGAATTTTGACAGTTTGAAATGGATGAAACTGATAATAAGAAGTAGATGGAACACTTGGAATTGAATGACCCTAATAGCGAATAGATCGAGGTTTGAAATGGATAAATCTGAAAATAATGAAATGGATGTGTTTGAAAATAGTGAATAATGAGTTTAAATAGATGTATCTGATGATGAATAGATGAGACAGTATGGAATTGATGAAAAAGATTAGATAAAATACTCAAAATAGAATGAGCCTGGTAATAGCGAGTAAATAGATGTTTCAAATGGACAAATCTGAAAATAATGATGAACATGAGTCTGATAATAGATAATAGATACAAATTTAAAGTGGATAAATATGATATTAAGGAATAGATAAAACAGTAAGAAATGGAGGAGTATGAAAACAGCTAAAAGAGGAAATTGTTATGAAATATGGATAAATCTAATGAGAAGGAAAAAATGGATATATCTAATGAGAAGGAAAAAATGGATAAATCTAAAGGGAGGGTAAAAAATGGATATATCTAATGAGAAGGAAAAAATGGATAAATCTAAAGGGAGGGTAAAAAATGGATAAATCTAATGAGAAGGAAAAAATGGATAAATCTAATGAGAAGGAAAAAATGGATAAATCTAATGAGAAGGAAAAAATGGATAAATCTAATGAGAAGGAAAAAATGGATAAATCTAATGAGAAGGAAAAAATGGATAAATCTAGTGAGAAGGAAAAAATGGATAAATCTAATGAGAAGGAAAAAAATGGATAAATCTAAAGGGAGGGTAAAAAATGGATAAATCTAATGAGAAGGAAAAAATGGATAAATCTAAAGACAGGGAAAAAATGGATAATCTAATGAGAAGGAAAAAAAATGGATAAATCTAATGAGGAGAAAAAATGGATAAATCTAAAGAGAAGGAAAAAATGGATAAATCTAATGAGAAGGAAAGAAAATAAGTGTGAAATGGATGAAACTGACAATGACGAGTCGATAATAATTTGA